>NC_079455.1:25094353-25421187 GCF_903798145.1 Danio aesculapii | reverse complement strand
TAAAGTGTTTTTAATAAAGAAAAAAATCCGAGAACCAAATGAATGACATATTCCTTTACAGATCAACTCACAGAAATCAACCATCAGTCCATTTTAGATATTTTTGGCATTAAATACTTTTTAATCATTGACTTTGTTTTTATATCAGGGACAGATAAAGTGCATTTCTGGTAGAACATCCCATATATACAGACACACATACACTGTAAATTGAATGTCTGAACGGTGATCAAGTACATCTGAACAAGTATAAGTGAAAAGGACTTATCTTACATAAAGCTCTTTCTTTTTTTGTACAAGTCAGCCTTTGTGCCTCTCTGTATATCTTTGCTCAAAATGCTTATCTCTTTCAGCATGGAGCAGACCCCACCAAGAAGAATCGGGATGGGAACACTCCATTGGATATGGTGAAGGAGGGAGACACAGATATCCAGGACTTGCTCAGAGGCGATGCAGCACTTCTGGACGCCGCCAAAAAAGGCTGCCTGGCCCGAGTCCAGAAGCTCTGCAGCCTGGAGAACATCAACTGCAGAGACACACAGGGACGCAACTCCACTCCACTGCACCTGGCAGGTAATGAAAAATCATCATCTCACCGCTTCTCTCTTTCAAACGGAAAAATCAAGCTGTAGCACCATCCGGAGAATTGAGTCTCTGCAAAAGCATTGAAGCCGTGTGTGAGATTTCATCCCACCCCTAGAGAGCAGGCAAAGGAAACCCAGAAGGAAAGAAAAAGGGGGACATGTTGAATTAAATCTTGGCTCTCATCCCTTTTTGAGCTCAGTGTAAGCTTGGCTTCCTGGAGGGGATTCAAAGGCTGCCTTGCCAAATATTAAATCTGACTTGCACACTGTTCGTGCCGTCACCTACATTTACATGCACAACAATGTTCCTCGTATGGCTCATGTCCTCGATAAAGTCTTATTCAGAGTAATCTCTTTATGCCAGTTCTCCCTCATGATCTTATTCAGGAGTGTTCTTGTGCTTGAGAAAATGTTTCAGAATGTGAAGTGTCACGTCAAAGCTTGATCTTGACTCTTTAGAAGACACCCATAAAAATGCAATGAAAAGTTTGACAGCAATGTATTTGGTGGCTTTTGTAGTCTGTAACATTTACAAGAATTGTGGGGGGAAATCAATGTAACTTACTTATTTAGTAGTGGTTAAAATAAATCTTTTATTATTAAATAATGTTAGTATTTATTAGTACAACGTTGCAATAATAATATTAATAATAAAACGAATATTACCACTACTACTAATAAGAAAAAATGAATAGTAATCCATGTTAAAATAATATATAATAATATACAGTTTCATAATGTTTTTGTAACATGTATGTCTATAAAATTGTCTGTATGTAAATAATCAGACACACACGTATAGTACGTAAACACAAACACACACGTATAGTAATAATAATGTAATATAATATTGTAACCAGTGTTGGGGGTTATGCCTTGTAAGTAACGTGCGTTATGTAATAGTATTACTTTTCCAAAGTAACGAGTAAAGCAACGCATTACTTTTAAAAATAAGTTACTTTTTACCTTGCTTAATTGGCTTTTAGAAAATATATTGCTGAATAAAATGACCTTAGTCCAATTGAATCACACACTCAATGAGAGAGCGTGCTACAACGGAACAGACAGTCGGTTCGCACTCATCAACATCAGCATCTGTTCTCTTTTTTCAAAGCAGATGAGTCGGTCTACTGTTCTAGTAACTGAATAACCCAGAGTATTGGTTTATTTAGAGCCAGAGGGGGTATCCGGTATGTCAGTACTGAAGACGCAAACCATTTCTTGACAACTCGTTCGATCGGTTCATTTAAAAGATCTGGTTAAAAACAAACGATTCATTCGCTCGTCATCACTAGACAGTCTAAAACAGAAACAATGGCACAGGCTGGAGACTTACATTTTTGCAATGGATTCTTGTTATTTTGAACTCATCGAAGAAAAGAAGTTGATTGTTGTTAAGTGTAGATTATGTGCAAGTAAAAATCTTTAAAAATCTTTAAAAATCTTTCTGCAAGAAACACAACATTGAAAAAAAAACTGAATGCAAAGCAATACACCCACTCTTCACCTCCAGCTAAACAACAAATGATTGACATCAGTTCACGTTCTCCAGGTAAAATAATTAATTCGACTAAACTAAAAAAAGGTTATTGCTTCTATTGTTGAGGAGGCCACTGTCTACTGTAGAAGCGACTACGTTTTGTAATATAGTAAGTTTTTTCTCTTTTGGGAAATGATTTACACATTTGTTAAGGCAGCGTGAGGTAGTTTATTTAATTATAAAGCTCAAAGATTTATTTTGATTTGGGGATGTTTTGATCGTCGTACTGTTCATTATGCTATTAAACATTTTAAAGGTTTAAAATCTGTCTTTGCCTTAATAAATTACTTCATGTTAGTACTCTTAAGCTTTATTGCAGTCTTTATCTCAATGGACAGTGAATTTACAAATAACACAAAACATACAAAAGTAACACATTACTATACATGCTGTCATTATTCTGTATATACAGCATGTATAGCTCTGGGCTCAGAAAGATCTCCAAATACAATTTCATCCTACGTTTTTGAAGAAATGAAGGTGTAGGTTCTATAGGTGTTTGATAAATGCAGAGCTTATCTATAAAAGAGGTGAAAAAGACTTCTGAAAGAGATCAACCCTTAGCCAAGGAAAAGTAACTCAAACGTAATTTAACACATTACTTTCCATAAAAAATCACTAAGTAACACAATTAGTTACTTTTTTGGTGAGTAACTCAATATTGTAGTGCACTACTTTCAAAAGTAACTTTCCCCAACACTGATGTAACAATAATGCATTTTATAATAGTAATATGCAATTACAGCTAGATTTTTTTTATTTATTTATTCTTACAGTTTTTATAAGGATTTTTACACACACACACACACACACACACACACACACACACACACACACACACACACACACACACACACACACACACACACACAATGCTATTATGAGCTATTGTGAGCTTTCTTGTAATGAAAGAATGGATTTGAATGTACGTTGAAAATATTTTATAACACTAATGTTTTACTGTTTTTCTAATCAAACAAACAGCCTTGGTGAGCAGAATTGCTTCTTTCAAATGCATTGCAAAATCTCCAGTGCCAATACATTTAATGAAAAAAATAATACCAATGGTCTTGCAAACAATCGTGAGTCTCTTGTACAGTCAGAAAACCTTCTCTGGTAGGCTGAGTGTGTTAAACAGATTGAGAGCAATAAAGCCTTGCTCCAGGATCATCATTTGCACAACAGCACAGCCGTGCCAGTGACTCAGAGCAGGACTCGTGCTGCGTGTAGGACAGCACAGATCAGCTGATGTCACTGAACAGATGGACGGAGCGCTCTGGTCAGTCCACTTATCTTGCTGGAGCAGGCCAGCAGCAGGTGTATGAAGGCCTTAACCATCAGGCAGAGAGACAAACGCATGATTTTACTCCAGATCGCACATTTGATAGCTCCTGTGGGCTGAGGTAAACGTGACCCCAACATGAAAATTATGCTGCATGTCTGCTGTCTGTCATTAGAGGCAAACATCGATTCTGACTGACATTACAGATCTCTGGGTTAAGAATCCTGATGATTGATTGATTTATTTATTTATTTCGATTTTTAATTAATCTTTATTTTATTTTACTTTATTTTTTCTGTTATTTTATTCAATGTTTTATTTTATTTGATTATTTAAAAAATTTAATAGTATTTATTTATTTATTTATTGCATAATTTAAAAAAAAAAATATATATATATATATATATATATATTTATTATTAATTTATTTTATATTAGCTTATCTTAGCTGAAATATTCCATTTTAAAGGCTAGTTCACCAAAAAATTTCTTAACTTGCATTTGTCACGCACAAATTTAAATTTTCTTTTTTCTGTTTGATCACAAATGACAAATTTTGATAAATGTTAGAAACAAAAAAGTTGATGGCTACTGGTTTGCAATAGTCTTCAAAATATATAATTTTGTGTTCAACAGAAGAAAGAAACTGATGAAGGATGAGTAAATGATGACAGAACTTTCATTTTTGGTTGAACTCTCACCTAAAGGCTGCTTAAAAATGACTTGTTACATTTCGCCATATAGTAAGTCAAACTAGTGAGTTTGTGGGGGAAAACAAGCAGATGAATACATTATAATTTAGTTTAAAAATAACTAAATAGGTAAAATAGCCTTCTGGTGCTGCAAAAAAACAATAACATATATTTTAATTCCAGTCAATCTACATAAATTCATTTTAATCCTTAATAGTAAACAGAACAGAAAAATAAGTAAATGTTTAAAATCTTTTTTTTAAATAAATCAAGTATGAATTGATTTATTTAAAGCAAAACTGCAAATATACAGAAGCTTTTTGAAAATATCCTGTACAAATGCTCATACAGTTTTGCTAGACAACTACTTTAAATTACATTAATCCAAATGTTTGCTTTGCACATGTTTTTCTTGCTTGACATTTAATTGTTTTATGAAATTTGCGTTTGTATGTATTAGATTACGTAAAGCTAACTTGCACGATGATTTTATTTTGTAGAAAAAAAGGCCCTAAAAGACATTTTTATTTTAAATTGCAAAAAAAATGTCATCAAAATTAACAAAAAGCATATTTCCTCAAACACACAACTCTAAATCAGTAATGGGCAATAGGCTCTTTGACCAAAAATATGTGGCTGTCTAGCTGTTTCCCTTCAAAAATAATTTACAGTTTAAAAAATAATTGTCACTACAAATAAGTTTCCAATTGAAAACACAATTGCAATTCCCTTTTTATTGTTCTCTTATTAGCTCTTTAAAAAAATGCATTTGCCAAAAAAAAAAATGAAATGGCTCTTTCCTTAAAAGTTCCTGACCCCTGCTCCAAATCATAAATGTAAAAATTGTAATCAAAAAATTTTGTAAAAGTAATTTCCCCCCATTGCTCTATATTCATATTTTTCCCCAATATTTAAAGTCTGACTGACAACATGGAATATTTTACCCAGCCTATTTATATTTTGTGTTTATTTTTTCTGGAAATTGGCTATTTTAAAAAGGAAAAAAACAGTCATGTGTAAACTAAATGGTATTTTATTTTATTTTATTTTATTTTATTTTATTTTATTTTATTTTATTTTATTTTATTTTATTTTATTTTATTTTATTTTATTTTATTTTGCTTTATTTTATTTTATTTTATTTTATTTTATTTTTACTGCAAATATTTAAATTATATGTAATTATATTAAGCATTTTAGTTACTTTAAAAAGATTTTATATTTATGTTTGATTAGTTGTTATTTATTCAAATAAACAACTGTATAATGCACAGTAATTGTCTCCTTCAAGAAAAACTCACCATGTTTTTCACTCATTAATATTTTGCTGATTCAGCCTACGCTTTCTCTCATTTTTGAAAAACTGCAGACACTTAACAACATTCTAACACCGCATCCACAGCACAGCGTTTTTCTTCACCGTGATCTAATGTTCATCGCTGTGTTAATGAGAGTAAAACTGAACGTATAACTAAAGAAGAGCAAGTGTAGTCAGACAGATGCAGATGACACCGCTCATAAAGTGTAAGAGGAGAAACAAGACTCAAAGTGCTTGTAGATCCTGGAGAAGCAGCATTTGATGAGACAGAGAGCGTGTTCTCATTAGTGAGCTTCTCAAAGCTGGGGTTCGTGCATTATTAGAGGTCTAACGATGAGCCTGTAACGTTGAGGCCTTTAATTAGTGACGCTCCTGTAGGCAGTGCTGTATGTCTGAAGTATGTCTTGAAAATAGCAGCATCCGATTGGTTTGGGTAAAGTTCAGCGGCGGCTTGTTGGGTGTCAAAGGTCGACATGCCAGCTTGAGTGTCTTTTAGCTCAGCTGGAGCACAACGAAATGAAAAACACACTTCCATTTAACTTGCGCTGAGTAATAAATGGAATTGTGATCAGGAGGAGATGTGCATATTCAGTATTGCTGGCTAAAGAGCTTTTAATTAACTGTGCTGAATTGAGTTTGGAAGATTGGAATGGATGAGGTTTTCTGGTTGATGGGATTCCAGTAGACCGATGCTGAGGCCACTGAAATAAGCTCAAGAGAAACAAACTGAATTTGGGAAACGTTAATGAATTGGCTGAAAGTTTGAGCAGGGATCGGGATTAAATTCTGTATGTATTGTTGAAGTATTTATTAATTGAATCAACTTTTGATTTATTGAGTCAGCTTGAATTGTTTTATATTTTAATTTGTTTCTTTTTTTAAAATTAGTATATACATTTATTTCTAGTTTGGCTTTATTTGTACATTTTAGGACCTGTGTACATTTTATGACATGTTTATTTAATGTTATCAGGATGAATGTACAATGTGCTTTCAGAGATGTAATCAGAGGCAAGTTTTACAAAGAATGTACCGTGAGTTATATTCAGGGCTTGAGTATAATATTCGCCAACTCGTCAAATATGGGTAGATTTCAGCAGTAGCTGGTTAGACAGTCACTCCCACTTGCCACTTTGGCTGGTTGAAGATCATCTTTAAATTGTAGTTTCCTTAAAAAGAAGAGTTCAACAATATGGATTGCCCAATGAGAGGCCAGCATAAGAAAGGACAATAATAACTGTGCTCGCGTGAGCTAAACAAAGCAGGTGAATCCCGAATGATAGGATGGTTTTGCACATGGTGAGACATAGGCGATTCTGACGCACTGACGAGGGCTTCAGTGGCAAGGCTGATTTCAGGGGATGTGATGCGCGCGAGTGTTTAAAAGTTTCAAAAAGAAACCGTTCCTTGCGTGAGGCATCCGTGCCTGGAAATGTAACTGGTGCGATCGGTTCTCTGGTGCGAAAGGTGAACCTGTCACATGATCATCCTTTCATTATCACACATGGAATGTTTTTCACCTGCTTTCTTTTGCTTACAGTTATTTTGGGCTAAGAATGATTTTTTTTTTTGGGTGTGACTTGAAAAATATTTGGTAAATTCTCAGTGTTGAGCCCTGAACAGTCAGGTGAAATAAAAATTAATTTAACACTTAATTTTTCACTGTAACACTGAAACCACAACCTATTTGCTCACGGTCATTGAGCCAAGGTCTTACACAACACAAAAAAGTCAAATAAATGAGGAGGCTTGTAGGCGTGACACAAAATTAAATCAAGTAATTTTAGCATACCAAAGTCAAATTTTATGCATATAAGATATATTTTCCCAACAACAAAATTGTGGCTAGTGAAAATGACGAGTGGCTAGTAATGTTGGACAACTACTAGCCAATCAAAAAAGTTAGTGTCAAGCCCTGGTTACATTGTAAATGTACTACAAAAGCAAATCATAAACAAAAATAACAAATAGGTTAATATGTATATGTATAACATTTTAAATGTAAGCATTTTTAAGAGCAAAATAATAATATTAATTAAATATTATATTAATTATAACATATTATATTATAATTTTAAATAAAATAAATTAGGAAAATCCTTAAAATGAATTGGACTTTTATAGTTTACTAAATTATTAGATTTAATTTAATATTTTAGTTTCCATTCGTTTTTATTTTTGGTATTTGTATTTTTGGTTATGTGCCTTTGCCATTTTTATTAGTTTTAAATGTATTAGATTTTTAAAATAATCTTCGTTTAGCATTAGATTATTTTCCCTTTTAGTAACTTTGTGTGTTTGAATAATTTTGTTTACTTTATGTATGTTTGGCTTTAATTTTATTCAAGGATTTGATCATTTTAGTACTTTAGTTATGTTAAGCCCCATTTACCCTATCAGTGACACTCAGCCACAAAACGGCATATGACCATTCAGTGGAGAGTTAGCGATCTCCAGCTACTGTACACGAGCAACAACTACCAAGCGATGCTACAAAGTTGAGAATTCTTTAACTTTATGCAAATGAAGAGTGGCTTTCCCAAGCGACACCCAAAACAAGCATCAGTAGAGTTCACGTGATCATCTCTCTGCTCCTGTAGCAGCTGGTTGTATTCTTCGTGCTGTAGACTTACACAGACCCACATTTGCCGCAAATACACTAAACAAATTATATAAAGATGATTTCTTGGATTTACAATATTTTTAAGTGGTTGTAAACAATTTATTTGGGCTGAATTTAAACAAACAAATTAAGTTAAATTCTTTAAATTCGACCCATATAAATTGTTTGCAACAATTTTGAAAAAAAAAATATTTTTTCAGTAGCTGAAATGACAAAGAACAGGTTTTATTCTTATTCATATTGGTAATAAAGGTTTTATGTACTGATTACATTTATGTTTTATATTTTCCTTCCACAATGTTTATTTTCAGCAGCATGAAAACTCATTTGCAGTCAGTAAATCTCATTAATAAACGTTACATAAGCCATCTCAAGGTGTGAATGGTCACTACTAGAGACTCCAATCGCCTCCCAGGGTGAAAGGCAGCTGCAAAGTTGCTGGGAGTGTCAATGAGGCTTTAGTTTAATGCCAACATTTCAAATGTACATATAATTATAGCCTTTTCATAAAATTTTTTATTTAATTTAACTTCTTTTAAATTAACTAAATTTAGTTGGTGGTTTAGTTAACAATAGCAACACAACTCTGCTGAAAGTTGCATTTACAGTTTCATTTACTACTTGATAACCGCTGTGAACCAGTGGAACAAATTGTTCTTCCAGTTAGAGTTTCTGTACTATTCTTGCCTCTGGAATCTGTAGAAAACTAGTTGCATTTTAAGCTTTTTATTCTCACAGTTGTTTTGTTTAATTGCCAAACAGGATATGATGCACTTTAAGGCTGCATGATATTGGAAAAATCATATATTGCAATATAAAATTTTTCTGCAATAAATATTGCGATATGAATATAGTTTCAGATTTGAATAGCTCTATTTGATGGTTTTCTGGGGAATCCTAACAGTTCTTTCTTTATCTCATTTCTAGTCCCAAGTATGTAAAAAATTTTTAGATCAAGTAAAAATATTGTTTTGTTTTCATCTTTAGCAGAAATATGTCCAAATTAAGAGTTTTTTCATTAAATCAAGCTTATTTATCTGCCAATGGGGTAAGTAAAATAATCTAGTTTTCGCTTTGAAATGTAGATATTTGCACTAGAAATAAGATAAACTTTTATTTTTATTTTTTTTCATAAATCGTATAAATTCTTTATAAATATTTAAATACAATTAATATTTGTTACACCTCCAAACATCGATGCTGCTACGATATATTGTGCAGCCCTAATGCACTTCCTAATTATTTGTTTAAAATTTATTGAAATTTCATGCTCGTTCCACATCCAGTGGTGTTTAGCAAATCTGACAGACTACAAATGATTTAAGTGGTTTATACCCCAGTTTGGAGTTTGGATTCAGTTCTAGATTTGATGCAGTTTTTGTTGTGAATGTGATCCTTAACCTCATGTAAATTAGATGTCACGGTGTTCAGATTTGTAATGATTCTCAATAGTGCTTGCTTGTTTACTACTTCGTAATTTATGGAGATTATTAAATGGCCTACTCAGTGGTGTTACTTTATGATTCGTGATTTGCTGCAGCAGAAAGGTGTTTTTAGCTCTTTTTAGCTTTCAACGTTTCAAACGTGTGCATGTGCTATGGATTGCTGACTTGTCTTTGATAACAGATGGTTTATAGGCAGACGGATTTACATTTCTCTGCGTTCTTTTTCTCTACAGCTGGCTATAACAATCTGGAGGTAGCAGAGTATTTACTTGAGCATGGAGCGGACGTCAACGCACAGGACAAAGGTGGCCTTATTCCCCTTCACAACGCAGCCTCATACGGGGTGAGTGCAATTGCTGATTAAAAAGAGGAGTGTTTCAGTGTGATTATGAATTCATTGAGACATCTGTTAAGGAGACACGTGTCATGCCTCCAGTGCTGTGTCAGGTCTCGGAGAAAACCGTGCTCTGGTGCTTCAGATACAAACAAACAGATGTAGATGCTGAATAATCCATGTATTTTTTTTTATCTACACCAAACAAATGCAAACCTTTACCTGATCCCTAATGTGCTTTGATACAGCATTTTCTGCTACTGTGGAAATCAATGTGTGGCTGTATGCAAAAAAGTGTTTGGACATCTGTGTTTGGTCTGCCCACAGAAGCTTGGCTTATGCACTTTTAATGCATCGCTGCGGCTCATGATTATTTTAGATGGTTTCAGTTGCATTTCCACACCAGAAGCAGAGATGCCATTTGTGAGCAGACAAGACTTAAAAGGGGTGGTTTAATGCTCTTTCATGCATTCAGAGTTATATAGTACTTTGTTAAAGAGTTGGACACTCATGCTCAAGCATTGGGTCAAGTTTCAAAAATGATTTGGGCGAAACACAGACTTTATTTGTTTCCAAAAATTGTACCTTCTGTTAGTAAGTAGTTGCACAATTTTTTTTTTTTGAGTCTGACTTTGGCTTACAGAGGAGGATGGGTGCTTCTCTCTGAAAATGTAACCCTTTAAGGGTGCACTCACACTAGGGTTGTCACAATACTGGATTTTGATGCCATTTGGTACTGAAATTTTAAAAACGTCCATTTCCCATGAACATTTAAGTGCTATGGAGCATTTTCTTAAACAGCGCTGATTTGTCGTTGTGTTCACATGCTCAACAGAAATTACTGTGATTCGCCATCGGTTCACCGAACTCACCACTGTTAACTGCGTGTATCCACAGATACTGAAGCATTTCAAAGTCACGTCGATCAGCTGGTTTGTCTGTAAGCTGATAAACAAGCGATCCGTTGATGAATCGCGGCTTTAAAAAGCTCCAGTGCCTCTGTATCTGTGATTACACTCAATAAACAGCGGTGAGTTCAGTAACTGATGACCTTCACGGCCAATCACAGTCATTTCTGTTGAGCATGTGAACTCAATGGCATTTTTAGCGCTGTTTAAGAACGTGCTTCACAGCAGTGGGAAATAGACGTTTTAAAATATCAGTACCGATTAGATTTCAATTCCAGTGTTGTTATAACGCTAACTCAGACTATGCTATCCGAACTGTGCCCAGTCGTGTTTCCCAGTTTGTTTGACAAGTGTAAGTGCTCTGAATCAAGCCTAGGTGCGGCACAGTTGGCTGGTCCTGGCCCAGTTGGAAAAGATATGCCAAAGAGCGGTACGGTTAGGCTTTGACACGGTACGCTTGTAGTGTGATTACATATGAATTTATTTTTCATTCTTACTTTTAATGAACGCGAACTGTCAGTTCATTAAAGACGCAAACCTCTCACTGCATGTCAGCTGCACTTTCAGCAAACCTCCTTATATGTGCACCACAAGGATTTTCTTGATAATTTATGACCGTAAAAAGTTGTTTATCTGTTCCGCAAAATATATGACTGCGTGTCCCTGCATCCCAAATGACTAAAGCGATATAACTAATGAAATCTTCACTGTGCTGAGCGAGAGCGCTTCTCTTCATTTTTAAACTGAACAGTCGCATCGTCAATGACGTAAGCATGCTCCGGTTCGGAGAGTAAAGAATGTAGTGTGAGGGCAGGCCGTCAAAAGAGATAGGAGGGAGGACAACCGCGCTTTGGCACGGTTCAAGGCAGCTATGCCTAGTGAGAGTACGCCCTAACATGCAATTTTTAAATACTTCAGCTGTTCCCCTTCATGATTTATTTAGAAAATGTCACTATATTTTCCATGACAACATGTCTGGTTTATGACATGAGGTTCTGCAGCCCCATGCACTGCAGTGGAGATTAAAGCTGCTGGATTTGCAACATATCAATTCATCAGCTTCTGTTAAATTACATGAAAGTGGCTGTTTAACCAGAAAGATGAAGAGTAAATGATCTCTATTAGAAATTGTAAAAAATATATATTTAGAGACTCATACTTTTGTCTTAAAAGTATTCAAAAAATAAATAATTTTAAGAAGATGATTCAACAGATGGATGCAGTACTTCTCTATAGGTGCTAAAGATTAATATGTATTTGTGCAAAGTAAGCATGATGTATCCCTTTTAGTTTAACTGAAAACGTCATCATTTACTCACCTTCATGCCATATCAGTCATGTTATAAGTTAATTTTTTCTGTATATCGGACTCTTTAAAGTCATTATAGTTTATAAAACCATTAACAATTATAAAATAATATAAATAAAATTATATATATATATATATATATATATATATATATATATATATATATATATATATATATATATATATATATATAATTTTTATTTATTTATTTAATGTGTATGAGGAAAAGGCCAAAATTAAATCTGTTCATATTGTAAAGGCATTGTGTCTCGTTTAAAGACTTGTATATGGATTCAAATGGATTTATTTTCTAATATTTGTAACATCTTAAAGCAAATTTGTGTGATTAGACTTTTATTGGATGGATAGATATCTCTCACTTTTAATTTAAAATGTCGTCATTTGTCTTCCAAAAATGATTTAATTTCTGCTGGGTTTGTAGCAACACACAAGGTTGAGTAAATAAAAGCAGAGCTATAATTCAGAGGTGAACTGACCTTTTAATCCCACTCAGCACAGAACAATTCTAATACAGGATTTTACTCTTTCTGGAAATCATATTCAGGGAAAACCCATATCAGGTGATGCTGGCTGGAGGTATTTATCAGCATCTGCCCTCTTGAGGTCTATGGGGATGTGATTAGAGCATGCAGATGGAAGGGAGCAGATTGCAGTTACATAAACATGCTGGATCAGAACTAGCCAGACTCTGGCCCTCAACTGCACTCCCGTACGCTCTGTTGCCATCCAAGAAACAGGACCTCTGTGACTGCAGTTGTGAGATTCTCATTGGCTAGGAGGTGTAGTGGCAGGTTGCCCGGACCTTGCTGATTGGCTGGAGAAGAGCTGGCGGCCGGCCGATGCTGGCTGACCTTGAGTGCGCCTCCCTCTGTTCATATACGGCCTGTTTGTGTAGAGACTGACAGTGTTCGACAAACACCGCCAGCTGATCGCAGTTTCATACAGTCACCACTGCTGCTGATGGGAGGCCGGTTCAGGACAGCTCAGACACACACCGCGCATCAATACTAACAGTTGGCCAAATATCAAGTTTGTTTTGTCCTGCGAACTCCATTGCAAGTTAAAACAGTTCTCATATGGCGTTTAAAGGGATAGCCTAGCCAAAACTGCAAAAGATGCCAATTGGTTATTCTCATGGTGTCACCCTTAATGTTGTTATTGTTAAATAAATGTAATTAACATATAGAAATTAATTTGAGATAAAGATAAAAGAGCTATAAAATAGGTGAAACATCAGTGTAAATATTCATATTATCTTTACCGTATAAGAGAATTAACTTGATTGTGTATTTTTAATTAAATATGGTTATCGTCTGTACATTATACTGCATATTTATAAAGATATTTTAGTTTTTTAATATAACTATTATCATCAATACTAGTGTTTTGCAACACCACTTTTTTCACAAGTAATACAAATAAGTTCTAAAATATCAAACTAAATAAAACTAAAAGTGGGTAGATGCATGCATGAATGAATGAAATGGCAAAACATGTAATTTTTTTGATTGGTCATTTTAAAATAAAAGCTAATTTAAAGTTTTAGTTCAAAATACAAACATCAAAAATATTCTTGATCGTGCACTAGATTTCTGTGAAAAAACTAGAAAGCTCACAGTTTCTGGTGTAATTTTACATTACGTTGAATATGATTATGAACCCTTTTGCCATTATCAGGTCCACACAGAATCTGCGCCCACAGAAATATGCGGGTTTCTGGATTTTTGTGTAAATGTGTGTATATTCAGTTTTTATAATTAATATTAATAATGTCATTATCAATCAAGCAATTCATATTATCATTAATATTATGCAGTAATATGCAAATGTTTGGATTATTTATGCAGAATAAAATTTAACTTTATTATGGGTGTGTTATATGAGAGAGGTACTGTAGCTTTTTTACTAAACAAGTGGTTAAAAATGGATTTCCTTCGTAAACCTTATAAAAATTGGGGTCACACTTTATTTTGATGGTCTGTTTGTTGAATTTAAGTTACATTGCATCTACATGCCAACTCATTCTCATTAGATTATAAGTAGACTATTAGGTTGGGCTTAGGGTTAGTTGACATGTACTTGCAAAGTTTCTTATAGTCAGTTAAATGTCTGTTGAAGGAGCAGTATCAACAGATATTAAGCAGTTACGAAAGTTGGTAACTGATTATTAAGTGTTACCAAAATTGGGAATTGGGAAATAATAAAAATAAAAATTTTCAGCTTCTATATTCTTAAAATCATTTCACATAAATCTGTAGATTTTATTTACAAAATTGTACAACGAAGCAGCAAAAATAAATCATCATTTAGTCATCATAGTCCTTTACTCTTTCTCAGGTTGTTTGATTCTGTGTATGGAAGTCAAGATTTGCAGAAGTTTTTTTAGCTGAACTATCCTTTTAAAAATTGTAAGAGTTTTTCTAACAAGCCTCTGTCTTCTCTTTCAGCATGTGGATATCGCAGCCCTGTTGATCAAGTATAACACCTGTGTAAATGCCACTGATAAATGGGCCTTCACACCCCTCCATGAGGCTGCACAGAAGGGCCGCACACAGCTCTGTGCTCTGCTGCTGGCCCACGGGGCTGACCCTACCATGAAAAACCAGGAGGGCCAGACACCACTTGACTTGGCCACGGTAATGCACAGACACCACACAAATGCATACACAATATAGCGGCAAAATGCTAGATTCTGATTGGTTGTTGATTCTGATAGATTCTGATTGGTCTGACATCTGAACTGTGAAATATATTTGTTTGATCAACGCTGAGCTATAGCAGTTCCAGGCATCATGTTTTGACTTCATTAGGCTGCGTGTCCACCCAAGCATTTTTTTTTTCAAGCTGAGCATTTGTTTTCTATTGTTGTCAATGGTAACGCTGCATTTTTTGCATGGGCCTTTTATGGTCAGCACTGAGCACAAAAATGCTGCAGCATCCAATTACAGTGGAAGAGGGGCCGGACAATACTATGCAACTGTAAACATATAATCAGACTTTCAACTTGTAACAGAACAGCAGGGATACTTTGCCTCATAGCAACTGACCGAAAAAAGTGCCGCACTGCAAAGTGCTTACAGCTGAGCATTTTTAGAACAGTGCTCATGTTTCTGCTGCACAAAAACACTTTGGTGGACATGCAGCCCTACAGGTCTGTATCACTATACCAAATTAATATTATTTTTTTTATTTTCTAATTATTTTACAACATACAATAGCCAAACAACAAATCTAAACAGATGACAAATGTATTGAACAGTGGGTCTTATTCACTAATAATTGTATACATTTTACGTATGTATATATGTACATTAGAGCTTTCTTGAAAAATTTCCACCTAATTCACCTAATTCGTGTGTACGCACTTGAGCTTGTTCATAAACTCATTCGTCTATTAGTGAATTCAAAGTCTTTTAAATGAGCAAACCCATTATGGACCCCTAATTAAACTGTATTACCAGTAGTGGTGGAAAGAGTACAGAAAATTCATACTCAAGTAAAAGCACCATTACTTGCCTAAAAATGTAGTGCAAGTAAAGTGAAAGTATCTGTTGCAAATATTACTCAAAGTATGAGTAAAAAGTAGACCTTTGAAATGTACTCGAGAGTAATGAGTAGTGAGTATTACGCTGTTAAAGGCAGATGCATTTACATATAATTTGTGCATGTGTGTGTAAACATAACATTCTGTAGTGCATTTAGTTATTGCCCAGCAGGCACACTATGTCATAAGACGTTAATATTAGGTTAGATTTTGGTCTCGATGTCAGGTGACTAAAATTTAATGTCTAGCCAGCGTCTGACGTTCAATAATGACATCAAATGACGTTGATATTTGGTCAATTTTAGGTTGTTAGAACGTGACCAAAATCCATCATCAGGGCAACATCTTAAACCAACACCATATTGATGTCAAATACTGACATTTATTTAAAAAAATTAACTCGAATTACTGAATTTACTAAATTAAATAAAATCTAGCATCTGATAGATATCATAGGGGTAACGTCCACACAACGTCTAGCTGTAACATCATTAGACGTTAATATTTGGTTGATTTTAGGTTGGACGTTGGACATTGACGTTGGCCTGATGTTGAGTTCTGACATCAACCCGATTTTCATTTCCAAACCAAATGCAACGTCCCCACAACGCTGGGGAACTACGTCAATCTGACACCATGTGGACGTCTTGTGCCTGCTGGGTGTTTAAGGCCATTTTGCTGATCATACAGTAAACATACGTCATTTTCTCGTCACGAACATGCATCCAAACAGTCTCTGGGTCAATGAGTGTAAAGATTTTGGACATCGACTTTTAACACTTCCAAACAGTTTGCTGCAATTATAAAGCGCCCGTGTCTTGAGGTAGTTCAGTATGATGCGATGTGATTGGACAGGAATCACAGAACTGACTTTTAATCCCCATATTAATCCCCACAAGATCTAAATAAAGTAGTGACTGCAGGTTAAAGGAAAGTAATGGAATAAAAGTACCGATACTGCACTAAAAATGTACTCAAGTGAAAGTAAAAGTACACATTTTTAAAACTACTTAGTAAATTACAATTCCTGAGAAAAACTACTCAATTACAGTAATTTGAGTATTTGTAATTAGTTAATTTACACCACTGATTATCAGTTTTTAATGTCCAGTTACTTTTCACCCACCCAGCATTTAAAAAAAATAGCGTTTGTTGTTTGTTTGAACTGCTTATTTAAAATTAGCTGTAACAACACAATTATTGTGTATTTTTTGGGACAAATTAATTGGTTTCTGTTCAATCCACTTAAATTTGTAAAAACGATTACGTTAACTTAATTCCTTCATGTTGTCCCAACACAGATCAATTGTGTGGCACACAACCTTTTTTTACAGTGTGTAAATTACAATTCAAGAAAATTGTATTTGTTTTTTTTAGGGTAGGGTCCTTTATACATCCTTATAAGCATGTTGCACACATGTGGTGTACGCTTTTTTGAATTGTTTTCATACATTTACAATAAATTTTAGTACAAAGGTTTTTGATGAATCATGATTTATTCGTGAAAACGTACATACCCACGTTTCATGCAAAACCATACGCTTGTTTAGGGAATGAATCCCAGTCGCTTTAGCCTGTTTCAAACCACATGCGTGAGCAGAGCATGTTTATTTTTCGAAGCAGATGCAGCGCGTCAGCGTCGCTGAAGCAGCAGTGCCACGATAGCGCTGCTCACGCTCAATTAAAGTGACAGTTCATTGATAATGACCAAAAAATATTGAATGACAGTAGACAGCAGAAATTTTACCCAATAAATGCATCAATAATATCCACTGGTTTTTATATATTTAATCAAATGAACTTAATCGATTAAAAACAGCAACAAATATTTTTTTGGGCCCGAACTACAAAACCAAATGTACAATTATTTTAGTATTAGTTTTGCTTAGTAAGTTGCACACTAGTTTGATATTGTATAAATGTCATAATAACTGTATTTCATAAATATCATTATAACTATAGGCCTACAGTGCAGATGAAAAGTTTAAAAAAAAGTGTATTTATATAGATAGGTAACTAGATAGAATAGACAGAAATAGATCTTTCAGCAGCTGCCGATGAGCTGCGCGCTGCAGACGCAGTCAGTGTGAAAGGCAAATGCCTGCCCGCTGCTTCTGCTCTCCATACGCGCTGCGCATGTGCTGCTTATGCACTGCTTGCACTTGCGGTGTGAAACAGGCATAACTCTAGTAAAAGTGATATAATTGACACTGGTCCATTGAGTTTTTAAAAATGAACCAACACTCTGCTTCATGTTATAGCTGCATTACCATCTCAGGTGTACATTATTTTTAATAATTCAAAAACCAGTCATCAGTTAATATGTACAGTTGAAGTCAGTTATTAACCCCCTTGAGGTATTAGCCCTCTGTATATTTTTTCCCCAATGCCTGTTTTAAACAATAGTTTTAATAACTAATTTCTAATGACTGATTTACCATGATGACAGCACGTAATATTTTATTAGATGTTTTTCAAGCTACTAGTATTCAGCTTAAAGTACACTTAAAATACCTTACTAGGCTAGTTAGGCACGGTATGGTAATTAGGCAAATCATTTTATGACAGTGGTTTGTTCTGTTGGCGATTGAGAGAAAAAAAAAAGCTAAAAATATTGACTTAAAATGGTTTTTAAAAATTAAAAACTAATTTTATTCTAGCCGTAATTAAATCAAATAAGACTTTCTCCAGAAGAAAAAAATATTATAGGAAATACTGTATAAAATTCTTTGCTCTGTTAAACATAATTTGGGAAATATTTAAAAAAGAAAAGAAATTACATTAGGGCTAATAATTTTAACTTCAACTGTCCATAAAACATCAGTGTTTGTTCAAATGACTTGCAAAATCTCAAAGTTATTCCGTCTTCTACAAAAGTTTGATGCTCTGCAAGACTATTTATTTGTTCCTGCTGTAAGGTCTCATATGGTTCAGGTGGCCGAGACTGTCCAGAGAAATTGGGACATTTATCTTCTAAACACATAAGCTGAGGCGTTTAAATCCCCGTCCCATGTGTTGGTGCTTGTGCGAAGCAATGGTAAATCTGCCGTAACCTTTAGTAATTGGGCTCCTGTGGCCGCTCTCATGCCAGGTGCTAATGACACAGCTGTTCTCAGCTTTTATTGTCCTTTTCTAGGAGCCAATATAGCACTGTGTTCAACTTACCATCTAATTTATCCAATCGCTTATGTAACATGAATAATATTTGCAACTGATCACACATGGATTTCTGATAGAAGGTGGTGTTGATTTGCTGTGATCTCAAGGCTGATGATATCCGGGCGCTGTTGATTGATGCGATGCCCCCTGAAGCGCTGCCTAGTTGTTTCAAACCCCAGGCGACGGTGGTCAGTGCCTCTGTCATCTCACCGGGATCTACGCCTTCATGCCTGTCCGCCGCCAGCAGCATAGACAATCTGGCCGGCCCTCTGACTGAGCTAGCTGTTTCTGGAGCCTCAGGCCCTGCTGATGGGGCCACAGGAACTGAGAGGAAGGAGGGAGAAAGTGAGTTGATTGTGATGTCACTTAAAGAACTTGGTAACCTTTTGCAATAGTGTTTCATTTGATAACGTTAATAACAACAAAGTGTATTTAACAGTTGTTTATAAGTGATTATATTATAATGATAATAAGATAATTTAAAAGAGATCATTTAAGAGTGATAATAAGATAATTTAATATGGTGAAATTTATACTTTAGTTTCCAAATGTTGTTGTTTTTATATGTGTTTTTTGTGCAGTTTAGATTAGAGAATACAGACGATGAACTTAGTTTATTTTGATGTATTAGCTTTTTTCTCTATAATTTGCAACATTTTTGGAAGACAGCAGGTTTTTATAGTTTACTAAAACTACAATTTATTATTTTTAAATACATATAAAAATATTTATGAAGAATTACAATTTAATTACAATATTTAAAAATATTTTTTTACTTAAAAAAAGAAAATTCAAAATCTAAAAACCATTTAACTAAATTAAATCTTTTTTAAAATTACAATCATTAAAAATATTTCGTTATTTTAAATGTATATTAAAAATATTCTTAAATTATTAAACAATTTAATTAAAATATAAAGCAATCTATAATATAAATATAGACACTTTTAAAAATAATAAGTAATAAAAATATATTAAATATAACTGATGATAATTGCACAATCAGTTTTAAATAAAAATTAATATAGGAAATCTAAAAACCATGTAAATAAAAACAACTAAATTGAATTATTTTTTTTTAAACTGCAACCATTAAAAATACTTTTTATTTTAATTATATATATTAAAGATTATTTATAAAAAATAAAATTAAATAAAAACATAAAAAAATTATAGAATATAAATGTAATTCCAAATATAGACATATATTTTAAAAGCTAAAATGCAATAAAAATATAATAAATACAATTGATGAAATTTGCAAAAACACAACAAAAGAACTAAAACTTTAAATAAAAATGAAAATAGGAAATCTAAATACCATTTAAATAATTACAACTAAATTAAAACCTTTTTAAAATACCAAGTATTAAAAATATTTTGTTATTGTAAATGTATATTAAAATGATATACGAAAAAAATACAATTTCATTTAAATAAAAAAGTATTTTATATAAATATCATACCAAATATGGAAATATATTTTGAAAGCTAAAATGCAATAAAAATAGAATAAATACAGCTGATGAAAATTGCAAAAACACAACAAAAGAACTAAAACTTTAAATAACAATGAAAATAGAAAATCCAAATTCCATTTAAATACAACTGAAATATATTTTTTTAAACACCAACTATTAAAAGTATAAAAAGTACAACAAAAGAGCTAAAACCTATTTAAATCTAAAAGATCTTATCTAAAGACTTATCTAAATTTTATCTAAATGAAAATCTAAAAGAACATTTTAAAATGAACTAAATAAAATGATTTTGAAATAAAAACGACAATTTTTACAACTCAATACTAAAATAACTGTAGAAAACAGTACATGATATTGAATATAATATTGCGGGTTTAAAAAAAATGGGGGGGGGGGGTGTTATCCCATTAATAAAAAAAAAAAAAAAAAAAAGTCAACAGAGTAATACAATGCATTTGATCGTTGCAGTCCTAAATGTAGGTTAATAATAATTGCTATATTTTTTCTTCCTCTCCAGTTACAATTCTGGATATGAACATCAGCCAGTTCCTGAAGAGCTTGGGCTTGGAGCATTTGCGGGATATTTTTGAGCGGGAACAGGTAAGGTCACGTCAGTGGATCAAATCAATTTCACTCATCTCAATCTCATCAGCCCCACTCCACACATTAAATTGCCAGCTGTCCCGCCGTTGTTTCCTGAACAGAACTCCAGGTCCTTCTCGTCAGAGTTATGTAAATGCGATGACATCTGCGGCCTCGTAATTATCTCCTTTCAATATACTCTCTCTCTCTTCATCATTTCTACCCGACTCCTCCTCTGCTGGATGCTGAGAGATTACTAGCATCTCTCAATCTTTATAGGTGTGAGAGAGATCCCGGGTGATGGACTGACCTCTGCGCCCCCTTCTTTTGATTAATACAGTCATGCTGCTCCTTCACACTGAGCTCAGGACTCTTTGTTGCTCCTCCAGCATTTCTTCTCAGCTCCTTTCTTGCTGTTCTTTAGCTGCGGCAAAGATTCTATGCTAAAAACCTGTTGGGAAATTTTGTTAGAATGGCAGGGAAGTTGACGTATTATCTATATTGTGATGCTAATTCAAGTGAAATTTGATGTTGGGCAGGGCTTCATTTTAGTTATCTAGAAATTGGAATTCAAATGGATCCATTTTTTAATACAGTTGAAGTCAAAATTATTAGCCCTCTTGTGATTTTTCTTTAAATGTACTTATTTATTTATTTATTTATTTATTTATTTATTTATTTATTTATTGTCAAATATTTCCCAAATGATGATTAACAGTGCACAAAATATTTCACAGTAGTTCCTATAATACTTTTTCTTCTGGAGAAAGATTTATTTGTTTTATATTTTTTCTTATTTGTTAGAATAAAAGCAGTTTTTAATTAAAAAAAAAACAGGAAAATATTTTTAGCCCCCTTAAGCAATATATATTTTTTGATTTTCTACAGCAGTGGTCCCCAACCTTTTTATCACCGCAGACCTGTCAATTCTCAAACATTGCTGCAACTCTGATACAAGTTTTATTTTTGGAGAAATGTAAAAAGCGCTGCAGTGTTTGGGTTTTCTGTGTTCGTCTGAGGTAATGGGCTATGTGCAAACAGACTTTACATTTTCAGCCATGCAGCCCAAGGGTCTTTCCATTACAAAATTGTCTTGTTTAAGATCTGATTTCTTTAAAAATCAGCGATCTTCACTGCCTGTTAGTTATACGATATGAAGTGGGTCTCAGAAGAAGCACTGCATTAAATTCTATTTCCCCCTGCCATATCTTTAAACTATGACTTAAAATAAACTATGAGTTCATTTTACCCTAGTATTTTCAATATAGTTTGAAAATGGCCTGTTACTACTGACTGCACTAGTGGTTACAACAGACTTTCATCTTGGTTTACGCTTGAACAACTAATGAATGCTTAAGTCTATGTAACTGAATGTATTGTAATTACATTACAACATCGATGCTGTAAAAACAACCTTGTGAAATTGAAAATAGTCAGATTAAGCTTTCACCGGAATTTATTGTTGGCTTTAAAACTCTAGCTGTGCATAGAGCCTATTAGTCTACCGAAATGTGTATATTCCATATAGTTTGTTCTGCTACTACTAATGTGTATTTCAGCATTTGAGACCTAAAATAGGTCTCTTGTGATTAAAAACACTGATCATTTGAGATTTATGACAACCACGGTGCGTGGCGCTCTGACCACCGGTGTAGTGAACTCATCAAGGGTTAATGAGCAGCCGCAGACTGAACTGTGAAGGCGGAGTTGGTTTATCTCCGTTTGCAGAATTATTTAAGTTTACTTCGTTATAAACAGCAGACACGTACAGAAGGGGGGTTTGGGTGCTCGAGCACCTGCCTTTTTTTCTCTCGGAGAGAAAGTTCCCCCTCCTTTTCACACGGATCCCCTATCCACAACACCCACGACGCTCTTCAGCTTCGCCATCAACCCGTGTCCCAATTGTTCACCAGATTAGTTAAGCACCAGTTTTGCCTTCAAAAATATTTTTCAACATGAACAACCAACTTTCTGTGGTAATCACCATGTGTGCCATTGTACTATGCTGCCGAGTAGCAGATGATGTTTGCAGCACAGAATAATGACACATGTCACTCAAAGATTTTGTAAAAGTCACATGAAATCCGACATAACCGTTCACACTGCTGTCGCATTGCAAAACATCAGATCTGTGTCTGATTTAAGACTACATATGAAAGTGGCACAGATCTGACCTGAAAAGATCAGATTCCATGCGGTTTGGGCTGTTCACACTGTCATCATCTGAGTCACACGAGGGGGAAAGAATCAGATTCGGGCCACATTTGGCTGCAGTGTGAACGTAGCCTTAGATAGATTGGGATGATCAAATCTTTTTCTATATAGTGCGTTTGCATAAATTATAATAAATTGCAAGCATATATAAATGCAACAGAGCACAACAAAAGTGAAATAAACAGTGCTTTAAGCTTTTCTGGAGAGTCTAACAGTATTCAGGTATTGAAATCAAACATAAACATAACATGCTCATCATTGCATACAGGATTTCAATTTAATAATATCTTTATCTTTGATTTTTTTATAAATGATCTCATTTTGTGATGTGACTATTGTGGAAACACACATTGCGATATCAATGCTCAAATGATATATTGTGCAGCCCTAGTACCAGGACATATTCAGGTGATTTTTTTTTAAATCCCTCCACAGTCTCTCAATCTTTAAAGGTGAGAGAGAGATCATAGGTGATGGAGCTGACCTCTGCCCCTTTTTCATTATTACAGCAGTGTCTCTCCTTCACATTGAGCCGAGTTGTTCCAGCTTTTCTTCCGCTCAGCTTTGACTTGAGTCGTGGGACCCGATTGGCACGCTGCGCCAGACCCGCCACTCATTTGCACATAGATGAACAGAAATGGTCTTTGGCGGCCACCAGCTGGGAAGAGCGCTTGATGTGAAGGGCTGAAATGGCTTGTGATTGTGGCTTTAGTAAGACGCATTCATCTGTCTCGCGGTGAGTCACTCTTCTGCTCGCTCTCCATCTTATTCTGCTTCGCTGTGCCCACGGGAGATGGAGCATGAAGAGGCAACACTTTTTTTTTCCGAGACGCGCTGAAAGACTGAGTGCAAATGAGATTGAGGACGCGCTCACAGATCTCATGCACGCAGCAGTGTCGCCATTAGATGCGTCTGGTTTAAGCCTCCCAGCAGTTTAGAGCTGTCTCCTCACTTTGCTGGTGCCGTCAGGAGGACCGAATGGGAGTATTTGTCTCCCTTAGGTGTCTGGTGCATGTCTGATGCATTTCCACTTTACTTTTTAGTAGAGATGGGTTATTAAATTCAATTCATGTTTATTTCTATAGCGCTTTTACAATGTAGATTGAGTCAAAGCAGCTTAACATAGACGTTCTATTTTAGTAAATTGAAAATGTGTCAGTTTTTTAGAGTTGAAGTTCAGTTCAGTGTGGCTGAACCAAGCAAGCCAGTGGCAAGGAACAAACTTTACCAATTGACGGCTTGAAGGAAAAAACCTTGAGAGAAACCAGGCTCTGTAGGGCACGACCATTTCTCCTTTGGCCAAATTTTTAGTGCAGAGCTGCAGACTAGGCGCTGGAGAACACTGGACGTCCATCGTGAAGGGTTATGGTGGTTAATCAAGCCAATGGCTGACAATTTGATTAGTGAGGGCAGTTGGTTAATTCTTAATGTGTACTTTAGATTTTTAATGAAAGTGTTTTCGCTTTCTTGTTGTTCTTTAGCTGCTACGACATTTGGAGGTAAACAAACTAATTCAAAATTGTGTTGGAATGGCATGGAAATGTCATTGTGTTGAATGTTTAGTCAAAATCACTTATCGAACACTAAAAATGTTGTTCAGGGCTTGATTTTGGTTATTTAGAATTGATTGAATGATTGGGGGGGGGGGGGTGTTGTTTGCTATTTGTGGATCTGTAAGTGATTGATTGTCTCATCGTCGCAACAGTAATTAGTAATAATCCATTTATTATCAGGGTTCCCACCCTTCTTGAAAGTACTTAAAATTCACATGGATTCAAGACCTGGAAAGTACTTATAAACAAACATAGGCCCTTAAAAGTGCTTAAATTAAACTTGAAATTAAATTCGTTTATTATTTTATGTCAACAATTTTACTCAGTTGTTAAAAACAGAAGGAAACAAACTGAAAAATCTTAAATTATATATATATATATATATATATATATATATATATATATATATATATATATATATATATATATATATTAAATGTAATAATACCATATGTTTAATAATAATAATAATAATAATAATAGTCATCATATTAATTTCTCACGTACACAAACTTTGCACACTGATGAGTATTAATTTATCCATTCGGAAACAAACACAAAACATTTCAGAGTCAATTCAAGCTGTGATACTTCGTTCTCCTCGCTTCTCCACTTCTCGCTTTCTCCTAGAAAAATAAAGAGGAATATGCTACATATTGTATTTGTCCAATACTGCATAAAGAAGGAGAGTTCTCCTCCTTATCAAAGTGCTGCGCTGGATTATCGTGAAATGCAAAGTTTATTTCAGAAAATCAGTGGAGTTCTGATACATTGCTTGTCATACTTCACATATTATGTATGTAAACAAATTCTGAACAGACACTGGCAGTACAATTGACATTATAATAGGTGGCTGTGTTGACATATCGGAGCAATGAACTGAAGGGGACTTTGAGGTGTCATTTTATTATAATGTCTATAGGCAATGCATCAAATGTATGGACACACACACACCCCAAATAGCAGCAGGTGAAGAGTGTACCAGTCATCTAATCCAGCATATGAGTTTTCAACTGTCCGCCATGTTCTGTCTTATGCACTGTGTTTGTCATAAAGTTATCTGTGGCTCAAGTGACGGCATTTTGTATTTTGCCTTTCGCTTGTATAGTGGCTGTGAACTGTCAAAATGCCTTGCAAAGCACTTTTCGGATGCAAAAAATGGAATCGAACTCGGTTAGAATTTTTTTATGACGCACAAAAGTTTCGGAGTCAGTGTGTCAATAGAATTGATAAAACGCAAGGTCGAATTTATTTTTTGAAGTGCGAAAATTACGGACGAAAAATTCTGATTCAGTGTGCAATAACCTTAACACTGACAAATAATGCGGGTTTTACCAATATTTTAGAAGTCAAATTTGAATATCACCATGAATTGCACCTTCACTATTAAGATAAAGAATTTGTGTTTATTATGAGCGTTAAAAAGAAAGACACAACACTTATACCTGTTCAAATACATTTTTAACACCTAGTTGTTTAGTTTGGTTCCATAAAAATTTTGATTTGTGCATTTATTCTAAGCACTTGTTATAGTATTTTTCTGCTAAATTAAAAGATTGTGTTTTTTAATGTTCAACGGGTGGGTTGCTTTTATTCTGAATTTCATTGGTTCTGAAAGTTGAACGCAGCAGTATCGATCCTCTGAGTCATTATCTTTAAACTGGAGACATGGATTTCACTGTTCTCACAGAATTATAGCAATAGTTAAACTATCCTCTTTAATACTGGGCTTAATTTACCAACCAAATCGACTAGTCTGGTTTTAAAGGTTATCTCTTTAGTAAATCTGCTTTAGTTCCTATTGAGCTTAAGAACAAACTGAAAAAAATCCTCATAAGAGTACAGAGAGAGAGAAAAAGAAAAGGAGAAATAAATGGAATCTTTCCTGCTGCGGCCATCACACCTTCACGGCCGTAATGGTTGGCCCTGCGAGTCCTATCGATTGAAGTGCACTGGGTTTCTGAGAGAGAGAGAGAGAGAGAGAGAGAGAGAGAGAGAGAGAGAGAGAGCAGTTGGCAGCTCCTGGGCTAATGGCCTTTGACAGACCTATCATAGATGTGATGCATTGCCAATAAGTGGGCCTTTGGAATTGGGAGTGTGAGAGTTTTAGATTACACAGGCTGATGCAGAGTCAACAGTGATTGGACGGTCACACTTTCTGTTCCTTTCACTTTCATTTATACCGAAGTAAGTTTTTTTTTTAAAGAATTCTTCAAGTAATTCTTCAATTTTTATTTATTTGATAAAAATTGCTGAAATTTTGTGAAATATTGGTACAGTTTAAAATTCACTCATTCATTCATTCATTCATTCATTCATTCATTTTCTTTTTGGCTTTGTCCCTTTATTAATCTGGGGTCGCCACAGCGGAATGAAACGCCAACTTATTCATTATATGTTTTACGCAGTAGATGCCCTTCCAGCCACAACCCATCACTGGGAAACACCCATACACTCTTATTCACACATTTGGACTTGTGGTGGAAACCGGAGCACCCGGAGGAAAACCCAGGCGAACACAGGGAGAACATGCAAACTCCACACAGAAATGCCAACTGACCCAGCCGAGGCTCGAACTAGCAACCTTTTTGCTGTGAGGCGACAGCACTACCTACTGTGCCACCGCGTCGCCACAGTTTAAAATTACTATTTTATTTGAATGTGTTTAATAGAATACATTTTTGTTTGATCAGTCTAATTGGACCCTTGCTCAATAATAAAAAATAATAATCTTCTGACTTTTTAACGTTTTTAACGTCAGCCTGTCGTGTTTTTTCAGCATAATACAAATTAGCATATTTTGTACAATAATGATGCCTTTAAAAGAGTATTGTGTTTTTGAAAAATTTGTGTAGAGATGCAAACAATCCCAGTCCACGCTAATCTGCTGTAATGTGCAGACCTGCCAGAAGATGGCGATGTCACTTTGTAAAGAAACTATATAGGTCTACTCGCATATTGTCCTGTAGTCCGTCATTGTTGCTTCGGCTGCTAGGTACTCACACGTCTATAGACTAAAAATCAACACTGTACAATACAGTTGACAATAGTTGAAATAGTGTACAATACAGTCACTATTTTTACAAATTCACAATCTTTTAATGACAAATAATAGTATTCTTTTAAGAACTTGCAGTTTAAAACAAAAGATGTTCCAAAGTTTGCATATATCACTATTCCCATGTAACATAACAATGAACTTTTTTAGCTGATAGTGTTCTAATTTATCTCAGGGTTCTGATCACATTATGGTTTTTGAGTCACGTATCGGACCATTTTTCAGATCAGCCAAAAAGGGACGACGACAAATGTAATTTTTTCTGTTTACTACAAAAACGGTTTTAACAACCAGAACTTAAAACCTGTAATTTTATTTCAAATAAAATAAAGAAATAATCAGCTGAATTAAAAACTAAATTGAACTAAATTGTAAAATATTCAGTACTGTGAAAAATTCACTGTTACTATTAACGTTGCTGATAAAGCTAAATGTAGAAATCTAACGTTATAATTTGTACAACCCATATTTATTTTAGTCAACAAGTTATTCACTCATTAAACTTCATTTTTTATTGCTAGATATGTGATTTTTAAAGAATTATTCAGTGGCATATTTTTGATGGCTTGTTGTCGCCAGCTATTGGTTAAATAATGTAATTGCTGCCTACAAACTTTATTTTTGAGCGTCGTTAAATACATATGATGGTGATTTGAATCTTTACCATTAACCATCAGTAGTTTTTATCTAAACTATAAACTCTTATCCCAGTACTTCTGTGTTATTTGACTGTTTGTAGCTTTGTAACTAACTCAAAACACTGAAGATTGGTTTTTGCACTTTTCAAACACAGATCTGAATGCAGCGATTGGAAGGATTAATAAGCGTATGCAAATCACCATCATTTATAATTTGTTACGTGGGTGTTGAGATCCCGATCTTTTAATGACTAATCGTGCAGCTTACACTGAATGCATTGATGCAGGCTAAACAAGTAATGACAGAAAACACCTTTAATAAAACCCACCACATCCCGAAAAAACCCACCACAACTACTTCCGTCATCATTATATTTTACAGGAAAGCCTAAATGCTTTCATACATGTGATTTGAATGACGCAAAAGACAATCTTTCTGTAATCGTTACATTTTTAGGATTAATCTACAAGTAAAAAATGTATTATTCCATGGGTAGCGTGTGTTTCAAACAGTGGGTTGGGATCCATACGAATCACGGAACAACTGTGATCCGTTACACCCCATTGTAAGTGGTGTCACATAAACATTCTCTTATGTAAAGTTCATATATTTTAGAATTTACAAACAAAAGTGTGACGACATATCCATTTCGTCAAAACTATTATTGTAGTGTGACCAAATATTAATGCTCTCTGTAATACACACACTGGCTCCCTGCCTCGCAGTCTAGCATACGCGTATCGCCATCTGCCTGTTTGCTTTTGTGTGCTTGTTGCATGTAGGAGGCGCATTCAGCAATAATCTCTCTGTGAGTCACATGCAATATAATATCCATCCAAGCCTCCCGCCGCTCTAAGAGTTTATCTTCTCAGTGGGAGGAATTTCCACATCTCAAGAAGCTGAGACAATAAAAAAAATTTGCTCTGTTGGCTGTTTTTTAAGCAGCGGAGTCGAAACTGGCTATGAAAAGAATCACTTCTTGTCGTTTTTCATTACAACTTTGTCTTGTGATGGGATGTGCCTGCAGACAACTTTGGCCTTATTTTGCCAAAAACAGAAGAGATTTTCCTTTGCTTTTTTTGAAAGGTGTCACTTGCAGATGATAGCATTATAAAAACAATTCCACATGGATTTACAGAAACGACTGAAATGCTGTATTTTGCATGCCTGACCAGTAGATGGCGATATAATTTTTAAAAGAAACACTATGAGCTCATATATTGCTCTGTAGTTCACCATTATGATAATACGATATGGGCTGGGCGATAAAACGATAATAGTAATTATTGTGATCTATTCTTTTTCCTTGATAAAACAAAAACAAGTTAAACTAAATGCCTGTACTTGTTTGCTGCACACATATTGTTGTTAACACCAAACAACATCGCAAGTTTACATTTGCTTAAATGTGAATAAGTCTTAAACCGATCATGTGACCAGATTCAAAGAGAAGGGTTTGAATTGAGCACAGAACGCAAATTTCTCACATTTAGTTTAGAGCCAGATGAAACATTAGAGCTATTCTCAAAACACTGACAAGCACAGGAGAAACACTGTGTTATGAACAATCCTGCTAAAAGACCGTAACAGTCGAATTTGCACCATGGTATTGTGTCAGGATTAGGAGATATGCTTATGAATTGTATTATGTTGTTATGGTAGACATGTGTTGAATGTGTTAAAGGAATAATGAAATGTAATTATAGTAATTGTCGGTATTAAGCTGCAGAATTTGCGCATTTGTATTTATACTCGATGCATTCAGGCTAGTGTTTTTCACACAATAGAATCATGGAAAACACAATTAGATTTCAACATGGTAATGCAGTGCTACTGTATATGAGTGCTTTTGCTTATGATTATAATGGCCTAAATGTATGTTATTATGGATGACAATGTTCAGGTATTATAAAATTGAAGTCAGAATATTTAGATTCAGATGTTATTACTGGACATAAATTTACATCTGCATTAAATCAGTTTCGTGATTTGGTATCACCTCTGTAGAAGAAAAAGCTTTACTCCATGAAAGTTTTACAGAGATTTATTATTAGAAATATTGTACCTCAGAATTGTAAATTGTTCACCTGTTTGGCATTTTCTGACAATAAAACTGTAGTTTAAATGATTAATTGTCAAATTTAATTGTTTCTAGAACTTTCCCCTGTGAGCAAAAATTGCCTTTAAACTTGAAAGTAATAGAGATTGAAATGTAATATTGATTATGCCGATACTGTTTCAAAAGAAAAATATCAGACTTGTTCTACAGTAAAGTATCCATCTGTCTGTCTATACATCCATCCATCCATCTATCATAATCAACATTGACTGATTTGAAAAATTGGTCACACTTTATTTTAAGGTACAATTCTTGCTAAGACTTTTTGCTCAATAAATACTAATTTGCTGCTTATTAATAGTTAGTAAGGTAGAAGTTAGATTAAAGTGTAGAAAAGGATTAGAAATGTAGATTATACTTAATAAGCACTAATAAACAGCCAGTATTTCAATAATGGGCAGTTAATAAACCAGTACTCAATATTGGTTATTGAAAAATTTTATAATCATCATATTTTGGTCATTTTGCCCAGACTAATTGTCAAGTACTTAAACATAGTCTACACTAGCTGACAAAAGTCTTGTTGTCAATCCCAATTTTAAGAGCAACAAGGAATAACTTGACTTCTAGTTGATCATTTGGAAAAGTAGCAGAAGGTCAATTTTTCAGATGAATCATCTGTTGAACTGAATCGCAATCATCACAAATACTGCAGGAGACCTATTGCAACCTACATGGCCCCAAGAGTCTCGCAGAAATCAGTCAAGCTTGGTGAAGGAAAAAATTATGGTTTGGGGTTACATTCAGTATGGAGGCATGCCGAGATATCTGCAGAGAGGATGGCAACATCAACAGCCTGAGATATCAAGACATTTGTGCTGCCCATTACCTTACAAACCACAGGAGAGGGCAAATTTTTCAGCAGGATAGCGCTCCTTCTCATACTTCAGCCTCCACATCAAAGTTTCTGAAAGCAAAGAAGGTTAAGGTGCTCCAGGATTGACCAGCCCAGTCACCATACTTGAACATTATTGAGCATGCCTGGGGGAAGATGGAGGAGGCATTAAAGATGAATCCAAAGAATCTTGATCAACTCTGGGAGTCCTGCAAGAACACTTTCTTTGGCATTCCAGATGAGTCATTGCCGAGATGTATGGATGCAGTCCTCCAAGCTCATGGGAATCATACACAATATTATATCTTTTTCCACTGCACAATGACTTTATATTCTATACTGTACATTATTTCTGTTAACTGACAAGACTTAAAAGAGGGTATAACATATAACACATATTTTTGTGGTTTACCTGGAGTTTTCCCAGTAACACTAAAATGTTACACTTGTTGTGCAAATTCCCAAAATGCTAAGTTTTCAGTTTTACTTGAAAATGGTGTCATTTAAAAAATCCACTTATTATGACCGTTGTCGACCTGTTGTTCTAGATTACTCTGGATGTGCTGGCTGACATGGGCCATGAGGAGCTCAAGGAGATTGGCATCAATGCTTACGGTCACAGGCACAAGCTCATCAAAGGCATTGAGAGGCTGCTGGGCGGTCAACAAGGTTTGTCTGCAAACGTTGAGCTCTCAAACAGCATCTGTTCACGACCGAAAATTCATGTTTTAATGTGCTGGTGTGCTGCATTTCAAGGTGCCAACCCATACCTGACGTTCCACTGTTCGGGTCAGGGCACGGTGCTGATCGACCTAGCGCCCGATGACAAAGAGTTTCAGTCAGTAGAGGAGGAGGTGAGAGGGCCATTCAGATTAATATATAGTATATTATATTAAAAATGGATTGTATTGGTTGTTTGCTTTCATCTGTGCTAAGATGACTAGTTAATTGATATATAATACCTGTTGGAAATAAGTTTGATGGTCAGTTTGTTGTCCAGCGACTCACAGATTAATTACTTATGTTTTTATAGATTTATTTATTTATTTGGTAACTTCTTTACTTGTTTATTCATTTATTTATTTATTTGGTAACTTCTTTACTTGTTTACTCATTTATTTATTTATTTATTTATTTATTTATTTATTCAGCAAAAATGAGCAATCCCTTTTTGAAAAGGAATGTTTTTTCCATTTCTCAGTGAATATAACCAATATATTTTGGTGCATTTAAACGAGTTTTATTAAATTATTATATCCACTAAAATAACAGATCACCAAACATATTTAGGTATAGAAACATAGTACATTTAAATTCAAACAAGTTAGTGCAAAAAATAAAAAATACAGACTACTAAATTTGATATTTGTTGAATGTTTCCTTTGATTTTTTTCCTGTTATTAAAATTGTGTTTAATATTTTTCCCAATATTGATAGGATTTTGGGTGTACTAGTATCATTGTAAAGCATCCAATATAAAATATTATATATTAATATTATAATTTTAAAGAGAGATCTGTGAGGGGTGTACTCATTTGTACTTGGCACTGTATGTATGCGTGCATGCATGCATGATTCAGTAGTCAACGTTTGAAATGGGTCAACCAACCAATCAAGACTGTCCTAAAACTGTTCAATAACACCATTCTCATCTTACGACGATTTAGAAAAACTTTTTGATCCACTTCAAATGTTGACTAATGAATATGTGTGTATTAGTGGAGCCTTTAATGGGATAAATGTAGCCATGCACAGACAACAATGAACAGCTACATTAAAAAAACAACTTAAAAATGTTTTTTGGACTTTAGATTGTTAGATATTAGTTTTTGGTGTGTAATTAGATTTTTTTGTTTGTTTTGGTTTTGTTCAGTACATTATGATTACTTACAGAACTTATTTGTAGTTTTTTGTTATTTTAATTTCACGTATAATAGAAGTTATAACTTCTAGACTGTTGTTAGTTTGTTTTATTATTTTAGTAAGTAATAGCTTTATCTTATATTCTAATAATTCTTGTTTTTTTAAGTTATAGGCTGTAATCCTTTATATATAACTTGCTTTTCGTGTTATTTTATTACAGTATTATATTAAGTCATTAGTGTTAGTGCAAGTGACCACTTTTTTTACTATTGTGGTTATTTTTTATCAGGCTAATGTTATTGTGCACTAAAATTCATAACTCTTAAATTTTAACTTTTTTGGCTATGTAGTATCTTGTTTTTAGTCTTATTTTAGATTTTGTGTAGGTGTGATAAATCATAGTAATCTCAAATGTAAATGACTTTTTTATTGCATTTATATTTTGATAATTTATTGCGCAAGTACAGTTACAGTAACATACAGTCTGATTTAACATGTGCCCCATTGAAATGCTGTGTTAACCTTTTACAGTTGCAAAGTACGATCAGAGAGCACAGGGATGGAGGCAATGCTGGAGGTGTTTTCAGCAGATACAACATCCTGAAGGTAAACGTGTGTTTCTGATTTCATTTACATCAACACTCTTCACCAGTGGTCAGTTTATGGTTCGAACGTCCGTTAATCATGCAAGCAGGGATATCAGAGTTTGTTTTATTGTTGGTTCAGATTCAGAAGGTGGTGAACAAGAAGCTGCGAGAGCGATACACACATCGACAGAAGGAGATCGCAGACGAAAACCACAACCATCACAACGAGCGCATGCTCTTTCACGGTAACATATGCGCTTAAACTTTTATTGGCCGAAAAAAATTGCTAGCTAAATTATGTGCTAGCTTTGTTGACATTGATTAAAATTACATTTTGTATTCATAAAAAAATAAACTTTGTTAATTTTGGTCCCGCTTTATATTAGGTGGCCTTAACTACTATGTACTTGCATTGAGAAATAAATACAATGTACTTATTGTGTTCATAATGTATTGCACAACACTTATGGTGCTTTTAAGGTGGGATATGGATTGGGTTAGGGAACAGTTTGGTAATATGGGAAGGTTTAAGGGTGGGTTAAGGTGTAAGGAATGGTCAACAGTGTAATTAAAGATGTAATTACAGAACTTACTTACAGGGATGTATTAAATCAATCATAAGTAAAATGTAAAACATGTATTTACACCATAAGCACATTGTAACAAGTGCTTTATTTCAGTGTTCAGTACATACTAGTTAAGGCCACCTAATATAAAGTGGGACCTTAATTTAAAAGTCGTGAATGGTCAAAAGTCTTGTAATAACCTATAAATAATCTATAACTAAAAGTTTTTTTCCATTGAGTATTTCAGTGTGTCAACCATGAAGCTGGTTTGACAATAAATAAATAAATAAATAAATACTGCTGCTCCTATGCTGATCTGCAGGCTCACCATTCATCAACGCCATCATCCATAAAGGGTTTGATGAACGACACGCTTACATCGGTGGCATGTTTGGAGCGGGCATCTACTTCGCTGAAAACTCTTCCAAAAGCAACCAGTACGTGTACGGCATCGGTGGAGGAACGGGCTGTCCTACACATAAAGACCGCTCCTGTTATATCTGTCACAGGTACACACACACACACACACACACACACACACACACACACACACACACACACACACACACACACACACACACACAGGAGATTATAGATTAGTTCTGATATGAGCTTGATTAGTTCTAAGTATTTACGGCTTATGGAATATCATATATATATATATATATATACACACATACACACAAGTCATGAAATATCATTAGTTTTTTAATCAAATTACATTTTTTACATTACATTTATCAAAGTTTAAGATTTCGGTTTAGTCCATCTTTCTATGCCATTTTATTCAAGTCTTGCTTTTCAACTGGCAATCAAATAAATTTAAACAACATGATTTTTTAACAACTTCAAGCAAAATAAGTTGTTTTGTTTAGCTAAAAATGAATGGCAGTGAATGAGACTCTTACTTGACAAATATGGTGGATGGGTTATATAAGTTCAGCTTTTTAGTCAGTGAAAATCTGGGAAAAGTCACGGAATTTCACATTTGGCTTAGAGTGGGATCCCTGGATATATAGTTATATTAGTGTGGGAAGCGCTTACCCTATTTGACCAGCTGATGGTGCTGTGTGTCTGAAAATACACTTCTACTCAACATATGTATTAGCTCCAGGAGCCAGATCTTACTTGTGTTTATCTTTAACAACAGTATCAGAAATGTCACTAATGTTGTACTGAAGTGTTAAATAAACATCAAGTGCTCTATTTATATCTGCATGGTGATCTGGGGCACTGACCTAGACGCTGTTGTGCATAAATTTGTGTTGTTGTATATTGTTGGCTTGTTTTGGCACATTTAACATGTAATGAAACATGCACATGTGACTCTTTTTAATGGGGCCAAGTAACAATCTTTACCACTGGCTCAATTTAATAAAACCCTGAACCCTGTATAGGTCTTACATTTTTTGGTCTTAAAAAAGTCTTTAATTTATCTTTTATAAAACAGGCTATCTCCTTGAAAGGGACAGAATGTTTAATTCCTCCTGAGGACTTGAAACCCACAATTAATTTGTACATAAACAAAACATGGCAAAGAGAATAGGACAACTGCATAAATAAAAAATTATATGAAATTAACCTGAAAATAAATGAAAGACAATTAGCAATTATAATTTTAAGACCAGGCATGATCAAACTGTCTGTACTAGATGTCAAATTGGACATTCTAGGTTGACACATTTATATTTACTGAATAACGAAGCGCTACCCAAATGTAATTACTGCCAGGCTGCTCTTACCACAAGACATAGAGAGTACTTTGATGGACATTTTTAAAAAGGTACCACCTGGAAGAGTCTTAAAAATCATATTTAACTTTGAATATATTTTTGTGTGTTTTATTTATTTATATTTGATATATTTGTCTAAGTAACTTTTTATTGTAATACGAGTTTGTTTTTATCATGTAATATTTTATGTATATCCATTTTGCCACGAAAAAGTTGCTGATGTGAGAATAAATAAATAATAAATAAATACATTTATAATTTATAAACGTCTTTTAAAAAAATAGTTTTAATTGTAACCTGGTGAAACCTGCTGATACCCTGTCATCCCACCACTGAGTAAATTTCATTAAAATGTGTAAAATATTGTAATTAATACTAAAGTGTAATGATCTACTGCAACAGTGTCATAATTGAAACCTGTTGCACTCTAGCTTTGACTCAAAGTATATTGATATGTACTTGATCTGTTAATTTATAAAAATAGACTTTTACAATTGCATTCTATTGCGAATACAATCAAGCTATTTAAAGGCAAATGCTTATTAAAATTTTCAAAATCTTTGTTATAAATTAAACTGGATTTTTGTAATATAAATTATAAAATTGTATTGTAAACAGTTTTTGTTATCTATATTTAATTTAATCATGCCAATACACATTTTGTTTAAAATGGTATGTATTATGTTTTTTTTATTATAAATGTAAATAGTTTTATTATATAATTCAATGATTTAGTTTTTTTATATATATTGTATTTTTATCATTAAAATATACTATTTATTATGTTATGATTACAATAAATGTCAATTTTAACTACTACAAATGTCGTTGTTCTGTTTGCAGGCAGATGCTGTTTTGCAGAGTGACTCTGGGTAAATCCTTCCTGCAGTTCAGTGCCATGAAGATGGCCCATGCTCCTCCGGGGCACCACTCCGTCATCGGCAGACCCAGTGTCAACGGACTGGCCTACGCAGAATACGTCATCTATCGAGGAGAACAGGTCCGACACCTCACCTGAGTTTAATAGCTGTATATAGGGCTGCATGAAAAATAGAGAGAAGATTTTTTTCAACACATTTCTAAACATAATAGTTTTAATGACTCATTTCTAATAACTGATTTATTTTATCTTTGCCATGATGACAGTAAATAATATTTGACTAGATATTTTTCAAGACACTTCTATACAGCTTAAGTGACAATTAAAGGCTTAACTAGGTTAATTAGGTTAACCAGGCAGGTTAGGGTAATTAGGCAAGTTATTGGATAATGATGGTTTGTTCTGTAGACTATCGAACAAAAAATATAGCTGAAAGGGTCTAATAATTTTGACCTTAAAATAGTGTTTAAAAACTTCAAAACTGCTTTTATTCTAGCTGGAATAACACAAATAAGACTTTCTCCAGAATTCTCCATAAGAAAAAGTATTATCAGACATACTGTGAAAGTTTCCTTGCTCTATTAAACATAATTTGGGAAATATTTAAAAAAGAAAAAATAATTCAAAGGGGGTTTAATAATTCTAATTTCAACTGTATATACTGTATCTATACAATTCCAGCAAATGATCGAATGACACTGTTTGGAAAGATTTTTTGGTCGCTTATTTTAAGATTCAATTCTCGCTCAATCAAACATTGTCTTTTGCTTTAATAAACTCCTATAACCCCAAATCAGAAAATGGTGGGTCAATATGTTAAATGACACAATGCAAAAAAACAAGATAATGCAAAACCACATTCCTGCACACATTACAAAGTCCTTTTATTGTCTGCAATGAAATACAAATCATAGTAAATTTAGAAATCACTATTTTATTTGCGTTTTCCTTACTGTCACAACCTTTTCTGATTTGAGGTTGTAATTTGCTCTTTATTATTAGTTATAATAATTATAATTATATAGTTATTCAGGGTAGTTTAGGTATTGGGTAGGATTAGTGATGTAGAATAAGATCATACAGAATGTGTCCTTTACTAGTAAGCAGCCAATATCTCAACATTAATGATAATAAGCAGCTAGCTAATAGTGAGAGTAGGTCCCTAATGTGTGACCAAATGCATTAACTTTGATAGATTGGGATGATTCTGTAGGGGAGTGAATCATGCATAAAACATAATAAACAAAACAAAACAAAATAACTAAAAGCATGGATAAATGCAACAAAACAAAGATAAAAGTGAAATAAGTATGATTTATGGTTTTATTATATGTTAAGGTAAAAATTACTCTGCAAAGTCATCTCAACATTGCATATCTTGCAGATGCACAAGTTGCGAAATCGACGATGAAACGATATATTGTGCAGCTCTACCTGTAAACATTAAAAAAAAAACTTTACTTAAAGCTGTAGATATATGCTTCATTTCTGACTTTCATGTTTCTGTCACAGGCCTACCCAGAGTACCTCATCACATACCAGATCATCAAGCCCGACAGCACACCCCCATCCCCGGCAGGAGCGGAGCAGAAGTCCTAGTCCACAGATCTCAAGACTGTTACTCTCACATTTCACCCATAAACCTCTGCGCTGACTCTTCATTTGCAGTTCTGCTCCATTTCAGCTCCCCGTTGAGTGTTTACAAGAAAGAGTTGCCTTGACTTGGCCGAGTCTCCACCCTCGTCTTCAGGTCAGAGGTCTGGATATAAACGCCATAACGCTGTTTCAGGGCTAAAACGAAACGTTGTGAAAGACAACAAGTGACCTCTTCCCTTTCGTTCTACTACATTTAACACCGTTTCAGGCATTAAAAGGTGATTGGTTACCCAAAAATGAAAAATTGGACTCATCATTTACTTTTTATGTTGAATTCAAAAGATATTTCGAAGAATCTTTGAAGAAGTCATTGAATTTCGTAGTAGGAAAATAATACTATGGAAGTCAATGGTTGCCGGTTTTCAACATTCTTCAAAATATCTTCTTTCAGGTTCAACAGAAGAAACACAAACAGGTTTGGAATAAGTGAGAAAATGATGACAGAATTTATTTTTATTTTTGGGTGAACTGTGCCTTTAAAAGGAACCCTGCGTGTTAAGACTTTGGTTTAATATTAAACAAATGATGTCCTTTACTGTATCATGTGTTCTGTACTACATCTAAGATTGTTTCACCTTAAAAACACTTTTATTAAGTATTATTTTAGGTGTGCAGTAAATATTGATGTTTTTTTTTTTACTCCAGCTCAACTTAAAACTGGTTCAATGATTCAAAATGATTCCATTCAACATTTTGCGGATTTAGAAAGTAACATTCAGTTCAAAGGCATCTCTTAAACTCAAAATCATGCTCTTCCAAGCGAATAAGAAGAGGAGAAAAGAATAGGAAGATGTCTGAACACAAATAACATTTCCTAAAAACCTTAATCTCTCCACTTTAGCCCTGATTACAGGTGAAGATGGACACAAGAATAAGCCAGATGTGTATGGTTTTGACCACTTAACATGCTAATGTACCATTTCAAGCATGTTTAGCATCTAGTGTTTATTTTATTTGTGGATTTCATGTGGTATTCAGAGTCCTTTAGACTTGATGTGGGGAAAACTTGATGGTAGTAAAGACTTTCGTTGCCCTTTGACTGAATTTACATCAAAAGCCACACAAAAAAGCAGCTCACTGTGGGGAAAAAAGTCATGCACATCTAAAATAATATGAATGTGGATCTATAAAATCGGATGTATTCTTCATAAGATTTCTGCGTCATATTTCAGTAACAGACATCATTTATTTGAATTTAAGCCATCTTAAAGGGATAGTTCACTCAAAAATGACATTTTTCATTCCATTTATTCACACTGAAATGGTTGAAAAAGTCTTTTTTTTTTCCTTCACTAAACAAGATATTGTTATTATTTTTTCACAAAGAAGATATTGTGAAGAATATTTGGGAATAAACAGTGCATATGCATAGTACAACAATGCATAGTAGGGACAAAAAATACTATGATAGTCAATGGAAGTCAGTTTTTTTCCACTGTAATTCAATATATCTTTACGTTCAACAGATTTTGAGCAAATGGAGGATGAGTAAATTGACTGAATTGTCATTTTTGGGTGAACTATCCCTTTAACAGCCAGAGTTCCTTTTCATTGTATCTTCCAAATGGTTTTACTGTTACTGTGATTAATTCTCTTTCATTCTCGTCACTTTAATTCACAATAGTGATATGAAACACACAAAGTTCCCCGAAATATATATAACTTTTTTTTTTTTTTTCTTTACGCATTATCAACAACTAAAAAGCCTTAGATGGGTTTAAAGGCAAGACGAATGTTAATGCAGAGACCAGAAATATCGAAAAAAGCCTTTGACCACAAAATAGCAAAAATTGTGTGCTCTTTTTTTTTTTTATTTAACATATCTTTGCACAGGAATACTGCTCAGAATGTCCCATTCCATCACCCAATCACAGCCCGATCCCAAAATGCATCTTTTTAAAACAAAATTTGCACTTTTAAGCAGGACTTAAGTTATTCAGAATAATTTTAAAAAGACGTAGGTTTAAAAAAAATACAATTGTACAGGTTGTGTAACGGACAATGCCTTTGTATAGCTTTTAATGTTGTTTACCAACGCAGAGTGGGTTTTATTTAGTACTGTAAAGGAAGCGGAAGTTCTCCTTCTATATTTTCAGATTTTGCTTTCAATACGTAATTCCTGAATCTTGTTCATTCCAGTCTCTGGCGTCAGAGAAAGGCCTTTTTTTTCGCGAGGGTCTCTGTAACATTTATCCTGTTACACACTACTGAACTCAGCAGCTCATCTTTCAGAAGGAAGAAGTGAAGGAAGGACGTGGCTCTACCTCCGGTCAGCTTTGCTCAGGTGTAGTTTGTGGTGAGTCCTGGAGGTCATTTATCTGCCTTACTCCAGAGAGAAGACCTTTCTCCAGCACAGATGCATATGAGGGAGGTGGACGAACTTGAGTGTTTCTCAATTGTGCGAGCTGCGTTTTTACTTTATTTACATGTTCCTGTGAACTCTAATCAGAAGCGGCTTGGCAACCCAAAGCCATCAGCGGACTAATCAAACACTCCTCAATCATGTAAAATGGTCTTAATAAAGTACATGTCATAAATGACTGTCTGCTCATTTTTTTGTCTTCTATTGCTTATGGATTGGGGTTTTCTATATTTATAACATTTTTAAATGATGATGAATTTTTTCCAGCAGCTGAGGTGTCGAAAAACAAAACCAGGCCATTAAATTACAGAATTTTACCGTAAAATAACAAACTTATATTACAGGAATTTGTCGTAAAATAACAGACATTAAATTACAGAAATTTACCGTAAAATAACAAACTTATATTACAGGAATTTGTCGTAAAATAACAGACATTAAATTACAGAAATTTACCGTAAAATAACAAACTTATATTACAGGAATTTGTCGTAAAATAGCAGATGTTAAATTACAAACATTTGTGTGGTAAAACATAACGGCCATTAAATTACAGAAATTCATTAAATAACAGACATTAAAATACAGAAATTTACTGTAAAATAACACATTAAATGACAGAAATTTACAGAAGAATAAAATTTAACGAAAATTTCTGTAATTTAACGTTTGCTATTTTACGACAAATTTCTGTAATTACCGTCTGCTATTTTACGAAAAATTTCTGTAATTTAGCGTCTGCTATTTTACAACAAATTTCTGTAATTTAGCGTCTGCTATTTTACAACAAATTTCTGTAATTTAACGTCTGCTATTTTACAACAAATTTCTGTAATTTAACGTCTGCTATTTTACAACAAATTTCTGTAATTTAACGTCTGCTATTTTACAACAAATTTCTGTAATTTAACGTCTGCTATTTTACAACAAATTTCTGTAATTTAACGTCTGCTATTTTACAACAAATTTCTGTAATTTAACGTCTGCTATTTTACGACAAATTTCTGTAATTTAACGTCTGCTATTTTCCGAAAAATTTCTGTAATTTAACGTCTGCTATTTTACGACAAATTTCTGTAATTTAACGTCTGCTATTTTACAACAAATTTCTGTAATTTAACGTCTGCTATTTTACAACAAATTTCTGTAATTTAACGTCTGCTATTTTACAACAAATTTCTGTAATTTAACGTCTGCTATTTTACGACAAATTTCTGTAATTTAACGTCTGCTATTTTCCGAAAAATTTCTGTAATTTAGCGTCTGCTATTTTACGAAAAATTTCTGTAATTTAGCTTCTACTATTTTACAACAAATTTCTGTAATTTAGCGTCTGCTATTTTACGACAAAATTCTGTAATTTAACGTCTGCTATTTTACGACAAAATTCTGTAATTTAACGTCTGCTATTTTACGACAAAATTCTGTAATTTAACGTCTGCTATTTTACGACAAAATTCTGTAATTTAACGTCTGCTATTTTACAACAAATTTCTGTAATTTAACGTCTGCTATTTTACGACAAAATACTGTAATTTAACGTCTGCTATTTTACGACAAATTTCTGTAATTTAACGTCTGCTATTTTACGAAAAATTTCTGTAATTTAGCTTCTACTATTTTACAACAAATTTCTGTAATTTAGCGTCTACTATTTTAAAACAAATTTCTGTAACTTAGCATCTGCTATTTTATGACAAATTTCTGTAATTTAGCGTCTGCTATTTTACGACAAAATTCTGTAATTTAACGTCTGCTATTTTACGACAAATTTCTGTAATTTAACGTCTGCTATTTTACAACAAATTTCTGTAATTTAACGTCTGCTATTTTACGACAAAATTCTGTAATTTAACGTCTGCTATTTTACGGCAAAATTCTGTAATTTAACGTCTGCTATTTTACGGCAAAATTCTGTAATTTAACGTCTGCTCATTTTTATTGTAGACTGATGTAATCGACAGCTATGTTTTGTTGTATTCTTGGTAAGGTTTATAGGGTTGGTGAATGGATATATTTAAACATAAATCAAATAAAAATTTAAACAAAAATTATGATTATTTTATTGATAGGGCAAGTAAAAATCTTTTCTAACTGGGTCATAAAAACATCCTTAGCATTTAGCCCTGTATACGTCTAAAATTTCATTCATAATGTTTGTCAAAATATCTTGAAGTCTTAAATTTAACTTGGTAAAAACCTGCAGAAACCCTGGCTAATAATGACTGCTTGGATTACAAAAGCTTTGAAACTCAGAAACTCATTTTAAATAAGTAGTTTAAATAAGCAACAAAAGTTATTTTGAGTGGATAATATTTGTTGCTTTGACTATAATTGTAAGTAAAAATATTTTATTATGATAAATACTTATTTTACTGTTCAGCAGCATTAACTAAATAGTAATATGTTTATTTCAGTTAGTGTATTCACGTGTTCATGTTGTTTATTTCTTGGGCCATCAAGTAAAAACTTTGTTTTAATGAATACTATGTAGCCCTACCTATTTTACAGTATATTCAACATTTGAAATGGATCATCACCTTTCATTGATTCCAAAAATTATTAAACATCAATTATTGTGTCTTAGAACAGTTTTTTTTTTTTAAGTTGTTTGATCCATTTCTAATGTTGGCTAGATATACCTTTTTAAATGAGTAATATGTATATAATTAGTTATACAGTAACTTTTATTATATTTATATATTTATTATATTAGATTATTCAATCATTAATTTTCTTTCAGCTTAGTCCCTTATTGATCAGGGGTTGCCACAGTGGAATGAACTGCCAACTTATCCAGTATATGTTTTACACAGTGGGTGCCCTTCTATCTGCAACCCATTACTGGGAAACACCCATACACTCTCACATGCACACACTTGCACTACGGCCAATTTAGCTTTTTCAATTCACCTTTACCTATACATGTCTTTGGAATATCATGGAAACCAGAGTCCCCGGATGAAACCCACGGGAACAAAGGGAGAACATGCAACCTTCACACAGAAATGCCAACTGACCCAGCCGGGACTTGAACCAACGACCTTCTTGCTGTGAGGCGACAGTGCTAACCACTGAGCCACCGTGTAGTTGTATTTATATACATTTTATTATATACAGTAAAATTAAATAATGGGAGATAGTATGAAACGTTGTCTTTAAATGTTCAAACCAAATTGCTGTTGTGTAGATCAGTATTTGATATTATAATGTAAGTTCTTGGTGTTCGATAGGTGAGTGACTTATTTTTTAGTATTGAATGAATACGTTGGAGGGTTTATAAAACGCCTGAATGAATTATTTTATTTTATTTTATTTTTTTAAGTATGATTCGTCGATAATTCAGTCATGGAAATACGCTGGTCAAACAATAGGAACTAAACCCCTCATGTGTTTCATGACAGGCTATGGCGTATTTTTGAAATGTATATGATACGTTGAACATTATTTGATGTTTTTACGATTCATTATTAAATTGTTTAAAATTCTGAATACGCTTTATATGTAAAAAAAATTGTTCCATTTTGACCGTCTGATTCGTTGATATGAATGAATCAAGAGGTTAAATCCTTTTAGCTGCTAATTTTTCCTACAGTGTACCTCTGGTGCTTAATCATATTTATTATAGTTTGAACAAGTCGCTGTGGTTTTAGCGTTTTCCAACAAAGTTCTATTGTAATGTTTGGGAAGTCTAGTTTCCGTGAGTCAGACTGTAATGAAAGATGAAATCAGCTATCACAACACACACTAGAGGGCGCTGTGACTCTTCAACAAAAAAAACTATTCATTATTCAGAAGGCTCGCCTCATTTATCAGATTTAACAATAATTCCTGCATAATAGCGCGCTGTCCTTTTATATCCCTTCTTAGTCCATGTAAGAAATAATGAGATGGCTCATGCTCTATTCATTTTACAAAATGATTGCACTATAACTTACAGGCCTACTGCTGTACAGCACAACGTGATTCATCATCTGTAGATTTTTTTTTTATCTTCCACACAATTAAACCATGCCACGCTTTCATTAAAATACACAGTTTTTATTTAACAATGACAATCGTGAGATAAATAAAAATGTACATATATTACAACAGAACAGGGCAAAGTTTTTTAAAAAATCATAACCCTCTTGAATGATATTGCCATGAGACAATAACATCTCACAAGTACAGTAAAAAGTATTGCATTCATCTCATCAGTGATTGACAGACAAACAAACGAAGGAATTTGCCAAAAAAAAGTGCTATAAAAGGTGCCCACACAATCTTATAAATAGAAGTACCACATTATACCATCTGCTATGTTTTCTCTTCCCCTCTCAGAGCTTCTCAAAGCTGGAAATATTACAAAAAAACATCCCATTCCCAGTTTCCAGTGTAAAAAGCTTCAGTGTTTACACCCTTCCTTTTGAATAGACTTAATAATGAGAACATTCCATGTGGAAGTCATTGTCAATAAGGCATACAGCTGAAATAATTCAAAATCTCCTCAGTACAAGTTGGCAAAAGAAATTTTGATCTGAAAAATCAGACATTTTAAATCATGATCAAACAATATAATGAAAAAAAAAATCATACAGTGCTTTGGTGGCGACTGGGAGGAAGGAGAATCAGGTTATTGCTCTGATCTGACAGGAACAGACTGGTATTGCAGACTGAAAGGCGATGGAGCCGGTTTGAGCAAAAGCGTCTGTGTACCTTCTCTGAACAAGGCACTGACAATGCAAAACTCGACAAAGACACTTCCCGTCAAAAGTCTGTCTCTATTAAAAGGAGTTCAAGAAAATCGTCCAGAGGAAGTGATAAAAATGGGAAGTCGACAGACAGACCTCCGACATTTGAATCCCACCTCTGCCGCCAATATTTTTGGAAGTGGAAATGAAAAATGTGCCATCCACACAGGATATTATGACTTATTCTTCTGATATTAAAGGAACACTCCACTTTATTTCGGAAAAGGCTCATTTTAGAAGTCACCTAGAGTTGAACAGTTGAGTTTTATCGTTTTTGAATCCATTTAGCACTTTTAGCTTAGCATGGATCATTGAATCGGATTAGAACATTAGCATCTCAATTTGATTAAAAAAAAAGTTTAGGTGATTTCCCTATTTAGTGCTTGACTCTTCTGAATAATCCAAGTAGAAAATAGCAACTTTCACTTTTTTGAAATTGAGTGAGATGCTAATGGTCTAATCTGATTCAATGATTTATGCTAAGCTAAGCTAAAAGCGTTCTTTCCACACTTTGAGATCAGCTGAATGGATTCAAAAATTGTCAAACTCAACTGTTGAACTCTATTTGACTTGTAAAACGAGCCTATTTCCCAAAAAATTGAGTGCTTCTTTAAGATGGAACTTCTGCGTGATTGTGCCGAGTGAAGAACGTCAAAAGAAACGCGCCCTTACTAGTGTGCATGTGCAGTTTTTAAATTATTTAGAGTCTCATTGTGTATCAGCAGCTTGGCGAGGTTGTGATGGGACTCTGTAAGTATGTGAGGCTGCCGGGCTGGTTGTGGGTCACCACTGACATTGGGAAGCTGAAGATGAAGGGTGACGTTGGGGTGGAGGAAGACTTTGGGCCGAGGCTGGCGGAAGGACTGGCGGCCTCGACAGAGCAGGACGTTGCGAGCACCTGAGACTCGAACTGCAGGAGTTGGCCCATAAAGCTGAAGTTTGGGGAGATGATGCTGCGCCGCTGCTTGACGAACTCGAAGGCCTCTTCCAGACGCACCCGCTTCTTCTTCATCAGGTACGCCAGGCAGATGGTGGCAGAGCGAGAGATGCCAGCCTGACAGTGGACCAGGACGCGGCCATTGGAATCCTTGACGGAGTCTGAGGGAAGAGAAGAGAAGAGAGTTTGGTTGAAGTACAGATAAAGATCAGAAATGGGTCTTGGAATACTGCATACACAGACCAGCTGACGCATGCAACATTCTGATGCAGATCCATCTAAAAGTCACGGTAAACTCTGTGTTTATGTGTATATTATTATTTTTCATTATTATAAATGAATAAATTTAAAATTAAGATTAGGGTGACACGGTGGCTCAGTGGTCAGCACGACTTAGAAGGTCACTGTTTCGAGTCTCGTTTGGGTCAGTTGGCATTTCTGTGTGAATTTGCATGTTCTCCTCGTGTTTATGTGGGTTTCCTCTGGGTGCTCCAGTTTCCCCCACAGTCCAACAGATTGTGCGACTGTGTGACAACAGACATGTGCTATAGGTGAATTGAATATACTAAATTGGCTGTAGTGCAAGCGTGTGAATGAGTGTGTATGGGTGTTTCCCAGTACAGGGTTGTGGCTGGAAGGGCATTCGCTGTGTAAAACATATGCTGAATAAGTTGGTGGTTCATTCCGCTGTGGTGACCCCAGATAAATAAAGGGATTAAGCTGAGGGAAAATGAATGAAAATTAAGATTATTAAATATTTATATAATACTAATTACGGAATTATTATTATTATTATTATTATTATTATTATTATTATTAATTACAACTGATAATATTATAAACTTTTAGTAATACAATTATAAAATTATGATTTTTTCATTAGTAATAATAATAATATTAATAATAATAAATTAAGCAATTATCAATTATAACTAATATTAAATTAATAATATTAAAATTATAAACTTCTAGTAATAAAATGCCATTAAATAGAAAATTATAATTATTTTCATTAATAATAATATTAAGAAGAAGTCATTATTCTAAAAATCTAATGCCATTTTTTAAGTACAATTTTTCTTTTAAATTTGAGACGGACATCAGCGAAAATAAAAGTAAGACATTCTAATTCACTGCTGATATGATCAGTAAGTCATGATGTCAACATATTAAATAGGGTTGACCATTTTCAACCATCATCTCGAGATATACAAGGTTAAGCTCTTATTCTTTAATAATATTAATTAACATCTATTTGATTATTAATTCAAATCCTTTCATGTTAATCTTTAGATACACACTGTCATATAAATTCACTGCATGAAGTATTATTAATTTTTGAGACAGACATCAATGATTTAAAAGAGAGATGTGTGCTATTTAATAACCACTCTGGGAGATTCATTCAGCGAACAATTTATCAGTTAGTAAATACTCTTTGTGAATTATTAGAATTATTCATTAAAAACTTAATTAAAGAGCTTTGCATACGACATCTATGGTGAAAAGAAAACATCTATTGCATCCCTACTGATATGTCAGCACATTTTGCTAATGCATTTCGAAACATGCATATGGTAATCATGCTATAATAATTTGTCCCTTGTTGTGGCCAAATTAGTTAAGCATGGCCACAATTTAACAATGCCAGAGAGTTCATTCTTAATTCATGTTATATATTTTCCACGTCATGTGCAATGCTCCATAATAAAAGGACAGGCTCTAATGATTCATTTTTCCTGACTAGGAGAGTATCTGTCATGAAATAGGGTGTGTTTGATTTTGCATGCAGCTCTCGAATGTACCTCAATCTCCAAAATATCCTTATTGTATATCACATTCAATTCATAATTATTGGATATTTGCGCTTGACATTTAACATACAGGCTGTGCCTCCGACAAATAGTGCAAGAAACATGACTAGAGATTTCAACTGATATTCATCTCAAGTGTTTGGATATTCAGCTGATGTTTGATGGTCTGATTCATTCCTTTGTCTCTAACGTTACAAAGAAATCCATCCAATCAGACAAGAAAATGTCTATTAAAAACAAGAACAAGTCAACCGAGCAATATCAGTTCAATATAAAAGCTACGTATTTTTAAAATGTAACACATAGTTGAAAAGACATTGAAATATAAAAATAAATACAAATATCCTTTGCTAGTTTTCTACACCCTCAGCTTATTGTCATCACCACAACCACTCGAAATGCCCCAAAATAAGGACAATGCGTTTCTAGAAATACATGAATTACACATTCACCCACAACCCACAGTCACAGTTGGACAGAAAACACCCAAGTGAAACGGTCTGGACTGGATTTTCACAGACATCATCTCCTATTTCTAACAACCTGCTAATTACCCAAAAAAATGGCATGTGCCACGAAGAGAGACCAACCACAGTTAGGAAAATAGATCATTTGACTGCCTCCATATATGCCTCACACACCCAGATGTGAGGCAACTCCAGTATCAAGGCACCCCTGAATGGAGGATGAGTCAGACTCCGGTCCCTAAGCTCTGCACTCTGACGCATACACACACACACACACACACACCTAGGATGGTGCGATCAAATGCGGCAAGCCTACTTGGGGGCCTTGCTTTAGTGCAGAGGATGCTGAGCTGAAATTGGATATACAGGATCCCCACACCCCCGTCCTTCAGTCACGGAAACCCTTTCATAAGGAGGACCCACCCATACCGCAATATCCAGCCCGAAGTTTTTTGCACGTATGACACATGGATTTTTTCCACCATTGTATTTAACGGACTTCTACGTCAAACAAAAGCTTCCAAGATGATCAGGATGAGATGTTGAAATAGATGCAAGACTTAAATATAAGGGGGTCACTGTTGCAAATCTCTGCAATGCAGATCAACATTTTAAATGCTGATGAAGTGCATGTCATTTGCAGAGTTAATCTCTACCCTAAGTATCTAAGTGGTAAACCAATAATAATAATATAATATAAAAATATATAACATTTAAAAATATAAACTAATAAAAATATAATATATGTAGAAAAATATATTGTTTCATTATATGCATTTTTATTTATGAAAGTTTATTGTATTAATTTATTGCTGATGTTTTGAACAAAGCATTGATTTGGCATTTCATTAAGTAAAAGCATAAGAAACAAGCTTACCTATGAATTCGATGGCTTCGATAAACCAGGAGCTGATGTCCTCCTTATGGTTGTCTTCCACCGGGATACACTTGTACTGATAGTCTCCTTCGAAATGATTCGGACAGTTTGAAGATACATTCAAAAGGGCAGAAATGCCCATACGATCCAGCATATCCTTTTTAGACGCGTGGAGAGCACTGCCAAGGAACAAAAAGGGGAGGATTTCCACAGGACCACCCTGCAATAAAGAAGTGATCGAACAAAATTAGAACAAAATAATAATAATAATAATAATAATAAACATTAAAATAAATATAAAAAAATGTATATAACAACAGCCATCATATTTTCATGTAGTCCATATTCTTAAAAATAAACATTATTAATAATAATATTAATAATAATATTTTTATTATTGTTGTTGAAAAAATAATAATAATAATAATAATAAACATTAAAATAAAATATTTAAAATATATAATTAATATAAAAACAGCTGCCATATTTCCATATAGTCCACATTCTTACAAATAAATATCATTAATAATAATTATAATAATAATATTTTATTATTATTGTTGTTGTTGATAAAATAATATTAAAAAACATTAAAGTAAAATATCAAAAAATAATAATTAATATAACAGCCACTAAATTTCCATATAGTCCATATTCTTAAAAATAAATAACATTAATAATAATAATAATAATAATGTATTATAATCTGTTGATATAATATGTTGATTATAATGTTTATAAAATACTACTAATAATAATAAACATGAAAATAAAATATAAAAAATTTATAATTAATATAACAGTCACCATATTTCCATATAGTCCATATTATTAAAAATAAATAACATTATTATAAATAATAATATTTTATTATTGTTGATAAAATAATAATAATAAAATAATAATAATAATAACAACAACAACATTATAATTATTATTATTACTACTATTACTATCATCATCATAAATATGTAGTATGCATTATAATAAATGCGTTTATCAGTTTAATTGTATTTACATTTTAAATGATACATTCTCAATAAACGATCAATTAATCAGCATTTGTAAAACACGTAATAGATTGAAACATCAGGCCACTCAAACCTCTATCACCTATAAAAAGGTCACTCTAATAACGTCCAGTTTATTTATCTGGGCGATGCGTATTGATTTGGCCCACTGTTATGTCATTGGCGGCCTGCTAACAAGCTGTAGAGGCAGGAAATGATCGATGTGGGAATCAACACTGCAGTGTCTGACACAGTACACCCTCTATCACAGAGGAAAGGCCGGACGGACACTCTCTAAAGCATTGCTATATCAGCCGGAAAGAGCAGCGGATGACAAACAGTCGACAGGACGTTTAATGTTACACAATGCTGGCATTAGCTGACCTCAGAGTATCCAGTGCTGCTCGTGTATTTACCTGGTCATGTTGAGGAGTCGCGCAGGACAGGCAGCTGCTCTCCATACTGGACTGAGAACTAGACACGGACAGTGTTCTGGTTTTCAAACAGTAGTCTGGATATTGTTTGGAAAACCTGTCGTAGCCTCCTGTAAAAGTGGAAAATGGGTGTCATAAATTTGGTTTTAAAAAGCAAGATCCAAAACCAGTATGTGCGAACTGTTTTTGTTTGTTTGTTTTGAACTTTATATTAATCAAATATTGGATTATTTATATAATTAAATATGTTTTTGTAGTAGGCCTATTATACAATTATGATGATAACACAATTCAGTTTTTAGCATGATGTTTTACATATGTCTTGTGAGATTATATGATTATACTTGATTAATATTTTATGCATTTTCTGTTTTCTGCCTTAGTTTTACTGGAATTAGATGATTAATTTTATTTTAAATGAGGTCACAGAGGTTGTGTTTAGATATTACACTGAAAAAAAACAGTCATTGACAAGATATACCACACAGTTTCCAAATGACAAGAACAAAATGTTAGAGCAGTAAATGACTGATCTCTCGTAACATTTTGTACCCGTGATAATATATAACTCATTTCTGGCATCCAGGCCCACACAAACAAACCACACATTTAGGGGATTTTGAATGCAAAACGTGCATATTATAATTCATTGCAAAAGGCCTACATTTCTAAAATGCAAGAATCTACTCACGTATTAAACAGATTGTTTGTCTCTATAAAATTGTTAAAAAATGAAAATATTGTTGTTTTGTAGAGCCTAAAAACATTTCTTTCTAATACCAGAGGTCAAGCTGGAACATGTTAGCTGGTCAACCAGCGAATGACCAGCCTGGACCAGCTTAGACCAGCTAACATGTTTCCAAAAACAGCTACTAGCCTACCTTAAGCTGGATTTTCCTACGGGGAATATTACATCATTGTCTATATCTGAGCGGATATATTCCACTATTTCAGATAGTACAGTTTCATCAAGAAACAAAATAAGAAAACAATTATGATTTGTTCCAAAAGCGTACCTTTCAGCAGATAGACTTCCGTGGTAAAAGTATCTCTACACAGCGCGTTGTGTACCAGTGTGATTGTGCTGTCGTCTTTCATGGTGTTTGAATCGGAGCTCCGCTCGTCGTACAGGATCACGGCGGAGTAAAGCCCCGATTTCAAGCGGCTTCTCGCTTCATCGTCCCCGGACAAAATCTGGTCCAAACTCACGGAGCCTTTCGCTCGCCTCCGAACGATCGTGTTACAGCGAATATTAACGGCACCGCGGAGATGTCCGGCGCTGAACGCCAGAAACGACCTGCAATCCAAAAGCAGACATTTCGCGCCGTCGTCCTTCATCAGCCTCTTCAAAACGCTGCAGTCCATTTCGCAAAGTTCGTCCATTGTGACCATTTTCCTCCTCCGACGGGGACTGGTCACGATCAAACGGTGGTTTAATTTCTACAAAACGTCAAATCCAAGCGCTGGCAGTGCGCGGTGTGATGTTGTGTTACCCTCCTGAGAGCTTTACTACCACAGGCAGTTCTCTTTCCGTTTTATGAATGGGTTTCAGACGCGCGCTCCATAAAAGGACCGCGACGTCACAATGGAGATGACGTCAGCTACGAGCTCCATTCATTAGGCGCTCTTCATTCATAAGAGTCAGCGGCGATCGATGGTGACCGCCGTCACCTTCCAGTCACCAATTCAGCCATCAAAATGTGTCTTTTGACATGAACAGATAGATTCAATTAAATCTGAATGACATCTAAGGGAATAACATATGAAAAGAAGACGAGCAAATAAAGGGCTCAAGCACTGTATAGAGTGGACAGGTTGAATTTGATGTAAACTGTTATTATTTGTTAAATATACAACACTTAATTATTGGGCGTAACGTTATACGTGTATTTATATGTATCGATAGCAAATGTGTATATAAAATAAGTTGATTCAACATATATTTATATATGTATTCTAAAATTATATATTTATGGATTCTCTTATATATTACAGGAAAAAAATATATCTATATATTTTTGTAGTTTAAAAAAAAGATGATTGGACGAAAAGGCATATTCCCACAATTCCCTGCGCGATTCATCTTTTGTTTACATTACTGGGAACGGTAACGTTAGGTAGATACATTTTTTTGTTATCATGTCTATTTAAATGATTCAAGTTTTATTTTATGTTGTTTAATTAATGCTGACTACTTAGCGTGGTTAGCTTGAATGTGTTTTGTGAGGTTAGCCTAATATTGCGACTACGGTTTGTTTGATTTGAATGAAGGATGTATGAGGGTCCATCTTTGAAGAGTTCTAAACACATTATGGCGCTTCTGCTGTGGACAAACACGCTTTACAGTAAACAGGAAACGGTAAGACTTCATTTCTCAAATGTCATGACTTGAAAGCCATTCTTCACAATAATATTTGAAGGCCCTTATTCCCTTTCCAATTGTTTCTAGTCTACTGGACACTGCAGACTTTAAGTAATTGGTATGCACATATTTTATATTTGGGCTACTGTTTGTAACTGTAAACTATATATAGTCACCAAACTGCCGTTTAATTGATTTTTTAAATACATTGTATTATTTGCTTGCTTCATAAAATAGATTATATTATACATACATTATATCAGGGATACCCAAACTAGGGCCTGTGGGCCAAAGTTGACCCATAGTATAGGCTATCCTTTTAATTTGGCCCGCCATCCACACTGAGAAATGGAAGAATTATTTACAAGGTTTAGAGATTGTCATTTCAAATCTAATGTAACCTTTTTTGTTTCCGTTATAGTTTAAAGCTACCTGAAATTAAATGTTTCAATTAAATGGTGTAAATTAATCAGATTTAGTTGAAATGCACATACCATCACCCGAAGCATATAGGACAAATTAAGGCAAAGGCAGATTTTGCTTGACTAGTATATTCCACATTGAATTCCACTGTGTTATAAATGTGATTGTTTATGTTTTTATTACAATAAGTTATTATTTTAAATGCTATACTGAATAAGTTAATATGATTTAAAGTAATATTGTTTTTTACTTTTAAATCTTATGAAATAAATTAGGAAATTACCCATGGCAACTTTAATATAGCTGGTTAAATTTACCTTTGGCACATGGCTCTCAATGATATTTGGCTTTTGGCCCTTTATACAAAATAGTTTGGGCACCCCTGCATTATACTATTATATAAATTATATTAATTATAAGCAAATACATAACTTAGATTTAGCAATCAATTATAAACACAACGTACATCCAATAAATGTATATTAGATATAATTATATTAATTACACTATGTTGATTAATTAAATGAGTGCTTTTTATTTGATTGTCGTCTTGTCATGGATATATCATCCAGTTTAGTTTGTCCTCTTTCCTTAGTCACCCAACTGCCATCCTGTAATTTATATTTTAACCAATAATGTCCCGGCAAATTGATCTCGGGTCTTTTATTGCTGTGTGTAAAGAGTTAATTATTGTTGTGATTAATTATCATTTCCATCCAGGGGGTTTGGGAACCTGTCTGATTTGATGGGGGCATGAGGGTCAGTTCTTTATTGACTCATGAGATTAAGAAAGCCCCCTAGTTAATTAGTTAACATGGTTACTGGCAAAAAAAAACCCCTCAAAGTGTTAAGCTTCTTCTGGTGGGGTTTACATGTTAGAGATGTTATCTTTGACTTGGAAGAAACATCTGTTAATCAACCAATGAAAAATTATATATATAATATAAATATTTTATATATCACCATATTACATTGTTGCATTTCATTTTACCAGCACATGTACTTTGTGTATAAAACTATAAATCGCGTGCATCTCCATGTGTGAATTTGAAGGAATGGTTTTGCATTTGAAAACATGCAGTGTTTTCGTTTCCTCCAGATCTCATATATGCAATATTTGCATGATTTAACACAAGCTTGTCCATGAGACTCCTATATTTGCATAGTGCTTTGCCATCATAGCTTCAGTCGTGCACAGAATGAAAGGTTCTGAAGCCAATACAAGTGTTAATGTTATCATATGACACATCCACCCTTCCCCCCTGCGTGGCTTTGAGCTCATCTGTGACTGAACACATTCATTTACACTGTCTGAACTCAAACTGTGGAGTGTTATAGAAGTTAATTTAGTCTAGTCGCTTTATTAATGTGCCCAGGTGCTAAATGGATTTTTTTTACTGTGTTGTTTTTTCCACGTCACAAACAATAGTACACTGTAAAAAAATACTGGTTGCCTTCAGATTTTTAAGCTGAATCAATTTAACATTATGAGTCATTTGAAAAAAATATTATATTAAACTGACTTAAAACAGCTGGCGTAACTTATAAAATTAAGTTTGAACATGATTAACTTAGTTTAGTAAGCCTCTAAACTAAAAACATATAATGTATTATATATATTTTTACAGTGTATATGGACAAATTTTAAAGGTAGATGACAGGTCTAACGTGTAGACCAGGGGTTTTCAGGGGTATTTTATTAACACTTATGTTAACACTTATAACACTTATAACACTTTATGGAGGAATTTTCTATTTATTTTTTCAATTTAAATTTATGTGACTGACAATACAATTATTTATTTTAATTGAAAGAATACCAAAAATTAATAAAAAGCAAGTTAATATTAGATTTTGTATTTTTTAAATTACAAATTGTGTACAAAATATTACAAAATAATTTGTATGTTATAATATAATATAATATAATATAATATAATATAATATAATATAATATAATATAATATAATATAATATAATATAATATAATATAATATAATATAATTATTCAGTAATCATTTTAAACTTACAGTTTATGGAATTTGAAGTTATATTTACTTCTGTTAAAAGATTTGATATGGTTAAAAACTTTGCTTTAATAAAATGTAATTATTCATTATTTTTCCTTCGGCTTAGTCCCTTATTTATCTGGGGTCGCCACAGCAGAATAAACCACCAACTATTCCGACATATGTTTTGTGCAGCACATGCTCTTCCAGCCGCAACCTAGTACTGGGAAAAAAATGTAAGTAATAGTTGTTAATCATTTGTTAAAAATTGTCAATTATTCATTCATTTTCCTTCGGCTTAGTCTCTTATTTATGAGGGGTTGCCACAGCGGAATGAACCACTAACTATTCCAACATATGTTTTGCGCAGCACATGCTCTTCCAGCCGCAACCTAGTACTGGGAAAAAATGTAATTAATAGTTGTTAATCATTTATTAAAAATTGTCAATTATTCATTCATTTTCCTTCGGCTTAGTATCTGATTTATCAGAGGTTGCTACAGCGGAATGAACCGCCAACTATTCCGGCATATGTTTTATGCAGCGGATGCCCTTTCAGCTGCAACCCAATAATGGGAAAAGTGTAATTAATAATTGGTAATAATTTATTATAAATTGTCAATTATTCATTAATTTTCCATTGGCTTAGTCTCTGATTTATCAGAGGACGCCACAGCGGAATGAATCGCCAACTATTCCAGCATATGTTTTATGCAGCCGATGTCCTTTCAGCAGCAACCCTCTACTGGGAAAAAAAAATATTATAATAATTATAAATTGTCAATTTGTTTTCACAGTTTAAAAATGAACAACAAAAAGGAAACATCTAATATTCCATGCCTCAGCATATTTAGCTGGTTCAAGACACATAATCCCTGCTCTAGACAGTGCATAATCTCTTTATATGAGTTATGAATGGCTGAGAGTATAAAAGGAGCTTCTTCTGACTCCTGGGGTAGCCATGTGGCCTTGTCTCCATGGCAGCTCAGTGCACGTGTGCAGAGCTCTGCGCTCTCACGGGCACTACGGGTAAATCATAGCTGTCATAGCAACCCAAGAAACTGCCAGAGGATGATGTGGTGCGCATGGGAGGAGCGATTGACGTCAAACCCACCACCACCACCTCTGTGATCTGTGTTTATGTGTGAGGATTGATAGCAGGGTTGCAGAGAGGCGGATTTCATGCATGCTCTTACAGTATGGCATCATGTTCTGGGTATTATAGCGGTGCACATGAAGTACTGTTCCTTCTCATCTGACAAACAGGAAGCGGTTCAGTCCTGGGGTATGAAACATGAGTCACTGGCTTCAACACGGTTAGTCTCATTATACTGGTCCCTCCCAAGAGTCATGTGCTCTCTGCCTCCAGTTCAGTCATTAAACATACATACCCAGCACATTCAAGCTATTTAGCCATTTCCTGTGAGGTACATGGGAAGATGGTCTCTTGAGAAAGCCTTGTCAGCTCGGAGACCATCACTTGTGCAAGACTGTGGGTGTTTTTTTTGGGCCATGTGTAAAAATGTTCAGGGTTTGCAAGGATGCAAACAGTTTATGTTTGGCTTAATTTGAGACTTGTAAGTGACCGAAAATGTGGGCCAAAGTGTTTAAAATCAAGTGATTTATAGGGGGGATTCTTACTTAATTTGAAAGCTGTAAGGGTTTATTTGGTTATTTATCTGCACACTGTAAAAATTCATTGTGAATTTAACAGAAAAGATTTTTAGAAATGGTACAGTAGAAAATTTGTAACCTGGTTACAGTAGAGCTGTGCGATTAATCGAAATCATCTCGCAATCGCAATTTGAAACGTTGGGATTAGCTGATCGCAGGAGGCTGCGATAGGAAATATATATATATATATATATATATATATATATATATATATATATATATATATATATATATATATATATATATATGTATTTATATGTATATATATATATTTATTTATTTATTTCCCCCGCCCAGATCAAATGCATGACTGCTGTCTGTGTGTGACAGTCTTTAGCCAATTGAGTAAGCACACTTTCGTTCTGCCCAATCAGAATTGCGCAACTAAACAATGTGGAATGCCTAAAAGAAGACATACAGGAAAATGCGAACAAGTAAAAAAATGGCATCTACTGCTTCAGAAACATTAATAGACGAATTAAAATCATAGAAAAACAGCATTGCTAATATGGGAATATTTTGGTTTCAAAGTCACAGATACAGAATAAAAACAGGTATTTTTTAAGTGCTGTTACAGAATTGTTGCCACGACATGATTACAAAATTAAATCACAAATCAAAACGCAATATCTGTCAAAAAATCGCAATTAGATATTTTCCCCAAATCACAGTTAACAGTAAGCTGCCTTATTATATGCGGTAATTAACTGTAAATTGACTTTCCCTGCATCACATGCTTTTTTGTTAAAAAAACTAAGGATCTTTTTAGTTATCTTATCAGTGATGTGCATTGTAGTTTTATGTTACATAAAATATAAAAGTAATGTTTATTGCATTACTTTGTGTGAATCACACTGAGCGCCTTCTGTAAATTAGTAGGCTTTTCAGCTTGTGGAAAAAGCTGTTTGTGAAGAGCATTGGCTCATCATAAGACTTTCTCATCACCAACTACTTTTGGTTGTGTTTTTGTCTGTGTAAAGGTATAGTGTGTAGATATACTTCAAAACATTGGTGTAACACTAAACTAATGAAATAAAGTAATTGATCATAAAAATATTTATTTTCTGGTTTCTACTTATCTTTCTATGGTAAATGTCTGGAGACCACAGCTGCCTGTTTTTTTCTGTACATTTTCAATTCATTGAAAGTGCACTGTACAAAGGCAGGAATTTTTATTTGGAAATTGTTACACTCTAAAAAGACGATGGGTTATTTCAAGTCAATTTTGGGTAAAATATGGATAAAATGAAGATCAAATTTAATGGAACATTTGGTTTTGTCCATATTTTACTAATTTTGGGTCAAAATAACCCAGTATGTACAGTAAATGTCACAAAAACATACATTATAAAGGGGTACATGCACATTAATTAAATGTGACATTTTGGCCCTGTTTAAACCTGACAAACTCTTTAAAAATGCTGGGTTGTTTTAAAACAAAATTGTCAAATGTGGACAACCATTGGCATGCATTTTCAATTATTTCAAATTAAAGGTTAAGGTTATTTCTGTTTGATCAAACCAGCATTGTGTGTGTGTGTATTAAAGGGATAGTTCACCCAAAAATTTGAATTCTGTCTTAGTTTACTCACTTTTCACTGGATCAGTTATTTTCTTTGATTTACACAAAGAAGATATTTTGGAAAATGCTACTGTAGTTGTCTATAGGACACATTGACAGCTATAGTTGTTTTTTTCCTACATTTGAAGCTGGTGGGTTCCAGCAAAGAAACTCATAAAGATTAAAAACCACAGGATGAGTAAATGATGAGGTAATGATCAATTTTAGGGTGAACTATGCCTTTAAAAGTGTTATCATCAGTCTAATGACAATGAAGTATTGACCATTTCAATGTGGTGATGTCATTGGCCCATGAACATTTGTTATCAAACTATTTCATTACTGTAACAAGAGGCAATTCAATCACAACCTAATGTTAAAACAGCTATCATAACATTATTAATCAATATGTGGCTCTTTTTGGATTCAGGAAATCCATTGGGACCATTGTTTTAATTTGTTTAAATCTATAAAAATGGTCTAATATAAATGGGGTGTGAAAGGTTAAGAGCTTGTCCAGCTTCAACAACTTCCAGACTTATTCAAAAGACAATTTGACCAGATTTGTTAACACGAGCATAGTGTTAAATGCATTTAAATAGTGACAAAAGACACTTCAAGAAATCCGGAAAGAGGAAAAAACAGGTTAATGTTATCAGGTGTAAATAGGGACTTTTAAGTACAACTGGAAATAGCAGTTTCTTGTATTATATAGTCCACTTGTAACTTGTAAAAAGATACTTTATGTTGTTAAAGTGTTCTTCAAACTAAGTAGAAAATTGAAAGAACTGTTTAGTAAAACATGCTTTAAGGAAAATGTGACTCTGGACTACAAAGTCTGATGGTGCACATGTATATTTGTAGGAATCACCAAAAACATACTGTATGATATGTACAGTATGATCATTTTTTATGCCAAAAATCATTACAATATTAAGTAAAAATCATCTTCCATAATGGAATATTAATGTTCATATTTAAGATATTAATTTGAACTTTAAAGGAAATTTGCTCAATATTTAGATTTTAGTTTTTAACCCTCATTTCCAGATATATTCAAATAGTTGTGTATGAATATTCAAAAATGATCTCACCCTAACAAACCATACATGGAATGCTTATTTATTTATCTTTTAAATCATGTATAAATCTCAAATTTTTTCCATTTGGTTTTGTAGTCCAGGGTCACAACAGTTCTTCTATGGATCATTGCATAATCTCTGTTTTGGAAGTGTTTTTTTTTCTCACACCATGCAAATTATTCTGTTATTTAATTTCATCATCAATATGTCAAATGTCATATTCATATGTAATAAATAATATTAATATAATCGTATTATTACACAAAAAATGACTTGCTGCTTATTTCAAATGAGTTGAACACAGTTCTCACAGGTTTTTTGGGACAACTTATTTCTTTTCTGTTCAATCCACTTAAATTTGTAAAAACTATTAAAGGGCACCTATGGTGAAAAATATACTTTTCAAGTTATTTGGACCGACATATGTGCAGGTATAGCGTATAGACCGTCATATTGGGGTAATATAAACACACCCAGCCCTTTTTTTTTTTTTTCAATTTAACAACATAAAAATGGTGGACCAATTGGAGCTGTTTTCAGATCGACCGCAACTTGACGTAGGAGTGCGGTCCCCCCACCCACCGAATTGATTGACAGCTGCGCGTATTAACATGTCCCGGTAGTCACGTGTATAATCATATAAACAAGACCAGACGTGCGCAAAGCAACCGGGAATAAAAGGTGTGTTCAGTTTGCTAGGATCATCAATCATCATCAAATGTGATCAAGAGTAAGTTTCACATGTTTAAAATGTTTTAAAACAGTGCACGTGTGTAATGAATTACAGCGATTTACTTCAGATTCACTTCATCAGCACAGCCGCGTGTCAGAACAATTATAAAAGAAGACGCTTCAATCCCGGTTTGTGGACATTAAATCAGGTTTATTTTGTACATTAAGATAACAGATAGCCATACAGCAGTGTAGATTAACTTGTATCCTGTCACATATTCGTGCAAAAAGAGTGCAAAGCTAAACGCGCGCTCTGTCTGTCTGTGTGTGCGTGTGTATCTGTGTGCGTGTGAACTTTGTATTGACATTGTGTGTGACTCATCATTGCAACTCCACAACAAATGCATCAAATACATATTGGGAAAGTTCTTACTGTAGTATTTCTCCCAAACACTACGTGAGCTCTTCTTCTTTTATGTCTGTCTGTTGTCTGAAACAGCCGAGGGGGGAGATTAAGGCACGCTGTAAGGCACGTGGAAATGGTGGGCGGGGAGGACTAGCCTTAAAGGCGCAGCGCAGTAAAACAAAACCGCTACCTGATGCTAAAAGGTATCAAATAGAAACTTATGAAAGGTATAATAAAAAAATCGGATGGGTGTTTTGAGCTGAAACTTTACAGACACATTCTGGAGACACAAAAGACTCATATTAAATCTGAAAAAAAGGGGTAACCTAGGTGCCCTTTAAGTTAACCTTTAATAAATTTTAGTTGTAATACGTAAAAGAATTCCGTGGAACCCTGCATTTTTTTTTACAGTGTAGCCAACGCTTGTTCGGTATATGACAGTTACTAGCTTTCATTTACTAACCCTACTACAGATTTGCTGGATTTCACAAGAGAAAAAAAAAAGCTAACTGAAAGAGTGTGTTAGTTTGTATTGTTTTAATGATGATGTCAGTTTCAGTAGGCAAACTATCTATTCACTGGAAGACATGGAAGAGGTATTTAAAGCCAACGATCCTTGATTCCTCATGTTCATTCTTGATTTTGTGATGATTAGCTCTGCAACCTTTCGTTTTGTGCAATACTTGAGTGTCAACAACATGAACGTCCAAGCCTGAACGTTCTCCAGCATTGTTAAGCAAATGTGTCATCACCTCCCCATTGCTAATGCCAGAACATGATTCATCCATTTTGGAGCAAACAGAAGGTTACAACACATGAGTCAAATGTAAAAACACAGTAAAATATGCTAAGAAGAAATCACATAAGAAGAGAGTGCTCACAAAAATTGTCAGCCTTGCATTTGCGCATGCTGTCTTAACATGTAAAAAAAATTACTGTGTGGCCTTTTAAAAAAATACAACAGGCAAAACAGTTCAAATCAAGGTTTTGAAACATCCTGTGTGTGTGTGTGTTTAACAGGACAAAGGAAGTGAAGTAAATGATTGAGGGTGAGTCAATGATTCTGAAGAATTTTCATATTTGAGCTCTTTAAAAAGCATCTAATTTAATGTAATTTGACATCTCCGGTGTGTTATAATTGGTGGATGATCATAAACACAAATCAAAACACACAGGCAGCTTGGCAAACCTCATGATTTGATGTCTTTCAGCATCCTCATGACTGGCCGGAAATGCAAAGCCACGAGTAATGTGAGTTATGGACTGGGCTTAGTGATACTGATGTTTACCCAATTAGTCATGTTCCTAGAGGAAACAGCTCATCTTGTTCCCTATATGATATATGCAAGTTAAACAGGTTTTTATCTTGACCGTTAGAAGCCCCGAGAGATATATTTTCAGTTGCACGCTTTTAGATATCAGATTAACCGAACAGTTTGTTCGTTATATAACAGAAAATGAACACAGACTCATCTTTGTCTATATAAGAAAGCCTCAGGGTCCAATAAATGTATTGATTACTGAATGAATGTCCACACCGGTATCATTTTGTTTATTCTATGCACATGTTTGTGGATTTATTTTCAGGAATAGGTTTTAGAAATGTTTTGGAAGCGTGCAGTTTCAGGATAATGGGACCACGAGTAACATTTATCAAAATACTGTGAATAATTGTGTTTATTATTACTCAATAATAAAAGAATCTAATAATCTAATATGTAAATTAGAATGCTGTTCAGAATATTAATTTTAAGCATAAACAATTTAAGAGATTAAAAGACGACAATGTACCCACAATATGCCTGAGAAATTGATTGAAAATGTTTTGATTCTTTTATATGCACATTGTTCACTAATACTTTAATTACAATGAGGCTCAATTTATGGTATATATTCAAATTTGATGTTAAAATCTAAGTTGATGTTTAACAAATAAACGAAATCGAAGTCAATTAAAAAAAATATATGTACACACTGTAAAACCCAACAGTCAACTTTATCAAATGAAATGAGTGTAGTCAACTCAAAATTTACTGAAAGTTAATTCTACTCATTTAAAAAGAGTTTTGAACTCAGTGTTGAAGCTAATGAGTTAATTAAATACATCATTACTTCAACTTAAATCGAGTATGTTCACATATACAGTACTAGTTTTTTTTTTAAACTCAAATGGTTTGTAGCAATCGGTTTCCTCAAACAGTTTGAGTTGCCTTAACTTATTGGGTTTTACTGTGTTCAAATTGCTTCGTTTACTCTTAATTAAGCTCTGTTTACACTACAACATTTTAGTTTTAAAACGCACAAGTTTTGCTACGGTTACGCCATCTGTCCATACTACACCGGAGTTTTCGAGGGGCCTAAGTTCATGTACTCATTAGCATTCGTTTTTTAACTTAAATGGTTTTATGCAATCGGTTTCCTCAAATGGTTTGAATTACCTTAACTTTTACAGTGTAAATACACTACCAGTTAAAAGTTTGCGGTCAGTAGGATTTTTAAATGTTTTAAAATAAGCTTGTCCTGCTCACCAAGGCTGCATTTATTTAATCAAAAATACAGTATTGCACTATAAAATAACTGTTTAAAAGTAGTTTATCATTTCATTTATTTAGTTCCAGTGATTTTAATGATTAAGTTTCAGCTTCCTCTGTCTTCAGAGTCACGTGATCCTTTAGAAATCACTCTAATAATAATAATAATTATTATTATTATTAGTGTTAATGTTAATAGTAATAAAAGCAATAAAGACTGGAGTAATAACTAGTAATAAATAAACATTTTATAAATAAGTATTTACTAAATTTAAAAAATTTTTTTTACATTTAATAAATGCCGTCTTAAAGAACAGAATTTTTAATAAAATTACAAATTATTAAATAAAATTAATAAAAAACTGACCACAAACTTTTGACTAGTAATGTATATATAAAAGTATCAACAAAAAGTAACAACAAAAACATAATGTCTATAACAAATGTTGCTGTCTCATAATATTCATAAATTAAAGGGTAGTTCACCCAAAAATAAAAATACTGTTCTCTTTTTTTCTTTTTAACACAAAATAAATTATTTTGAAAAATGTTGGAAACCTGTAACCATTGCATTCTGTTGTATTTTTTTTTCCTACTATGGAAGTCAGTAGTTATACGGTTTCACATGTAACATTTTTCTAAATATAGTATTTTGATATACATTTTTCTAAATATATTATTTGTATGAAAAACTAAACTTATAAAAATATAAAACTACTTCAGGGTGAATAAACGTCCATTTTTGGGTGAATTTTTCCTTTAAATAGAGACCTCATTGTAAAGTGGCTTATGAGTAATTTTGCAATTTAATTTGTTTGAAAACATTTTTATTTTTAGCTGAAAAATCCTGCACCCTTTGCATCAGCAGATTAAATGTCATTGATCAGTCAAATAGATGATAGCCACGCCCTAAACTGGTGTCATTTCAACTATTGTTGTTGCTGTGTCAGGCTTGTCTGAATGAGAGTAATACTTATTTATAGCTGTCTCTGCATATAAGCAAAGTTAACACCCATCAGCTTTAAAACATCACAACAGACACGAAGCTGAAACAGTAGCTTCTCTTTCTTTGTTGCGTTGTCGAATATGACCACAGACATTTGTTTGATTTCCATAGCATGTTAAAACCAGCAGTCAGGCCTCCACTGTGGCTTCCTCATATGAACTCAGCTCTGACCAACAGTGGCATGGCTCACCGCCCTCTCATTAATCCTCTGTCATATGACACACACACATACACACACACAAACACACACACACGTCTGCATCTCCGGAAGCAACATCCGCCCCATCCACATTCAAAACACTCTGTTTTGCATAAGCATAAGCAAAGCAGTAGCGTGTCACCGGGCAGGATGGGGGTTTGGACATGGGTGAATTATTGACCTGACTAAACCATGAAAAGACCACATGACAAGTGTCTTGACTCACAGCCAGACCGTTTTTAAAGTGACAGTTCACTCTAAATTCTGACCTTTTAAACCAGGCTCCTTGGAAATGCATGCCTGTGGCAACATTTCTGCAAAATCTGATTATATTTGTAGGCTTCATGTGTGTTTTGTGACCCTTACAAAGTGAAATGTGGAGTGAGTGGTGCAAATGTTTTTTAGGATTGTTGTGTATATGTGGATAAAAGTGCATCAGCTTAAAGGGGACCTATTATGTCTGGAAAAAAATAAATAAATAAAATAAGTCTCTGATGTCTCTGGAGTGTGTATGGGAAGTTCATTTATTCATTATCCTTCAACTTAGTCCCTTATAAATCAGGAAATGCCAAAGTGGAATGAACCGCCAACTATTCCGGCATATGTTTTACGTAGCTGATGCCCTTACAGCTGCAACCCAGTACTGGAAAACACTCAAACACTCTCACACTCATATGGCCAATTTAGTTCATCCAATTCACTCATAGCGCATGCCTTTGGACTGTTGGGGAAATCGGAACACCCGGAGGAAACCCACACGAGAGCATGCAAACTATATACAGAAATGCCAACTGGTCCAGGTTGAACTTGAACCAGCCAGCTTCTTGCTGTGAGGTGACAGTGCTAATCACTGAGCCACTGTGCCATCTGTGAATGGGAAGTTCTAGGCTTTTTTTAAGGCAAATTGTGGCATTTTGGTGACTGTTGCTTTAAATTTTAATGAGATTGTGCACCTAGCCCTTATTTCTTAAAAGGGGGCTGAGTTACAAATGCCTATGAGTCACCATAGGGACAGAGTGATAACAGGACTACCATTCTCTTTGTGGAAAAACTGAAAATAAAAGTGGCTCAGAAGGCAGTCTATTGAGACTAGTGTTCATTTGTGCATCCTAAAACCCAACATTTAGAATGCCTTTTAGTTGCTGTCATTATCTTCAGCTGGTATGGCCTGAAACTCAAATGGTGAAAGGCTGCTCCTCACTCAGGGTTGTTTATGCTAATGAGGGTGAGATTGTCAACAATGAGCGGGGCTTTCCCACTTCGATGACATATATTAAAGGGAGAATATTAATCAAAGTCTTTCTGCAGTTTCTGTTTTTATAAAGTGTGATTATAAACCTACAGTTAATTCATTTTACCATTAGAAGTTATATTCACACAACTGTTTAAACCCCTTATAAAAGTGATTTTTGCATAATAGGTCCCCTTTAAGTAACCAATATTTTTCCCTGTTATCTGAATATCTTTCTGATGTTTAATTGTGATGTTTATTTCATGGAGCTTAAATTTTAGTGATCCACTTCACAAGTGCATGGCTGTACCAGATGAGTTTACTGCAGCAGATAAACCACACATATGGAGCTGCTCATGTTTAGCCCTGTTTAAATCTAGTACTGAGATTTTTGATCAATAGGACCACAAGTAGATGAAGGAGACATTTTCCCGTTTCGAGCACTTTACTTATTTTTATATAAATGTTTAATCTAGTGGAGGGTCGGTGTATGGGGTATTTGTCTGATCTTTCAATCAAATATTGTTAAAATAAACTGTGAACACAATTTAATGTGAAATTAGTGATCGGAAGAAGGAACAAAGATCTTGGTGAATTTGTTGGCAAAAAAATAAGAATTTATGCAACATTATTTGTAATTACACTGTTATAGCTTGTAATGAAAATCTTAACCAATTGTAAAGTCCTATAGACTGGTATATATATATATAGGCCCTTAATAAATAAGCCAGGATAATTCAAAGATTGTGAGCTGCTCTTCTGAGAGCCTCACTTCTATTCTATTTGACAAGAAACAAATGTTTATAAAATTGAGAGTTTGTGCAAACATATGCACATCATCATGTGGTTCATTGGTTTCTCACCACTGTCATTTTTGTTGTCTCAACAGTGTTGACGTCATCTCGAGGTTCGTCATCTCGTAAAGGTATGGAAAGGTATGTCCAACTTTTTTTTTTACTGAATTGCATTGTGTTTTGTGCACAGTTGGGAGCACAATCAATTTGAAATTCAAAAGAGATTCATTTTATTTCGCTTTACAAATCCGCTTCCATGTTTTTCTCACTTTAATTCAGAACTTCAAATGAAATGAAAATGTTTAAAAATGTAGAAATAAAAAATAAATATGAATTAAATATGAAATGCTTTTCAAAAACTAATTTAATGCAAAATGTAAACATCTCAGCATGCTCTTATTTTGTTTCCGTTGAACACTATATTAAGTATTAAGTATCTAAGTATTACTATAAACAATGTATTTCACAATACCGCCAATAAAAGCACATAATATTAAATGATGGACTTATTTTTTTTGTCCATACAATATACGATAATGTGAAAAAGTATTTGCCCCCTTATTGATTTTATCTTCTTTTTTTAAAGTTTGTAACACTTTAAAGATTTAGATCATTAAACAAATTTAAATGTTAGTCAAACATAACACAAGTAAACACCTTATGCAGTTTCAAAATGAACGTTTTTATTATTAAGGTAAAACAAAGTCCAAAATTACATTGCCCTGTGTGAAAAAGTGTTTGCCCCTAAACCCAATAACTTGTCAAGCATTTTCAATAACTTGCAATGAGTCTTTTACTGTGCTGTATAAAAAAATTGGCCTACTCCTCTTTGCAGAGTTGTTTTTTTAACATAAAACTGCATGATGTGTTAACGTGTGACTAATATTTAAAGTAGTTTGATGATCTGAAACATTAAAGTGTGACAAACATGCAAATAAAAACAGAAATCAGTAAGGGGCAAACACTTTTTCACACTACCATAAATCATCATATTGCACTATCCCTGGATGTATCTTTCATAGCCACAGCACTATACCCATCATTGTACTTCAGTATAATCCTCTTCAGCCCCATCCACACATGCTTATGCCCCCCTCAAATGCGTGACTCAGTGCTGGAAAGCTCTAGTCACATTTATTCCTTGTAGCCCCACACGAGTGTCACATACTGCGACTTGTGCTATGATTGGCCGATGCGATGAAGTATTCAGGCCAGACAGTCGCTTGTTGCTTTTTCAGACATCAGTCATCATTATTCATGGCTTCTTGTCACATGTCAGCGCTGAACGATGAGGATTTTGTTGATGCCGAGGACGGAAGTAGGTCTCGCATCTCCTGCGATCATATCTTTGTGGATGACATCATCTCTCTTCCCCCCCCACCACACCAACCCCAAAAGTCACATGATCGAGTGGATGATGCGTACCAGATTAGTAAACAGTCTTAGATTATGCAGCTTCCGGGTTTAAAATCAAAAATCTCCTCCTCAGAGTCATTATTGTAATTATTTCTGTGGGAGTAATCGTCGCTCTTATTGGATTTATGCCCCTCTGGATCAAATCCGTCCCAACAAGAACTTGTTTTTGTGAATGTGTTAAAAGTTGGGTCTGTGTCTGGTTACACAAGTCCTCATTAGCTTTAATCTGTTGTGTAAACCGATTAAAACATGCCAGCCTAGCACAAACTAAATGACTATGTCACCTCATTCATGAGCACGGCTAAAGGGATTATTAGGTCCAGCCTCGGTTTAGCATTATTGCTGTGGCCTAATAAGAAGTGTGTTGAATGTCAATAATGTTTGCATATAAATGTTCTACAAGTCATAACATATATAAATATTTTTAATAATGCAAATTGTTACTATTATTATTGTTATTATTACTTTCAAAATTGCTGTTGAGTCCATTGACCACAGTCAATAATTTGATTAATATGTATTTTAATTGGTTTATTACATGTTAAAAAAGGTTAAGTCTTAATTTTTTAATGAATATCTTTATGTTATATTTATTTTAAATTTTAATTTTTCTAAGTTTTGATAATTTTGAGGTATGTTTTTTTGATTGGTTTTAAACGTGTCTATATAGTTTTCGTTTATTCATTCATTAGTTTTGCTTTTTTTGGTTTTTATGGTAAACTAGAATGATAAATTTTTCTGATAAATCTGGCAGTGAAACGGTGTACCAGAGCTTGATTCGTTTTGCCATCATCACGTGATCAGTGACATCTGAAGCTTCATTTTCGCCTATACCCACGTGACTGCTTCGAATTTTGAATCAAAGGTTTAAACACCCTCATGGGTTATTAAAGTGTATACCGAGAGATTAGGCGTCGATTACGTATGTTTCTGCTGTTTCAAAGCACTGCACCGGTCCCACACACCAGTAATTCAAATAAAATACAATAGTAATTTATAGTAAGAAGGTTTTCAACCATACTAAAGTGTATTAGCATATTTTTTTACAACTATCTTTAAAAAAGACAACTGCCTATCATAGTATAGTGTTTAACGGAGGCCAGCTGGCGAGTGTGAACCGAAAGCATCACTTCCGTAGCCTACTCCTTAGAGCATTCGCCTCCCATGCAGGAATCGCCAGTTCGATCCCATTTGTAACGAGTGGGTGGGTGAAGGACTAGTTGGAATACCATAAATGTAAATACTTTTGAATACCTTGGACTTTACTTCAGTCATCGGTGGTGTAATGTAACATATCTTATGTGTAAAAACTACAGTAATTGAGTAATTTGTTTATATTACTGTTGTTGTATTACTACATGAATGAGTTGGTCAGTTGTGAACATTTGACAATTTTGCAACACAGTGCTTTCCCACACTTTAACCAGCAAAGGTCCTCATTGAGTTCTGATTTAGAAAGTTTCGAGTAATGAACCTTTTTCCAATACAATTGAGTCGAGCGCTTCACTGGTTCAGAAAGCTTCATTTCACCATCACTACAGATCTGCCACTTTACAGAACTACAAATCCCATTATGCCCGGCTCTCACACACCAGTTCTAGATCACCCCTTGATTTCACACACATAGCTGCAGATCATCCTCACTGATTACTTGGACTATTTAAACACCACAGAGACATTGGATATTTCTCAATATGCATGCTTCATTCATCTTGCGTCCTCGTGTTCTTGTGTAATGTCATCATCAACTGCCACAGTTCAATTCCAGAACTCAAGAACGCATGACACATAAAAAGTTCCTGGATGTGTTTTCAATATCAAGGATGTGTCGATGCAGACTTGAGAGCAAAATTCGCTTGAGAAATCCCAGATTGCGGCTGAATAAAGCAGGTGGAAAGCGCAGCATTTATATAGATTTATTATTAAAATTCAGAAATATAACTTATTTATCTTGTGAATTGTGCAATTTCCCAGAGATAGGTTGCGGCTGGAAGGGCATCCGCTGCGTAAAACATGTTAAGAGTTTCCTCTATTGTGTTTGTAATTGTCTTGCTAAAATGTCCACCTTGGTTTTACCTTCACCATTGGTTAATGTAGGTGTTGCTGGGAATGTAGCAGCTAATAATCACACTAATATTTACACTGACCAGGGGCAGGGCTGCTTTCTAACTACTGAGATATTTCAGCTGCTGTCTGGTCTTTCCATTACTTTTTTACACCTTTTTTACACCTGCCTTAACATGATTTCTAAACTAATCAGGTTTGTTTTCTTTGTATGTATAGATTACTTTTGTTGTTACTGGCATCTGGTAAGAATTTTAACTCAACACCTTTACAAATATGTTTTTTACAACAGTCTTCTTTTTTGTTGTTGAGAAAACGAAGACCCTTTTTTACCAGCTAAGATAGATTTTTTAAAATAATTTTTGCATCATTCTGAATAATCAGAAAAGACTTGCTGTTAGAAAGGACTAGTTTGAGACATTTTGCATATCTTGACCTCATTTCTCCCACTGATGTTTTTCCATGTGCAGCGTCTCGTGTCTCATTCTGCTGGGGTGCAGGAGAGGCCAAGCTTTACCTGTTGCTTAGCAACAGAGCATCACTTCAAGCTGCTTTGATAAGTGCTTTGAGAAGGTACAGCTCACGCTTTCTATTTTAAGCCTTCAGCAGAATCTGTAACTTTTGTCAGCAAGCAGCTGCCAGCCATGCTATTTTTGACATGCACATACTGTAAATCAAGTGGACTATTTTGTAGTTTACATATAAAATTTTTTAATTGTACATGTTGTACAAGAGACTGAATGCTTTAAACATGAAGCATAGCTGCACCACTTATACTGGTGTAGATAATTAAAGATAGTTGTTCTTTTTAAACAACTGAAACAAATACCCTAAACATTGAAATTATTTTTTATTTTTCATTTAATTTAACTAAATGAATTTAATTAAAAATGCGAATATAATATATAGGCATAGTAAAAATCTATATAAACACATTAAACCTCAAGCAATGACAAAACAACCAAATTAGCTTTTAAATTAAAATATAATAAGAAAATAAAAACTATAGTAATTACTCAGTGATCTCAAAAACACAAAAATTAAATAGGTTATTAATATTATACATCAATATATAATATACATTATATAATATTATATTTGTAAATTAATATTTACCAGTGATGGAAATAACTGCGCTATAAATAAACAGCATTACTAACGATGATACTTTTTTCAGTAATGAGTAATCAAATGGATTACTGTTTTCCCTGTTACTACGCCATTACCGTTACTGACAATAATATGCGAGTTACAAAAATTGAGAACACTGAACCACTTTTTATGCAAGCTGTGTCTCTCTCAGCCATCTCTCTTGCTCTGGTGTGTTTGTTTGTGTGTGTGTGTGTGTGTGTTTGGGGCTGGGGTGGGACACATAAGCAACCAGAGATGATGACTGATGTGTCTGTGAACGTGGTGCAACTGAGAACGTGATGATTGGCTTAGAGGTCATTTCCATTGTTTGCCTATCAGAGGCAGGGTAGTGCGGGCGTACACACACAAGCACCCACAGTCAGTTGCACACACCAACAACCAGGAGTCAGAATGATAGCAAATCTAATAAGTTCAAGGGTAGCGTTTGCAAATTGGAAATATAAGCACTACATTTCCCTCGTTGAGGTGAAAGGCAAGAATGTCAATGTATTGTGCAACTTATGCCCAGGGAAAATAAAGAGTTTCCCTGCGTCTGTGACAAGTAATTCTAATCTAATGAAGCGCCTCACGACGTGCCATCAGGCCACAATATTAGTGGCTACGCAGGTGATAACATGAGATCTGCTACCAAAGTAGGAGACGAAGCATCATAGCAACTAAAACTTGATTTTTCTCCACCGCAAACATTTATTACTTATTACAAAATATTATTATTATTATTATTATTATTAACTATAGTAATGATAATATTTATAATGATATGTTGAATTTGATGGTTGTCTCTTACATTGTCCCAAAACAACATTTGTGTACGTTTTGTAATGTTTTATATTTACTTTATAGTCACTTGACATTAACATAACGCAACAGTTACTTTCCCTGGTAATTAGTTACTTTTATAATTATGTAACTCAGTTACTAAGTCAGTTACTGTGAGAAGTTACCGGTAAATATGTGCCCAACACTGATATTTACCAAACTATAACCATAAAAACATTATCATAAAACTAAAACAATGTTAATTATTTATTGACATGAAAAAAGTTCTAATGGCTAAAGCAACTCGTTTTATTTAAGTTTATCTTACTAAAATAACTAAAACATTACAAACTTTGCTAAAAGTAGAATAAAAAAGAAAAAATAGTAATAAAAACTGTTAAAAGGTCATGATGCAAAAAACAAAACAAAAGCAACAACAGAGTCATTTATTTTATAGTTTATACAGTAATTCTGTGACTGACTGTTTTAGAGTCACATGATCTTTCAGCAATGAAAAAAACATTTAATTATTATTATTATTATTATAATTATTATGATATTGGATTGCTTATTAAAATATATATATATATATTTTTAAGTATTAATTCAAAATATTTGTACTATTATTTGCACATTTACTGTCACATTTGAATGCATCCTTGTTGAATAAAAAGATTAAATAAATATTAAAAACATACCAGATCTAAAAAACAGCTCAGAACACCTAAACCAAAATCTGCTTCTTTCACCAGAACTCCAGTATTCTGCATCAGTAGTTAGTTGTCAGGTTTACTGTGAGGAAAGCCTTCATTCTTGAAATGTCTTTGGCACTTCGGTACATGTGTTTTGGAGCCAGAGCCGCTGCATTATTGAGCAGCAGCGGGATTGTGACTTACATAAGACTTTAAGGAGATTTTTTCCTCTGAATCAGCTGCTTTCACCAAAACATTGCTTGAATATGCAGGTCATGGACACATTAGTGCAGGAAGGCACTTTATTATGAATGAAAACAGCAGCTCGGGAGGAGTGATCCGATGAGTCCTGCAGCTTTTAAACATCTTTCCAGTCTCCTCTTCATATATAGACCACTCTAAAGTTTGGGATTAGCAATTTTGTTTTTGAAGTTCTAAGAAGAAGACCATTCTGCTCACTGAGGCTGCATTTATTTGATTAAAAATGCAGTGCAAAATTGTAAAATTCATTCATTCATTCATTTTCTTTTTGGCTTAGTCCCCTTTTTATTCCGGGGTCGCCACAGTGGAATGAACCGCCAACTTATCCAGCCCATGTTTTACGCATCGGATGCTCTTCCAGTCGCAACCCATCTCTGGGAAACATCCACACACACTCATTCACACACATACACTACGGACAATTTAGCCTACCCAATTCACCTGTACCGCATGTCTTTGGACCGGGGAGGAAACCAGAGCACCCGGAGGAAACCCGTGAATGCAGGGAGAACATGCAAACTCCACACAGAAACACCAACTGACCCCGCCGAGGCTCAAACCAGCGACCTACTGCACCACTGCGTCGCCATCAAAATTGTAAAATATCATTGCAATTTAAAACTACTGATGTCTTATTGAATGTAGTTTAATTTGAATAAATACCCGTGATTTAAAGATGATTTTAAGCATTATTTCTCAAGCCTTAAGTGTCACATGATCTTTCAGAAGTCATTCTAATATGATGAAACATGTATTATTACTATCAGCTGTGTTGAAAACTATTGGGCTGCTTCATATCTTTGTGTAAACTGTGATTCAGTACCAGTATTCAAAAGTACCAATAAAATGTACTTACTTTAATTAATCAATGACATATTCAATTCTTCAAGAGTAATGTAAATAATAATGTAAATAATCATTTATAATGTAAAATATTATATATACTTAAAATAATTAAACTTAAAAAATAGATTTAAAGGTGCCATAAAATTTTAAGCAAAAAATTTAGATGTTAGTTTCAGTCTGTTAGTTTTAAGGATATCTATAAGCTAGTGCGCACCAAAACAGTGACAGAATTCACGTTTAGGAGACATGAAACTGATATAAGCATGTAAAGCTTGTAGTTTGTCACTTCCGTCTAAATGGATCAACGTTTTTTTTCACATCTCCTCATACTTCAGTTTCTCATTAAAGCTTGACCAATCAAACACTCTCTAGTATCTGACATTCCCTGCCCCCTTCAAGACACTTCTCATTTACTTTTCATTTGATTTGTCCACTCTCACTTGCAGAGCTATGTTAAAAACAAACCGTTATTGGCTGCTTTTTAAAAAGGGGAGGGGCTACTCACTTTCCACCCTTTTTTCAATTTTTCAGTTGAGATTACACCAAACAGCGAATAAAATGCTAATTTTAAGGCACTTCACGGGACCTTTAAAGTTCATTTTATTCAATCAATAAAATATTTTTTGACCATACATGACATAGGCTACTTCCAAATTATAATAGGACGCACAAGAGGCAACAGTGTGGAAAAAATATTCCTCAGCTTTTATTTACATTTGAACAAAAAGTGGCATGTACAAAAGTGTTTGCACCCTTTGCAAACTGTCAGTCTGTGGGAAATTTAAAGTTCTATACCGTTCCAAATAGTCCTGGTTAGCCTGATTCATTGGGAAGAGCTGTTTTAATCAAATCAACAGTTGGTTTGTGGACAGTCATGGCTAAGACAAAGGAGCTCAGTGAGGACATGCCATAGATATATACACTAGATATTGCATACGGACCCTGAGCATGCGTCAATAGCACCGCCACATTTGTACAGTGCTCCCAGCACAAATGTCATTCAACTGCACTAGTCAAGACTAAAGCTAATATGAAGTTTCTGGACTTTAGCACTGTTTACTGGTGTAGTAACGAGCAAACAAATAAAACAAAGTATAAAAGCAAAACATTTCATATAGGTAAGATTTAGTTTTTAACGTTTTTGTATGTTACGAACTTTTTTGCGAAACAAGTAACATAAAGTGATGATAATACAGTCACTTACTGCATTGATCATAAGGCAAAGTAGCATCAACTTGCACAAAATTCTTGGCTTATTCTATGTTTTGTTGAATAAAATAAGCAAACAATGTAAATGAAATATGACATTATTGTCGGCTAAGTAAATGAGTCGTTCATAACGGGGATTCATTCACAAATGAATCGCTCACTCTGATAGCATTAGAAGTGAAAGCAGGAGAGGGGGTGTGTTTCAGTACATGGATTAGATCAAATTATTTTATTTTTATCTTTTTTGATTTATTTTTGGCTTTTTTGCCTTTATTAGATAGGACAGTGATGAGACAGGAGGCAAAGTTGGAAAGAGAGAGAGGGGGGTAGTGTCGGGAAATGTCCTCGAGTCTGGACTCGAACTTTGGATGCCCTGACGTGCTACTGCCCCATTTGTCGGCACGCTAACCACTAGGCTATAGCGCCAGTGGATTAGATCAAATTTAACAGGGAGGGTGGATAATACATTTCCATGCACAAACACATGCTCTTTGTCGGCAATGCCTGTGCCATCACTTATCCATCGATGTAAAAAATTATGTAAGATTATCATTTTCATAATTTAAAAAAATATTTACATACCGACCACCGGGAAAACTTGCGATCATAGATATATGTGTATATATCTCTGGCTCTGGATGGCCAGTCCTCCACTGCACCTTGGTCCCACATTCATTTCAAAGGAGCACTACCCTGTACTAAAATGGCGGCTCTATTGACGCATTCCTTAGACAACAACAGGGTAGGCGACATCTAATGTAAACTTCTATGAGCACATGCGGCTGAATATATCAATGTTATCTCACGGGAAATCATAACTTTTTGATCTAGTGGCTAATTCTCGTTTGTTCGATTTAGTACGATTTGGTCATCGCCCAATGACGGTTGGGTTTAGGGGTGGGGTTAGGTGCCATGCCTCCTTTTTAAAATCTTACAATTTCGTAAGACTGAATTAGTGTAATAATGTAAAATAGTTACGTTTCCTCGTGAGATCAGGCTAAATAGAAATGTGTGTGTACTTTAAAAATGATAAGAATTACTTGATCATATCAGATTATAATGATTTCTGATGGATCATGAACACTGGAGTAAATTCAACTTTAAATCACAGGTATAAACTGAATGAAAATCAAAAGCTTAAATGTTTCTCAATGCTACAGTTTCTATTGTATTTTTTTAACAAATGAATGATGAGGAAAATAGACCTTCTTCTGACCATTAGTGAAGGTCTCTTGAACAGGTGAGTCGCAGCTGGACTGAAAAATAAAAAGTATCAAGAGATGATAAACAAACACTCTGGCGTTTTGGGCAAGTATTCGAATGGACTGGATCTGACAGACAATATTAGGTGGCAAAAAAGGTGTCACTTCATTTCCTCTTCTTGGCTCAGGAGTGGGTGACAAATGCCAGACACAGGAAGCCTTTGCTCCGTGTGTGTGTGTGCGTGAGTGTGTGTGAGAGAGAGAGAGAGAGAGAGCAGAGGAAGCAGACAGGAGATCAGAGCTTAGATCTTCACTTCACCATTGAAATTATTCTGGTGGTGTGCCTTCTTTCAATTGGATTAGAGTTGAGCATAGTTCTCCAGATTTGACAGTTTTTCTTTAAAGAAAGGTTATATTCATAGTATATTTAAAATATACTATTATTAATATTTATATTATATTTATAATTATTATATAATTTAAAAAAACCTATACCTCAATAACTATGGTAGCTAATGTGGTATGAACAAATTTGTTGTTTACTGACCCAGCCAGCGCTCTAACCAGCGACCTTCTTGCTGTGAGGTGACAATGCTAACCACTAAGCTACCTTAATAAAAAATATGTATGTGTTGAGAGAAAATTCCTAAGGAATTTTAAGATGTAGAATTAGGAGCATTTGTTCAGTTAGGTTTTTTTTTTAAGCTAAGCTCTTTACAGTTTGTTAATATTATCTTGTTTGACTCTCTTATGTTCAGAGAATTTGTGGAATTAAGATCATTATTGGATCTATTTAAAAGCGTACATCTTTGTGCAATGAGTTAGATTATTATTAAAATTATACAAAAATAATTATCAGTGGTATAAAGGCTTGTTTGTTCTTGAATTAGTTTGTTTCCTTGCATACATTTTTACATTTTTTCACAATTCGTTAGACTTATTCTTAAAATTAATGGGATAAATGGAATAAAATATGGAGAAACTAAATTTCAAATAACCTGTGTTAACACTATGCATGCATTTATAAATGTAAAATACTAATAAAAAAAATACCATCTATTAATTGCCAGTATGCCAGTTCAAAATCAGTTCACTAAAAAGTATTAATTCTACAATTTAGCATTTAAAGTGGAAATTATTTTAAAAAAAGTGTTTTCTCTCTTTATATTTTCCCGCCATCACTCTCTCCTTCTCTCACTTATTTTGAAATAATTTTGTGGAATTAAGATAATTAATAGATCTATTTAATTAATTAATTATTTATTTTAAAAAAAAAGCATATACATTTGTGCAGTGTGTTAGATTATTATAAAAAATGTATACAAAAATAATTATCAATGGTGTAAACTCTTAATATGCACAATTGCCAAGAACTACAGTAGTTACAGAGAATTTATAATTACGATCCATTTAATTGTTCGCTCGTTTATTCATTTGTTCGTATCCTCGCTCGTTCGTTCATTTGCTCGTTCATTCGTTCGTTCATTTTTACATGTTTACAGTATGCATGTATTTATTTATTAACATAAATGTGAAATACTAATGGGCGCAGTGGCGCAGTAGGTAGTGCTGTCGCCTCACAGCAAGAAGGTCGCTGGTTCGAGCCTCAGCTGGGTCAGTTGGCGCTTCTGTGTAGAGTTTGCATGTCCTCCCTGCGTTCGCGTGGGTTTCCTCCAGGTGCTCTGGTTTCCCTCAATGTCCAAAGACATGCAGTACAGGTGAATTGGGTAGGTCAATTGTCCGTGTGTGAATGAGTGTGTGGATGTCTCCCAGAGATGGGTTGCGGCTGGAAGGGTATCCGCTGCGTAAAAATGTGCTGGATAAGTTGGCGGTTCATTCCGCTGTGGTGACCCCTGATTAATAAAGGGACTAAGCCGAAAGGAAAATGAATGAATGAAAATACTAATAAAAATAAAAAGCTATTATTATCCAGTGTGCCATTAAAAATCAGTTCACTAAACACTTTTTTTTGGAAAATTATTTTAAATAGTGTTCTTCCTCTTTTATTTCCCCATCACTCTCTCCTTCTCTCTCTCTTTCTCCGGTAATGTGACTTTAGAGTGTCTGAAGTGAGATTTACATGGACCAGATGTGCTGTTGAGCAGTGAAGATTGTTTTACTCTGATGGCTTGTGGAAGGAAACAATAATAGGCTGGAAATACAGAGCAGGATGTTGCGATTTATTGTCCAAATGTTACTAGATTGGCATGCCGTTCGGATGCTTTTCAGGCCAGTCTTTCTATTTTGGGCCAGTCACACGGTGTAACCATGTCCTGGATGATCTCAGTCTCTTGGGGAGTGCAGAACGATCAACAGAAACAGATAATAGCAGGAGAAAGTGTAAGAGAGAGTGAGAGAGGTCGGGAAAGCAGATGTTGAACTTCCTCTAGAGAATCTGTCACATAGGTGAGGAGTTGTTTTTATATCGTTCACAGTTTTTTTTTTTTTTTACTTTTAAAATAATACCATTTCAGCTTCTTCCTGAGAATGTTTCTGAGTATCATTCTTGCATTAAATGATAAGACTATGGGGTATATTTAGTTTTACAGTATATTTATCTATGAATTTGAATTGCATAAAGAGAATTATGAGTGTCTCTTTGACAAGCAAAAAACACACACCATGGAATAAAAAAATACAGAAAACTTTTTTTAGGAACTCATTTATTTTACAGTGCACACAATTACACACAGTTAAATTAAATATTCAATTATTTATTTATTTATTTATTATTATAGTTTTTTTTTTTTTTTTTGCAAAATAGGTTTTTGCTTTGTCTCCTTTGTCAACTACTGGAAAAATGATTTGCATTTATGCACTTGTTTATTTAAACATATTATATTAAGACTTTTGTGACAAAGGTAGAAAACAACATATATACAATACCATTAGGAAAACATTCAGCAAATCAATTTTTTAAATTAAAAATACCAAATAATATTAGGTAACACTTTATTTTGTGGTGTCCTTGTTACACATGTTCAGTACTTGCTATAGTATTTACATTTATTTATGTATTACTACATGCAACTAAATTTACCTGTAGACTTCCATTCATACGCACGCGAGTGCATCAGAGCAGAAACGCAAGCTCGTGCGACAAGTTTCGCAGTTTGTTGCTTTGCAAAGTTCAAACTTGTTGAACTTTGACCTGCGAAATCGCATCACATGACTGTGTGAGACCAATCGAAGATCAAAATATGACCTCTTGGACAGAAATTCAAAATATGGAACAATTGCTCTCTTTTTTAAATGTCTAATCATCTTGTTTAATCCCGTCTTTTCGCAGCGCTGAATGACAGAATTTCACATGCTCAAACTGACTGTGGCATAACCCTAAACTTACCTGCATTCTACACTACTATTTAGTTTAATTACATGTAATTAATTGATATTAAGGGGTACGGTGGCTCAGTGGTTAGCACTGTCGCCTCACAGCAAGAAGGTTGCTGGTTCAAGTCATGGCTGGACCAGTTGGCATTTCTGTGTGGTGTTTGCATGTTTCTTCCCATGTTCGTGTGGGTTTCCTCCGGGTGATAAATTGACCATAGTGTATGAGGCGTGTGTGAATGCGAGTGTGTATGGATGTTTACCAGTGCAGGGTTGCGGCTGGAAGGGCATCCGTTGCATAAAACATATGCTGGAAAAGTTGGTGATTCATTCCGCTTTGTCGACCCCTGATGAACAATGGACAAACCTGAAGGAAAATGAATGGATGAATGAATATTTGATATTACTAGACTCAAAAATTATTTAGGCCTAGCAAATAAGATTTATGTGTTGTGATTGCATATACAATTTCAATCCATTTGTATTACACACTTTTAACATGATTGAACTGATCAACTATATGTGATTTGATATTTGTTAATTAGACATAAATAAAACAAATAAGAACATAATTTATGTAATAATATTAAAACATTCTGTGTTTTCAATGCTTCCTCTTAATTCATCTATTGTGTGGAGTATGAAGCAATTTTGCCCTTGAATATTAAGTAAACCAATCTAATAGAAGTGAACTAATTGGAGTTTCTACTGCTAGATATATTTATACCATATTCATATCTTTTAACTGATTAAATCTAATAGTTTCAGATTTAGATTGATTCTAAGGAATCTGACAGCATACATAAAAATGGCCAAGTAAAAAAAATCTAAAGGTTAAAAGTAAATGATAAATTTCATTGTGATAATTTTTTAAGTGAGTTAATTGAATATAGTTACTCTGAAACAAGGACTCCTTAAAATAAAGTGTTACTCAATATTTTTGTCTTGACTTTTATAAAATGATTATGCATTAAACCACTTTTATTATTGCAATTCTTTAGTATCCTGTAATAAAATGTCAGTTTTGTATTCTGTTTATTATTCCAGTGTTACACAATCCTTCAGAAATCATTCTGATTTGCTCATTTGGTGCTTAAAACAAATATTTTTTCAAACTTTTGTGCTGCTTAACAGTAATGCACCCTTTTCAGGTTTCTTTACTAAAATTTCCAACATTTAAATAATCAAAACAGATAAGCATCAAAAGCACATTTTTTGTTGCATCATAAATGTCAACTAAATCTTTTTAAATGCAATGAATAAAACTTTATATAACATACAGTTGAAGGCAAAATTATTGGCTCACACTTTATTTTGATGGTCCGTTTGTTGAATTAAGTTACGTTGCATCTACAAGCCAACTAATTCTCATTGGATTATAAGTAGACTATTAGGTTGTGGTTAGGGTTGAGGTTAGGTTTATGGTTAGTGTAAGTTGACATGTACTTTCAAAGTTTCTTATAGTCAGTTAAATGTCTGTTGAAGGAGCAGTATCAACAGATATTAAGCAGACAGTCTACTTATACTCAAATTGACCATCAAAATAAAGTGTTACCAATTATTAGTCCTCCTGTAAAATTACTATTTTTCCATTATTTTCCAAGTGATCTTTAACAGAGCAAGAACATTTTCACAAAATTTCCTATGTATTTTTTTTTCTGAAGAAAGTCTTTTTTTCTTTTAGTTGGGTTTAGATTGGAATAAAACTATTTTTATATATACAGTTGAAGTCAGAATTATTAACCCCCTGTTTATTTTTCCCCAATTTCTGTTTAACAGAGAGAAGTTTTTTCAACACATTTCTAAACATAATAGTTTTAATAACTCATTTCCAATTTATTGCATAATGATGGTTTGTTCTGTAAAAATATAGCTTAAAAAGGCTAATAATTTTGACCTTAAAATGGTTTTTAAAAAATTAAAAACTGCTTTTATTCTAGCCAAAATAAAACAAATAAGACTTTCTCCAGAAGAAAAAATAGTATAGGAAATACTGTGAAAATGTCCTTGCTCTGTTAAGTATCATTTGGGAAATATTTTAAAAAGAAATAAAATTCAAAGGGGGCTAATAATTCTGACTTCAACTGTACATTTTTATAAGATTTTAAATAAAAAACAAAAATCAAAAACAAATTTAAGGTCAATATTATTTGCTCTCTTGCTACAGAACAAACCACTACATGACTTGCTTAATTAATCTAACTTGGTGACCCTAATTAAGTTAAATCTTTAAGCTGAATACATCTAATAGTATCTAGCCATTGGCTTGCTTGCTTGGGGCTTGTGGAGCTGCGCATCAATGGATTTGCTCTACAGTGTTTGGACTTTCAGCAGTGAAATTTAAACCACACTGAACTGAACTAAACTGAAATTCAACTCTGAAAACTGGACTGACAGTTTCAATTTACTAGAACTTCTATGTTAAGCTGCTTTGACACAATAATTGTAAAAGCGCTATTGAAAAAAAACATGAATTGAATTGAATTGAATAATATCTCGCAAATTAACTAGTAAAATGTTATGCTATTTTATAATTATTTGCCATCATGGCAAAGGCAAAGGAAATTATTGATTAAAACTATTGAAAAAAATCTTCTCTACATTAAACAGCACTTGGGAAAAACTTTAAAAAGTATTACAATTTCATATAAGGGCTGATAATATTTTAACTGTTGGGGTGAAAAAAAAGTTCCCATAGCGCCTACATGCACTTTTCTAACAACCTGCAGCAACACTCAAACACGTGCCAATATGCATAAACTGAGTGCTGGCAAGAGGCAGCAAACATGTCTGTAAATCACCAGCCAAGGGTAAAATGACCTTGGAATATAAGCACGCATCTATTTTAGGATGTTTATTAGGCTTTGCTTTTTGTTCTCACTTGTTTGTCGAGTGCACAAGTGATGCAGCTTGAACTAAATGTGCCCCCAGTCGCAGACAGAGGCCTTTTAGGCTTGTAGTTTGTTTTGATGATTTGAGAGTTGTGACTCAGTAAAGCTGGAGGTAATGATGATGATGGTGATGGTTTGGAGCTGGATGTGGATGGGGTGCATCACAAAAGGGGCTGTGGGTAAATAACGACCTTGTCTTTGATTTACCCTAACAGACGATAAAAACTAAAGCAAACACATCTGGCCTTGTTGGTGGAGGCCGATCAGGACAGGAAAGAGAAAAGTAACACCTTTGCTGGCAGTAAACAAGCCGTCAATTACAGCAATTACTGTACTCATTCATTTCTCCGAATTCAATGTTCTGTGCTGGGAATTGTAAGATAAATGTAGCTTTATTTTTTAGCTTTTTAATGCATGTACTGTTAAAAGAAAAGGCTGTTAAAGGGATAGTTCACCCAAAAATAAAAATTCTGCCATTATATTTTTATCTTCCACTTGTTCCAAAACCAGTTTGGGTGTTTTTGTTCTGTTGACTTCCATAGTATTTTATGTTTCTGTAATGGCTGCATTTTCCATTCGTTTATATATATAATATCTGCACATATTATAGTTCACATAATATAGCTATACATACAATATTGTGTATAGTAACATACTGTACATTTGTCAAAATAGTATAATCTTATTTATTTTTTTCCTTTATTATCTGTGTCTTTGTTCGGTCCCTGTCATTCTGTTGCATTGTAGATCATGAAAACAAGTTCCTTGTATGTATAAACATACCTGGTGTTGGAATATTGAATCAATTCCATGCGTGTTCAATAAAATAGTCAGGAGAGGTTTTTCTTCAATGTCAAAAATCATAATTTATTGAATACAAATGAATAATTTGATTCACAGAATTCTGTTATCCTCAATGCAATGCAAAAGTTACATTAAGGAGGTGCGCAACAGTTTTCATTTCCTGACTTTAACTTATATAGGCAGCTGATGTTAACAGGTGTTTAGTGAAATTCGACCAATCCTCCATTGGCCGCACCTCAGACATAAGTCCTCTTTTTCTACAAATTTTCTGCACAACAGTAAAAGCATAAGACTTTCTGTGTTCTGTGTTCAGTTTTAACACCTTTCTTCATACAGGAAGTTTCTGCAGAGCTGAATTTAATTTTGGACCAGCATTTATCTACTTCTGCAAAAATGCTAATTAGTATGCACAGCATTCCACACACAACAGTAGAAGTTCAGTTAATATTTGACCCTTAAATGACCAATACAAATAATTGTTGGATGAAAATTAAAAGAGACAAAAATAATAAAAAATACATTCCTTTTCCAAACAGTATTTCCCCTTTTTAGTGGAGGACGGGCTGCAGCCTAGGTTCGATACCCGGTCAGGGAGCCATGAGGATAACAGAATTCTGTGAATCGAATTATTCATTTGTGTCCAATAAATTGTTACAATTTTTGACATTGAAGAAAAACCTCTCCTGACCTTTTTTATTGAACACGCATGGAATTGATTCAATATTCCAACAATTTGGTGACCCCGACGTGGAAAAGGGGGAGAGGTATTGCACTGACATCATCAGCGCCAAAAAAAAAAAAATTATAAGGTAAGCAGAAAACCTGTTGAATCAAATTTCTGCAATACAATAATAATTTCTGTTACGATTTTTGACATTGAAGAAAAACCTCTCCTGACCTTTTTTATTGAACACGCATGAAATCGATTCAATATTCCAACACTGGCAATAAAGCTCTTTCTGATTCTTTCTGATTCTGATAAAATATATAACGCAAATATTTATTTAGCTTAATAGAGTAAAATTAGATCTATAGGGCACCTATGATGAAAATCATCTTTTGTAAGCTGTTTGGACAGAACTGTGTGTAGGTATACTGTGTCCACAGCCATGAGATGAAATAAAGAAAATAATTCTCTTTTTTTTAATTTCCTGATGTTAAAATTGGATCCAAATCCATCCCATTTTAAGGCCCACCACAACATGATGTAGGAGTACGGTTTCTCTGCCCAGCAAATTGATTGACAGCCGCATATTAGCATGTCTCCGTAGTAACATGTATAATTATATCAAAAAGACAGGACGTGCGCAAAGCAACCAGGAATAAAAGATCTGTTCAGCGCTCTGTGATCATCAATCATCATCAAATGTGATTAAGAATGAGTTTTAAAAGATTAAAACGTTTTTAAAACAGTGCATGTTTGTAATGAATTACAGCGATTTTATCATCTTTACTTTATCACCACAGCCACATGTCAGTACAATTATAAAAGAAGACTCTTCAATCACAGTTTGTGGATGTTAAATCGGGTTTATTTTCTACATCAACATAACGGATATCTAGACAGCAGTGGATATTAACATGTATCCTGTCACAGTTGCCATGCAAAAACAGTGCCAAGTTAAATGTGAGCGCTGTTTATGTCTGCGTGAACTTTGTAACAACATTGTGTATGACTCATCGAAAGGATTGAAATACTGTAGCTCCACAACAAATACATCAAATAATCATTGGGAAAGTTCTTACTGTAGTATTTCTCACAAATGTTACTTGAGATCTGCTTCATTCATGTCTGTCACTGTGCTGTTTATCTGAAGCAGCCGAGGCGGAGATTGAGGCACACTCTAACAGGCCCGTGGGAACAGTCGGCAGGGAGAACTAGCATTAAAGGCAGCCACAAAAAGAGCTACAGAGCAGAAAATCCCAATATTCTTAAAGACATAATAAATAATCTGACGGGTGATAGGTGATAGGTGATAATTAAGGAGTCTTTAAGTTATTTTCAAGACAGAATGTCCCTAAATACACACACGCACGCACGCACGCACGCACGCACGCACGCACGCACGCACACGCACGCACGCACGCACGCACGCACGCACGCACACACCACACACACACACACACACACACACACACACACACACAAACATTCACTGTAAACAAATGCTGGATTCCACACAATCAGCATCAAGGAATTGGGTTAACTTATTAGTTTTACAAATTTAATTGGATTAAACATAAAATAATTAAGATGTCTCAACAACATCTCAAGAGTTGTGTTGTTTCAGCTCATTTCAAATAAGTAGTTTGTACAAGCAACAAAACATATTTTTATTGTATTTTAAAGATAACCTGATATCATTTGTTAATATTCAAAACACTGAAGTTTTTGTATTTGAAAAATAAGAGAAGGTTTATTTTGAAGATACAAAATGTCCTCACATTTCTATAATCACTCAAAAATAACGAGCATGCCTTTGACGAAAAAAAAAAAAACTAAGGCAAACACATCTGGCCTTGTGGGTTTGAACTAATCAAGACAGGAAAGAGAAAAGTTACACCTTCGCTGGCAATAAACTAATTAACATCAGTTACAGCACTGATTGATTTATTAGTCTGGATGGCACAAGGAATGGAGAATATATGTAGTTTTGTGGTAAAAGGCTTTGTTCATGATCTGTCTCAGAGGACAAAAGAGGGCATGAAATAACAAATAAACAATATCAGTATGCATGTGTGAGCTTTCGTAAAACAAACAGGCTAATTGGTATGTATGGCGAAAGCTTTAAAACAGGTATGACACCCGAGAGCAATGTGTTTCAGGGCAAAAAAGCTTTCAGTGGCCTTGAAAACACCTGAGAGGACTTTGAATTTCACTATTCCTTGCTTGAAGATCATCAAAGTATATATGTTTTTAAAGATTTTATTGAAAGAAGTGTCTTAATCCCTGCACTGATTTAATGTTAAAAAAACAATAAAGAGTCTAAAATATTGTGTTTAAGATGTTTTTAACGATCATTTTAAGATATTTTACAATGCAATTTATTTTTTTAAATTCTTTAGGATAGGACCTATTTATAATTTGATGCAAATAAAATAAACATTCTAGATTAAAATATTAAACATAGATATATATTACATAAATATTAAACATACACAAAGGGTGCGTCCGAAATCGCCTACTACTCAGTAGGTATTGCATTTAAATTTATTTGTACCACTTGATTCAATTCAGTTCAATTCATATTTATTTCTTTAGTGCTTTTACAATGTAGACTGTGTTAAAGCAGCTTAACATAGAAGTTCTAGTAAGTTGAAACTGTGTCAGTCCAGTTTTCAGAGTTGAAGTTCAGTTTAGTTCAATTCAGTGTGGTTTAAATTTCACTGCTGAAAGTCCAAACACTGAAGAGCAAATCCATCGATGCACAGCTCTATAAGTCCCAAACAAAGCAATCCAGTGGCGAGGAACAAACTTCACCAATTGACAAAGTGAAGGAAAAAACCTTGAGAAAAACCAGGCTCAGTTGGGCACGACCATTTCTTCTCTGGCCAAGCTTCTTGTGCAGAGTTGCAGTCTAGGCCCCAGAGGCTGGAGAATGCTGAACGTTCATCGTGGAGAAGCTGCAGGTGTGAGTAAGGCTCCATGCAGAGACTCGACTGTCAGTGTAGTCGTTCAGAAATCAGTCCCTCTTGCTCTCCACTTCTCCATGACCACCACACCATCTGCTCAGGATACAGCCTGGTCCAGGTTTATGGAGACCTCTAGAAGTCCTCTAGTGTTAGCGTCTTTTAACAGGACTTGGATCACATCAATGGTGCTGCACAATTTCTAGAGGCCTCGGATTGGTATCCCCAGGTGGAATTCTACCGTTAGAAAAGTACATTCTATACAGTATGAATGTGAGTAGTGTGATTGGAATTCAAACTTTCTACATTCACCATTTTGTCATCATCACATAACCTTAACCATGTCAGTTCTGTCACTTTACTCTCATTCATGAATTCTCTCGCGTTGCGCCATGGGATAGTGTAGCGTCCATCGAATGCGCACTTCAGAATCTCGTTGGAAGTAGTAGGTCATCTGAGTCCTTCTCCCATACTGTTTTTTTGAATTCTATGAATTCGGACATACTACACAGCTTGCATGCTGTTTTTAGTGTACTATATAGTAAATAGATATGCAATTTTGGACATAGCTAAAGATATCTAATCTATTATTTTCATAATATAATTTTATGTTTAAAATAATATTACATTTTGAGATTTGTTTGAAACTCTAGAACACATTTATTTCATTTCATTGTTTCATTAGAAAGATTATTTTAAAATAATCTATCTGATTCTATTTTATATAAACTAAGGTTTATAAAAAGCATGACTTATATAAACCTCACCTGTGGGGTATATTTAGAAGTATGCAGACGGATTTTTAATTTTTCAGTAACCTGGGTGAAACGCTTCCAGTGAACTGTATGCAGGTACAAAATCGGTGCATTTAAGGTCTGTTTTCTTTAAAAAATCAACAATCTTCACTGCCTGATTGAAATATGAAATAAAGTGGGTCTCAGAATGCACAAGAAGCACTGCATTAAATTACATTTTTTCTGTGCCATGTATTTAATATATGAAAATTTATTTTACCCCAGTATTTTCAATGGTGTTTCCGAGCTCGCCTGCTGATCCTGATGAGTGCGTGCGTGTAAACGGCTTTTCATCCCATGTTACGTTTAAACAACTAAATGAATGCTCTATTTAACTGGTTATTTTTGAATTACATTACAGCATCGATGCTGTAAAAGGAACCATATGAAATTGAAAAAAGTCACACAGTACCATTCACCAGCAGTTTATCAGTATAGGAAGAAACACTAGCTGTGTTTCAGTCTAAAGTCTATTTCTGAATATATTTTTTCTATATGTTTCTGAACTACAGCAGTTTGGTCTCAGTTATTAAAGATCTCAGTATAATGTTCTTACTGTAATCTTATTGGAATGAATGCTAATCTGAAAATATGCAGAACACAGCAGCAGTGCCAAATTCAGAGATAAACCATAACAAACAGCTTTAGAGGGAAGTGTAGTTTGCAGGATGACAATACTAATAACTGGATGCTTGATAAATGTAAGCAGGATGAATGTTATGTTTTAATCTAGCACAATGATAATGAACAGCAAATGGTTCTGGAAATGATTTGCTCTGTTAATTTATGACAGATATGCCTACGTATGTGAAAAGTCACATGTCGAAATGTTTTAAATGCCCTGCATGTGAAAAATGAAACATCCTGGATTTATTTTAGGTAAGCAATTGCAGGTTAATAGCAAGTTAACAGGGTTAAAATAACCTGATAGTTATCACCATATTTCTTTATTTGATTGATTTCATTACGGATTTTAAAAAAAAGTTTGTATTACAAAATTATTTTAAAAACATTTTAAGAATTAAATAAGGCATTAATTACATTCATTGTAATTGGTATACATTTCTAGCACAAAAACAAGTCTGCACATTAAATGAAATGAGGTAAAAAAAAATCACATGCATCCTTAACACATAAGAATGAAAGTTTTTACAATAGGGATCTATTTTTACCACTCCATAATTTATAAAACACTGCAAACTGAAAAAAGAAATAAAATTCAATAGATTGCAAAATACGATTTTGTATACAATCATTCAAATTGGGTGTGAACACATTGTAAAAAGCAAATAGTTGGCTTTACTTATAAAAACACAATTAACACAAAGGATTAAGTAAATGAACTGTGCATAATTATAAAAATAAAGTTAAAACCAGTTTACTCTATTCAAAGTTTACTCGATTTATCTGTAAAGTGTACACTACCTGACAAAAGTCTTGTCATTGATCCTAGTAATAAGAGCAATAAGTTGATCATTTGGTAAAGTGGTAGAAGGTAGATTTTTCCAGTGAATCATCTGTTCAACTGCATCCCAATAATCACAAATTATGTATAAGAACTATTGGAACCCGCATGGACCAAGTTTGGTGAAAGAAAAAATCATAGTTTAGGGTTACATTTAGTATAGGGGCATGCGAGAGATAAGCAGAGTGCTTGGCAACATCAACAGCCTGAGGTATCAAGACATTTGTGCTGCCCATTACATTACAAATCACAGGAAAGGGGCAAATTTTTCAGCAGGATAGCACTCCTGCTCATATTTCAGCCTTCTCATACTGAAACCAAAAAAGGTCAAGGTTCCACAGGATTGGCCAGCCCAGTCACCAGACATGAACATTATTGAGCATGTCTGGAGTAAGATGAAGGAGGAGGAGTCATTGAAGATGAATCCAAAGAATCTTGATGAACTCTGGGAGTCCTGCAAGAACGCTTTCTTTGCCATTCCAGATGACTTTATTAATGAGTTATTTGAGTCATTGCAGAGATGTATGGGTGCAGTCGTCCAAGCTCATGGGAGTCATGCACAGTAATTTTTATTTTTCCACTGCTCCATGACTATTCTATACTGTACATTATTTCTATTAAGTGACAAGACTTTTGTCTAAGCAAAGTCAGAACTTACTTTCCTATTTAAATAATTAAAACTCAATGCATACTCATATTTTATTTTGGTAAAATAAGCGTAATCTAGAGGCCTTTGACTTTCATGTAAGCCACTTCTGATACCAAATGATCAACTAGAAGTCAAGTTTTTCCTAGAACAAGGATAGGCAACAAGACTTGTGTCAGGTAGTGTATGTAAGTTGAGCTGAAGTGGAGATTTATGAGCCAGTGAAGGAGAAAATCCAGAAAATTACCTTAAAAATACACTGTAAAAAGGTTATAATAGAAAAAGTCAAGACAAAAATACTTTTATGTTTCTTTAACTTATTTATATATAAATATTTTACATTGAAAAGTTACTTTGATTAAACTAAAAACTAAAACACAGCAAGATTCAGCAGACATTATTGGATAAACAATTGGAGAATGTTTAAAAGGTTATTTTGGAGGTTTTCTCTTCATTAAACTGAAAAGGCACTTTATAAAAAGCCAAAGATTACAAAATCTGGAAAGTGGATAACACAGTATTTTTGACACTGGAACATGAAACCAGTTTTATGTTATATGTGTATATTTTAACAATATAGTCAAAAATGCATTAAATGGATCAAAATTATAGATTTTTTTTATGTCACATATCATACAAATTTTATTTAAAGATCATCTTCCATAAAGACATTTGTTAATATCCCACTGTAAATACATTAAAATTTAATTTCCGATTAAATTTGACAAATATGTTTTATCTCAGTATTTAGATTTTTTGCACCCTTAAATTCCAGATATTCAAATAGCTGTATCTCAGCCAAATATTAGCAACAATATTGTTTATTCAGCTTTCATATCGTGTAAACCTCTATTTCCAAAAAACTGACACTTATTTTGTGGTCCAGGGTTGCATATGTGTCTGGCCTTTAAAACAGCTGCATTATGTAAGTAGATAAAAAAGGAAGTTTATTTTTTTCAGTTTCTATTTTAAACCACAACCGGTTGGGTCTTACATAAATCTACTAGTCTGTAAGACTGAATTTAAAACACTTCAGCACTCAAATATCTGCTCTTCTGTCTCCAAGATAGAGTCAAGGCCACAATAACAAAGCTCTGTTGTTGCGTCTTTACCAATCTGTTCTAAAGCCATTTTTCCCCAGCTCTGATTTCTGTGGTGAGTCAGTGAAATGAACTGGAAGTTTTGACAGACTTCGTTTCCGCTGTCCTTATTCCTTAATCACTACTCATCTTTTTTTATCACCTGGCAAATATGTGAAAATGGAGTCATTCGTATCTTGTTAGAAGCATCTTGAGGGTTGCGCTCAGGTTGTTTAAGCTATAACCTTAACAAAGTGGCCACTGTTAAGTTGTTTTAACAGCCGACATGTGATTGCCATCAGTCCGGGTGAAGGACTCCATGGCGTAATTGAATTGTAAGGAAAATCCTATTGCGTGGCTTCAGTGAGAGCGATCAGAATTTGCTAGATTGGATTAAGGAACAATATGATGATACTGTAGTTGCTCGGCACATGATTCCAATGCTGCCAAGAGGAAGATTACAATGCAAGAGCAATAAACAGTATGAATGGGTATTTTTGTACTTCCTTGTAGAAAATATGCACCAGAAATGCGCTGATGGGTATTTAAAGTGCAGTTTAAAATATCCTTTTGGTAAGAGGAGTCATCAGTAGGTTTAAATCCTTAAATGAAGCAATTTTTTTTCAAAGTTCGTAAATGCGAATTAGCCATTTCCATCAAGACTGTAGAATGGGTAACCTAGTAACAAAGGCAAGCATAATATGGGTTGTGGATGCTATGTTATTTCTGCAAATGCATTTCTGTCTTTGGTTATTTGTAACTCTTTGGTGATTTGTTATTTGTATCTCATTTGCACAATCCAAAAATCTCAAGCGTAAACTTTTTTGTTTTGTGAATTAAGGGATTTTTTTTTTTAAATTTGGCACTTACATCACGTGTTTCTCATGTGATATTTCAAAATGGACAATTACATGAGGTGATATAGTAAATATTGTCATGCATTATATTTTGATTTGGAAAATTCTGTTTAATTGAACTAGTGTTTGTAGCATTTAAATAGTTTCCTGTGGCAGTCGTGTGGATATTAGCATCCTGGCCTGCTGAAGAATTTGCCCTCTCCTGTGGCGGCACAAATGTCTTGATACCTCAGGCTGTTGATGTTGCCATCCACTCTGCAAATCTCTCGCACACCCCATACTGAATGTAACCCCAAACCATGATTTTTCCTTCATCAAGCTTGACTGATTTCTGTGAGAATGTTGGGTCCATGCGAGTTCCAATATGTCTTGTTCAGTATGTGATGATTGGGATTCAGTTTAACAGATGATTCATGTGAAAAATCTATCCTTTGCCACTTTATCAAATGATCAACTAGAAGTCAAGTTATTCTTTTTTGCTCTTACAACTGGGATCAATGACAATACTTTTTTCAGGTAGTGTACTCCAGGAACAGGAACATTTTTATTGTAATAATGATACATTAAGATCAGAATTTTACAATATATTAGTTATATATTCCGCTTCAAGGAAAAAGAATAATCTAATCTACTATAAATACTATAGAGGAATATATACACACTGTATATGTATTTACTTTAAGAAAAACAAAGATTCAGCATTTAAATTCAGTGTAGAATGATGCTTTTTTGAAGCTGCACTGTAAAAAAATATCTGTATCCATATCCATTCAATAGCAGTTTTTCCGAATTATGTGATTAATGCTTTAATTTTTATTTTCTCTCATTTATTCATTTAAATTGCATTATGAGAACTTAAACAACTTTTAACTTTGAAAAGTTCGGAAAAGTGACTTTTAATAACATTTTAAATAGTTTAAATGATATGTTTGGTTGGTGTTGCATGTTACAGTACAAAAACCTTGTAATAAACTGCCAGTACATTCTCTTATTTTTCAGAATTATTTCTCTATATATTATTTCTTATACATTATATTATTTCAAACTACTAAAACTTCAATACAAGTCACTTTGTTAAACTGTAGAGTTTAATTTTCAGCATTAAAAGTCAACAGATTGCAATTCACACGTAATGCAATTCACAATTGTAAATAAACGGTAAACACTTGTAAAATCACAAAATACGGAAACTGTTTATTAACAGATTTTTTTTACAGTGTGGAAGGCTTAATATAAAAAAAGAAAATGGGTACACAAATGATTGAATGTAGGTTTAAATGAATATTTTTGCGGAAAACCAAATAAAATTGTAATTAACAAGGATGCTACACAATATTATGTATAGCTAAGCATTTTTTTCTTATTCTTAAGATGTTATGTGACCAAACTCTTTTGTTAATGAATATAAATGTTTAATAAAATTATAATAATCATAATAAAATTATAGTATGCATTAATATATTTTCAAGAAATATTGTCCAATAAATGGGTAAAAACCTTAATTACTTGTTTATTGGAATGTCAGTTCCAGAGAACTGATAATAACTATGAAGTGTTTCATTTATTTTAGCCCCTTTATCTAACTAATACATTACTAACACTAAGCAGTAGCTAAGTGGACCGTGCTATCCATTGAGTCCTTGTCTGAACACGTTGCAAATTTTATACAGAGACATTGATTCAGACAATGCATCAGTCATACAGGGGACTTAAGGATAAGACTTTTTTCAATGGGTTTTCAATTAATGGCTTTTCCTGATTGAGGAGACAGGAGAGCAAATGCTCTTGGGATGAAAAATGACACTATTAAAGAGACAGTTGTGCCACTCTTTGAGTAATCGGTTGTGGTCCATGACAGGACTAGCTGCCCGGGGAGACAAACGGCATGGGGCTGGAGTTCACATGGTTCAGAGAAAGCACTAAAGAGAGAAAGAAATGCTCAGATTTACTCACAACAAAGCTACCATTTTTTCAAATTTAAGTGTTTATTTATGGGTAAAAAGAAGTTAAAATACATATACTACAAGTCAACACTGATGAAGGTGAGGTTTAGATGAATATGTGCATTCTACTTTCTATAACAAAATAAATAAACAAGTAAAATTGCAACAGTGAGAAAACAGCAGTTGAGAAAACATGAAATGTGCAAGGTTGATATCTGTATGAGCTTATTCAAGTAAAGTCACGTAACATTGATTTATATACCACACTTTAATTTCTACTATAAAGCAGCTCTTCATTCATGAATGTTTGACATTGACAGACTGAGCAGAAGGATTGAACCAGATATATTCCTCCTTACAGAAGGCGGATGCTCAGTTAAAAGATGTTTATGAGGCAGAGCAAACATTTCTGGAAACTTTTTGTTTGGGAAGCTCTTTTGAAATTCAAAAATGAACTGCAAATGCATGTTGTTTTGGCCTGATTTTGTTCAATTTTTTTGAGTGTATCAGGGCTTGGATTTTTGAATAATTTACTTAATGTTGTGTCCCCCAAAAACATTTAATTAAGGCATAGTTTAATAGAAATAACACCATAGTAACCAATAATGAATCATGGATTTGCTAACCATAGTTTAAACATGGTATTTGTGATGAAACTGGCTATTCAATTGGTTATCAGTATCCCAAAAACTACTATTCAATTCAATTTACTTTATGTTAATTTTAAGAGTTCACACTTAGATAATGCTCGACTATGATAGCAGGTTTGGCATGCTGTCCCGGGAGAGAACCCTGAGCTCGCAGATAGATGAGCCCAAGGTTCCCGCCTGGTCAATGAGCATTAGGAGGGATACGAGATCAGGAGTTTCTTGAGTGCTTGTGACTGTATTACGATTCACTTATGTACATGTTTTTAGACTGTGGGACGACCCGGAGAAAACCCACGCAAACACAGGGAGAACATGCAAGTTCCACGCAGGGAGTGCCGACTGGCTAAATTAGAACTTGAACCTGTGGCCTTCTTACTGCGAGGCAGCAGTGCTAACCACTGAGCCACTGTGTTGCCCGATCATGAAAGAGGAGGAGGAGGGGAGGGGGGGGGGGGGGGTTCCAAAAACGAAGATAAGGAATGAAGTTTAGGCAGGATATTTATAGTAGTTTTAGAATGATCTGATAGGCTAGCTAATGAGTAGCAATGATGATCAGCTGTAGTCAATCATATCACATGCTCCTCTTGAAATTAGTTTGTGAAACTTCACTTCTGTAGCGCTTTTACAATGTAGACTGTTAAAGCAGCTTAACATAGAAACAGTTGAAACTGTGTCAGTACAGATTTCAGAGTTGAAGTTCAATTTATTTTAGTTCATTGTGGTTTAAATTTCACTGCTGAAAGTCCAAACACTAAAGAGCAAATCCATCTATGCGCAGCTCCACAAGTCACAAACCAAGCAAGCCAATGGCGACAGTGGCAATGAATAAACTTCACCAATTGACAAAAGTGAAGGAAAAAACCTAGAGAGAAACCAGGCTCTATTGGGCACGACCATTTCTCCTCTGGCCAAACTTCTTGTGCAGAACTGCAGTCTAGGCGCCGGAGGCTGGAGAATGCTGGATGTTCATTATGGAGAAGCTGCAGGTTTGAGTAGGTCACCGGCCACTGTTCAGGCTGGGCCACGGGATCAATGCAGAGACTCATCTGTCACTGGGTCGTTCAGGAATCAGTCTCATGCTCTCCACTTCTCCAAGACTACCATCTGCTCAGGATATGGCCTGGTCCAGGAGTATGGATACCTCTAGAAGTGCTCTGTGGTTGGCATCATCTCTTCACAGATCTTGGATCACATCAATGGCTAGAGGCCTCGTGATGAGTGTCCCCAGGTGGAAATGGAGAATAAAGAAAATAATTAGCATAGCTGCTGTTCATAATGTATTTAAACAAGATATATTAAATATCAATTCAAAAATGAAGTGTTATAAATAAAAATAGAAGTTCTTTATTGTCATCTATGGTTCCATGAAGAACCATTGAGATCCATGCAACCTTTTCATTGCAAAAAGATTCTTTATAATGCAAAAATGTGCTTGGTATAAGTTAAAATGTCATTCACACTACGGACAAAACTTTCTTTGAAGAACTTTTCACTAAAAGATTCCATTATGGTATCACTGTGTAATATCTTATTGGTTGTTCCTGGCACCTGTAATTTATGTGTAAAAAGAGGAGAAGAACTAAACACTAGAATTACCCAAAGTCAAATGTAGTCTAATGCCTCTGCATGTTTTTTGTTAATGTCTCCACTTCGGTTCTTCGAAGGATTGACAACGGTTTTAAACCTTTCTCATGAATGAATGTTAGGGTGTTTTCATGGCCTTCAGTTTAGCTAAAGCCGATTGCCCCTCTATATCATTTGCCTTTGGCTGTGCGCACTGGAATGTGACACAGGAACTGCAGAAAATAAAACTAAATCGCTCTTCCTGCTAAGTCCTGTCAGTGAAAAATGAGTTGCCTCAGCTTCGTAATTGATTTGATGCTGATTTTTTTTTCTAGCAATGATATGGGCCAAACCTGGAGGGCAAGGAGTTTGACTGGAATACTTAGAAAAGCAATACATTTTGTTCTGTGGAGTCTTAAGCTGTTTTTGGAATGGCCTACAAATGACGTCTATGCGTACACGAGGTCTGTGGGAGTGAAATTGACTGGATGCCATCCACTGCCCCATCTTTTTCACTTGAGCTTAATCAAATTTTATAGCTGTGTTTTTATATTTAAAGTTTTAAAAAGAATAAGTGATATAGTAAGTTAGTTCCACAGAGTTATTATGTTCCCTCTATTACTCTCTTCAAAATATATCTTGAAATGTTATTTAATTTAGTTAGGCCCAAACTTTTTTTTTTTTTTAAAGATTTATTTTTTGGCTATTTTGCCTTTATTAGATAGGACAGTATTTAGGACAGGAAGCGAAGTTGGAGAGAGAGAGGGGGGTAGGGTAGGGAAATGTCCTTGAGCCGGGATTCGAACTCGTGACGCCCTGACGTGCTACTGCACCATATGTCGACGCGCTAACCACTAGGCTATTGCGCCAGTTAGCGCAAACTTGACTGCAACTTTGAAAAGACTATATTATTTGCTGTATTTGTGTTTATTAGTCCAGACTTTCTTCTGAATTTGAAATCAACCCTTCCTTTAACTCAATTTAAAAGGATGGTTAAGTTAAAAAGGACAATTCATCGTGAATTCTGTCATCAATTACTTATCCTCCATTTGTTCCAAACCTGTTTGAGTTTTTTTCTTCTGTAGAACACAAAGGGAGATATTCTGAAGAATTATGGAAAAAGCAGCCATTGACTTCCATAGTATTTATTTATTTATTTATTTATTTATTTATTGCTATTTTAGATGTCAGTGGTTGCTTTTTTTCAACGTTCTCTAGAATGTCTTGTTTTGTGCTCAATTTCATTTTAGAAAATAAAAGGTGATGAAATTTTCATCTCTTTGACCTTTTCATCTCTTTGACCTTCTTTTACTTCAGATTGCAATAGTTTTCGAATTACGTGATTCAAATTCATAAATCGTTGTTTTTTTTTTGTTAACCAGGATGTCTACACGATCTCAAAACGTCTTAAAATGTCTTAAATTTCAAAAACAAAACGTTTTAAAAAGTCTTAAATTCAGTGAAATATTGTCTTGAAGGTCTTAAATCATTTAAACGGGTCTAAATTTTTCTTTGTTTATGTAAAGCTACCCAATCTATCCAACACGCATCCAATCACCAACAATACATTTCAATACAACTTTTAACGAAACTATATTTATAACTAATATTATAACAGTCTGCTGTCCATACACTTAGTTTTTAAAGAGTTTTTTAGAGTTATGTTAAAAACCTTTATGTATATAACTAGGATCTGCTTGTTTGAATTATTTGAAATATGTGGCTAATTAGAATTAGTTTTTTGATGGGGCAAGTAAATTTTTTTCTGCTGGCCCATTAAAAAAATTCTTAGCCTTTAGCTCTATATAAGTAAATGTAATAAATAAATGTAATCCTTTATGGTCTTAAAAAGGTCTTAAAAAGTCTAAAATTTGATGTGGTAAAACCTGCAGAAACACTGGTAAATGCACATCATGTTATTCTAAGCAGAGCTGTGTTATACTAAGCAGTATTCTGTGGCTAAGCAGTGTTCAAACTGGCATTTGACCATATTCCTCACTCAAACAAGCCAGCTTGGAGCCTCAGGTTAGCTGGTATTTTAGTCCCAGTGCGGTACAGGAAGCCAATTCAATCGTTGATAATGGAATTGACCTAAACCCCGGGGGCTCTGCTCTCTCTGTCTTGTTCCTGCTGTGATGGGCTAAAGCAACCAGAGTTTGCTCACAGCAGGCAGGAGGAGTTCATTTAATAACACTTACTGGAATAGGTAAATAAATGTGATGGACAAAGACAGTGATGCCATCCATTTATTCAATCAAATCAATCATGAAGCTCAGGTGACTTGGAGAACATCTGAAATCTGCCACCCCAAAAATTATTGATTTTACATTATAACACTGACAAAAGGACAACTCCTAATATTTTTAAGAGTTGATATTCAGATTCTCAAGCCCCATTTAAACTAATATGTTTTAGTTTTAAAACGGCGTTTTAGAACGAAAACAATCTATGTCCAGACTAGCTTTTCACCCAGACTTTCTGAAAAGATCTTCGTCCTCACTGTACCGCTGAAAACGCAGATCACGTGACCATATACACACTTGGCATGCACTGCAGCGTATGCGGACGTCTGAGTGCTAGGCAGTAAGTGGGTGCTTTGAGCACACCTCCACAGGTGAGAGCAGCGCACGTCGACAATTCGTCAAGGATTAACCACTGATGTCATCTCACTAAAGTTGTTAAACTTTATATTTAATTAATCTTGTGTTTATCTAATGACTCTGGTCTTTTGAATCTATTACTTGTTCTCAGGTACCGTGTTTTGGCTGAGCATAAAGATAAGTTAATAAATTATTAATGTATCCATGTACACTGATTCTGCACATTTGACTAATTGCTATATTGTAAACTTATTGTACTTCATACTTTTATTATGGCCATTATTGATTATTAACACTGATTTTCAGCGAAAGAGACAAGGTATGTTTTTCGTATTTTTCAATGAAAATGAAAGGAGGTTAGGTTAAAGACTCCCTTTTGTTATAAATATGCATACAGTGAAGATGACGCTCATATAAATATGTAGCTACATAATGCCTCAACATTGTTGGTGTCTGTTAAGTTGTTAATATCAAATTGAAAATTGGCAGTTCCTTGTATCATGTTTTAATTTTATTGTTCAGAAAGTGAAACAACGTAGCCAGGGTGATACGAAGGACGTCATAAAGTATGTTGTTCCCTTTGAAGATTTACCCGAAGTGACCTCGGGAGTTTGTTTTCGATATCAAACTTACAAAGTCTGAACTTACAAATGACTGAACTTTGTGCGCTTAATATTGAGAAAAAGCCCCAATTAGCCATGCCTCTGTTTTCAGATGTCTCTGTTTTCCCCCATCCACACTGACACAGAACAGCAGCATTTTAAAACCAAAACAGCCTCTTTGGTGTTTCCAAAAAGCTCAGTTTTCAGGGCTCAAAAACTACAGGGTAGTGTATACTACCATGTGGATGGAAGGCGTAACCGAAGCAAAACGTATGCATTTAAAACTAAAATGTATTAGTGTAAACGAGGCCTCAGATTTTGTAGTAGCCAGTCATAAAAAATGTAAAAAAAAAAACAAACAAACCTTTTTTTAACCTTGAGAAGCAAGATCTCATAAGCTTTATTATTTATATTGAAGTGTTGTATGAAAAAGTGAGTGAAGGAAACATCAAATTTAGAAAAAAAAACACTAGAGGTAATCACTAAAGAGTTAATAATGGGCAATTTGTGACCATTAAACTTGGTTGCACTAATAACAGTCTTGTCCCCTTTATATTTGACATATTTTATTTACCATTCTTTGCAAAGTTACCAATACTACCATCGGGCGCTCAAACAACTTGATGGAAACCTATTTCATAGGAGTAGGAATATATCTTTAAAACCACAACGCTGATTCCTTTTACTGGGGATTTGAACCTCAGATTATCACTGTAGTTTCTATTATTCTTGCCTTGTTTTTTATTTACTTCATTTATTCAACATGAAACACTTTTTATTTTGATGAACGTCGAAAAGATTTGCTTCACATTAAGATGAAAATCTGGTTCTGTTGATGCTCATTGTCTGTCAAGTTGGATGTCTGGCAAGACAGAGTGGGCAATCACCAAAAAAGTCCATATAACTAGTTCCTGATGGAGACTAGAGCATTTCCTGTTGGGTTTTCCACATAATTAGCATATGAATTGCAGGCCTGTGATGTCTGCTGCAGAGCGCCTGATACCTGCAACACTCTAATTAGAGATAACCATTTAAAGGAGGGTCATCCTGTTGCAGGAACATCTGGTTCCTCGTCCACCTCCTGTCTGGGGGGAGGAGAAACCGAGACACACCAAAGAAAACGGCCACACTTCCTGCATCTGGTTGACCAGCTCAACTAGAAGGTCATTGCAGGAGGCGGGAAGCTAATAAAGCTTCTATGCTAGCTTTTTGTGTATGCGGAACCATGAATACAGTGACCTTTCCTGGAGGAATAGTGGGATTCCTGCTTTTTATACCACAATTGAACCCGAGAGAGGAGGTGGATTGAGTTGTTGACTCGTAAAGCCTGAGAAAATGTGTGTGAAAAACATTCAGCACTTGAAAAATCGCTTCATCTTTCAAATATGTAAACAAACTGTAACGAAATGTACAACTTCTAAACATTTAAGACGTTCTTTGCCTTCCTAAGATGTTGACAGTCTGTTGAGTTTTTTCCTTTTCTTTTTATAATGTAAAGGACTTTTTTTTGCCAGGAAAATCAAAATGATTTCATAATAACTTGTGCTCCCAAAAACTATATTTATACCACAAATGCAATGATTTTAAATGTCATTATATAAAAGATAACTTTCATATAATGACATTGAAAGTCATTGCTTTTGCAGTGTTTAGGATAATGTTGAAAAACCTATGTGGAAATCTGATATATGGCCATTTATGAACATATGACTAATATATTTGAACATATTTGTAATTCTGTTTGCTGAAAAAAATATCAAAGTAGACATTTTTGCAATATTTTGAAATGTATGTCACATATATGACATGTTTTATTTTTGTGAAACCCAAACATGAGTGTAATATATGTCATTTACGTATTGCCATATATCAGATTTCTGTATGGGAAAGCATTGTGTGCTGTAATTTTAAAGTGTCAGGCAAAGATAAGAGATTCATTCAAATTAGTCTTTCATAACCAGATGCATATAATCTTTAGTCTCAAATATACTTTACAGTCATGAGAACGATCATAAATGTGTGGTTTTATTGACCATCGGCAGTGAATTGCAGAGCTTTTGTTTTGTTTGGAAATGAAATGTAAAATGTAAAACCGAGACCTTCTTTGCCTTCCGAAGATGTTGAAAGTCTGTTAAGTTGTTTTTTGTTGTTGTTTTTTTAATGTAGGACTTTTTTGGCCAGAAAAATCAAAATGATTTCATAATAACTTGTGCTCCCAAAAGCTATATGTACACCACAAATGCAATGGTTTTAAATGTCATTATATAGAACATAACTTTTATATAATAACATTGAAAATCATTGCTTTTGCAGTGTTTAGTATAATGTTGAACAACCATATGAAAATCTGATTTATTGCCATATAAAAACATATATACAGATGAAGTCAGAATTATTAGCCCCCCTAAATGATTCGCTCCCCCTGTTTATTTTTTTCCCCAGTTTCTGTTTAACGGAGAGTAGATTTCTTCAACACATTTCTAAACATAATAGTTTTAATAACTCATTTCTAATAACTGATTTACTTCATCTTTTCCATGATGACAGTAAATAATATTTGACTAGATATTTTTCAAGACACTTCCATACAGCTTAAAGTGACATTTTAGGGTAATTAGGCAAGTTATTGTATAATGATGGTTTGTTCTGTAGACTATCAAAAAATATATAACTTAAAGGGGCTAATAATTTTGACTTTAAAGTGATTTATAAAAAATTTAAAACTGCTTTTATTCTAGCCAAAATAAAACAAATCAGACTTTCTCCAGAAGAAAAAAATATTATCAGACATACTATGAAAACTTCCTTGCTCTGTTAAACATCATTTGTGATATATATACGGGGTGGGCCATTTATAGAAATACACCTTAATAAACTTATTGGGAATTTCACAAGAGAAACAATGCTGTGCTTGGTTTTAAACCTAACTTTATTCTTTCATGAGTTATTTACAAGCCCCTTCACATATACTAATGTGCCACACACAGGACGTTAATATCACCAACCATTCCCATTTTATTAAGGTGTATCCATATAAATGGCTCACCCTGTAGATAACATATATGAACATATTTGTAATTCCATTGGGTGAAAAAAAATGTTTTTGCTATATTTTGAAATCTATGTTGCAAATATGACATGTCCAAACATGAACTCGTATGTCATATGTCATTTTTGTATATATTTCCGTATATCAGATTTCTATACAAGAAATCATTGTGTGGTGTAATTTCATAACCCGATGTATATAGTCTTTAGTCTCAAATATACTTTACAATCATGAAAACGATCATAAATATGTCATTTTATGGACCGTTGGCAGTGAATTGCAGAGCTTTTGAAAACATATTTATATCGCTATAATCATTTTCTTTCTTAACTGCTGTTTTCTCACCTCATTTTTCTTATGTTGATTTTGTTAATGACAGAAAAGTAAACAGCGCAGATTTACATATTTGTTCTCAGCAGCATGGGTGGCATCTATCATTAGCACATCATTGCAAAAGGTATGCCCAAAATGACAAAATTTGCTGGTTGTAGTTCATTTAACATCCGTTAATAAAAAGGGCTTCGAATTCTACATAGTTACATTAATTCGTCAATAGTATTAAAATAAGAGAGTTTGTGTGCCTACGTACTTTTATGTATGTGTACTGTAAAAAATACCCTGTTATTTCATGTTTTTCCAGGCAGCTGGGTTGCTATAAAAAATAAATAAAATAACGACTGTTAAATTACAGAAATTTATTGTAAAATAACAGACGGTAAATTACAGAATTTTAAATTAACAACCGTTATTTTATGGTAAATGTCTGTAATTTAACGGCCGTTATTTTTCGTTTTTTCAGGCAGCTTCCCAGCTTCCCGAAATAAAGTAAAATAACTTTTTTTAGTGTGTGTGTGCACATATAAGCAAGAAAAATTAACAGGAAATGTCTTTTATCATGTAACGTGTGTTGAATAATTGCCTTCTTTCTCAGTATTTAAAATGATTAAGGTTCAGGCACATAGCATGCATTTCACAGGTTTCCCATTCACTGGATCACATCCTTGCAAACAAAAGCTTCTTGCATAAGACTTTCACAAGGTGCTTGCAACACATTCGAGTTGTACAATGATTTAACAGACACCCATAGTCCAGCGCTATTATACCCTACAGACACACATGAATAAAGAAAACATTTTATAAGCTAGCTCTGATGTAAGATGTTCTGTTTGATTGTCTATATCTTGGACATACTTTAAAGTCAAATGGATTTTCTTGGCTAGAAAATCTGTTCCAGGATGTGTAAAATCCAGAAGTTTGTTAAAAAAAATGTATTTATAAATCGTATTTATGTGAAATGTTTTTTGGAAGTAATTAAATGCATACTATTTGAAATAAAAATAATATTTTTTTAACTTTTATTTAATAATTTACCAAGCAAATCCAAGTAGATCCACACTGTAAAACCCAATTACTGTACTTGACTCGATTAAAGTTGAGTAAACTTAAAAATGTCCTGAAGTTTGTTGCATTAAAATTTTAAGTTGAGTCCACTTTTTTTTTTACAGCGCGCTTATTTGGTAAACAAGGTAACACTGTAAAAATAAGGAGTAGGGTTTACTTGGAAACAATTTTCACTCAAAAAGTAAAATACTAATCATAATTATTAGTACATTTAATTAGAAAGTTAAGTTTACTTGGGAATTCTAAGTAAATTTTATTGACTTTTTGTTTTTAAAATTTACTTAAGTCGTACATTTAAATATATTACAATTTTTATGTTTATTTTTTATTCAAGATTCCTAGTTATCTTATTTAGTTATCCTGAGTAAACTTTACTTCAAAATGTTTAATTAAATATTATTTAATGTACTTTGTGATGCATTGCAACTGTTTCTTAATTAAAACACTGTCAGACATTTTTTATTTAGTACTTTATTAAACGTTTCAACAAACATATTAAAAAAGTCCCCTGAGAGAGAATGATTGGTTCATCTACAGTATGCTGGCATCTTCTTTATGTAGTACTTCCCAGTAAAATGATCTTCACAACGATTGGTGAAGCAGTCTTTAAGCAGGTCTCTTGACAAAGTGATTATATTACTGTACAGTTAGTTGCAATGTTATCTCCTGCTTTATGCTGAAATAGACTGTATTGATGTTAAGACGTAAGTTTCTCATATAATAAATCTACTATAAGACAGGAAATATTACTTTTACAATTTGTACTGTAAATAAATCAAATGAACATTTTCATATTAGTCAATAATATTACTGAAATCATTTCAAAAACTGAATAAATTTACACACATTTACACAAGTAAATAAATGAACTCAATGATTGGCTAAAAATCTGCAGAAATCTGTGTGGGTCTAGTGATGAGTAAAATAATAATTGTACAAATAGATTGATTCTACACTGTTTGGAGGAACATTTTACACTTAAAATTACAAAAATTGAGTGAGCTATTTTTAGAAAAGCTATATGCAGCTTAATATAATGTAGCTCATATTTGACTTTATTCTTTAGGCTTTATTGACCCTCAAAACTGCATCATAACAAAAAACAAAACAAAACATAATACTCAACCTAACAGAACATTGAACAGCTTTGCATTAATCTTGTGCAATAAACTCAACATAATAATTGCAGTACTGAAAACGTATTTTCTCAAATAATGATCATTTATTTTATTCATATTAAATGTTAGATATTTGTGTAATTGTTTAATTGTGTAATTTTTAGACATTGTTCTTTTTTTGGTTTGTCAAGCTCAAACAACTAAATAAAATTCAGCATTTTTATCAAGGGATTCCAGCTTTTCATTATTGTCACATTTACAGTACAATGCCGCTGAAGTTTTCTTAGGGGGTAGAGGAAATGAATAAAGAATAAGAGAGCAAACACATGAATGGAAGAAGTGATGAATGCAGTAAATGCTGTAGACAACAGATGCTCAGTGTGTTTTCTGATGACGGCCACTGCTGCAGGGCAAGAGCTGTTTTTGTGTTTGGTTGTTTTGGCTTTGTTGGCTCTGATGAGGAAGGTATGACAGGTTGTTTCCTGAATCTCATATATGATTCTTAGACTGAGTCCAGATTACAGTATTTTTTTTCTGTGGATGATTGATCATCAACAATTCTGGCAGGTTAAATTGTTTCAGCCTTTTAACAGTACATTTCTGAGAACTGGCTGATGATGTGCTCTAATTGGTGAATGATTTATTTTGAAAGAAAGTAATTACCATAAAATTCACAATTCATTGTGGGATGTTAAATACATTTAATTAAAACTGAAATGAAAAGTAGAAAGACTGAAATTAATTAAATATTAATCATATTTAAAAAATGACATTTAAAAAAATAATTTTACAGATATTTGTTATTGTTCCTGTTTCCCTACAAATCACATTGTACATATGTAAACAACTGTAAAAAGTGAGAGTAAACAAGATAATTTGAGCTTTGTGTTTCTAGAAAATACTGTCATATTTTATTGATCTCTGCCATTTCTTTGTGAAACATACAAGCAATGTCTGAGTAAAAATGAAAACAGTAAAAATTTCTACACCTTTTTTATCAGTGGACCAAATGACCACATCATAACATTTCTTTTTTTAAATTAATTTTTCATTTTAAATTAATTTTGTTTCATTAAGTTTTAAAATGATAACATTTTAGTTTTTTTATTAATTTTTGCGGCATGGTGGCACAGTGGGTGGTGCTGTCACCTCACAGCAAGAAGGTCGCTGGTTCGAGCCTCGGCTGGGTCAGTTGGCATTTTTCTGTCGAGTTCTCTCCATGTTGGTGTGGGGTTTGCTCTAAGTGTTTCAGTTTCTCCCACAGTCCAAAGACATGCACTAAAGGTGAACTGAATAAGATAAAATTGTCTGTAGTGTATGTGTGTAAATGAGAGTGTATGGGTGTTTCCCAGTGATGGGTTGCAGCTGGAAGGGCATCCGTGTGTGAAACATATGGATAACTTGGCAATTCATTCTGCTGTGGTGACCCCAGATTAATAAAGGGACTAAGCTGAAAAGAAAATAAACGAAAGAACGAATGAATTTTTTAAATTTATTTTTACATTTTATTTTTATATTAGTTGTCTATTTATTGTTTGTTCGTTCATTCATTTGTTTATTTATTTATTTATTTATTTATTTATTTATTTATTTATACATCATTTCACAATTTCTCTGTTATTTTGAGTTGACTAAATTACCACCTCATAAAATCCTTTTATTATAAGTAAAATAATAATAGTAACAATTAATAACAATATCATGCGATTGGATTTGTATTCTTGTTATTCCATTCCAGAGTCACTTGTTATGGGGACCTTCTGAAATCTATGATCACATTCACAATCTTTAGAATATTTAATGGTAGTTGTTACGACTGCAGCAGGGAACCAGGCGTTTCATTTCCTTTGTTAAAGCAGCCCAGCAGGCACAGGTTGTCAACATGACGTCAGATTGACGTTGTACCCCAACGTAGTGAGACATTGCATTTTATTTGCAAATGAAAATCAGGTTGACGTCAAAACCCAACATCATCGGACAGACGTTGCACTTTGGTTACTTTCCAATGCAACCCAAAAACAACAAAATATCAACGTCTAATGATGTTACAGACGTTCTGTGGACGTTACCACAATGATGTCTATCAGACATTGGATTTGGGTAGGCATACCTTACACATAAATGTCAATATTTGACGTCAATATGACATAGGTTTAAGATGTTGACTCGACGTTGGATTTTGGTCAATTTACAACACAACCTAAAATCAACGTCCTTCCACGTCATTATTGGATGTCCAAGTAATGTTGTTCTTGCTAGCAACCTAAATCTAACCTAATATTAATGTCTAATGATGTTGTTCGTCAGGTGGGAGGTTTGTCACCATTACTGCATGAACAGTCAGAAAGAAAAACAAAAGATTTGGTATGGAGCTACAGAAGTTTCCTTTGTCTGGATTGCACAAGACGACATCATAACCCAATGATATTTAGTACTCTTAACAATACACGTTAATACACAGACAACATGCAGTTGACAAGAGGATTGTTATGACAAGCTCCACATGCAGCTCTGTCACTATAAAGATGCTGCTTTTTCATGGTCCAGCATGAGTCTCACTGCTGGAGAGAGATGAGAGCTGCATGACAACAAGCCTGTACACAAACACCAGCATCACCCACCCTCAACTAACCGTTGCTAGGCAGTTATAGTTGCTATGAGAGAGAGGAAGAAAGAGCTCTGGGTATCACTGGACACAACCGGACATTCCTTGACATCTGTGTCAGCAGTATTCATTGTGTTTTCCTCAAAGAAAATCATAAGAGAATGTCAAGGCTGCGGAAAGAGTTCTGTTCTTAACAATGACCCTCATCATTAATGGAAAGCAAATGGCTTCATAGGAAGAGCGTGGAAGTGTAAGTGCATCATAATGGCAACTAAGACTGTGTAGTTATTAAAAATGACTGAGGTGGCTGGGTTGTGTTTCAACATTTATTTGTATGATAGTGTATTCAGCGCATAAGGAGATTGTTTGAACAGGATGCTGGAAATGAGCTTGTTTGTGAGTCTGGAGGACATTAAATCAGATGTCTGGACATATATAGTATGAACTCTTCCTGTGTGTACATGGAAAGGCACTTATGTTCAATTTATGTCCAATGTGATTATGACTTTTAAAGTTTAGATGGAAGGGGTAAAGAGGTAACATTTCATTTGGGATTATTTTGTCAATTGGTGATAAGAGACCCAAATGACAAGGACATTTAATAAAATAAGTGAATTTATTTACAGAAAGGAAAATGATACAAATGGCAGAAATATGTACAATAAGTTTACAAAACCAAAAATAAATGAAAAATAAACAAACCCAAGAAAAAAGAGAGAACAAGTAGAGAAAATAATAAGAAAGCCAAAGAAAATAATTGAACATAGCAAATCACAAAACTAGCTTGTAATAATAATCTCTGATCTGTCCAAGAAAAGAAAAGAAAGAAAAAGTCTTCAAAAATGCTGTCAAATCTTAAAATGTGTGGCGCTCACTCCTAATCTTGTGTGACTAGACCAGAGATGCCCAAACTAGGGCCCGTGGACCTAAATTGGCCCATGATAACCTTTGATTTGGCCCACCATCCTATCCGAGAAGAGATTTAAAATGATGGGATGGTTTGATTCGAATGCCTTTAACAGAGATTGTCATTTCTAATTTAACGTAAACTTTTGTTTGTTGGTTTGTTTAGTTGCTGAGCTACAAAAAAGCAACTGAAATAAATGTTGTGCATGGATCTGATTTTTAAAAATGTAAATAGTCATTCAAAGATAGAGGACAATGAATAAGGCGGTGCAGCATGACTCGTGAATTCGGCATTGAACACCATTGTGGTATAAATGTGTTTATGTTTTTATTGTAAGAAGTTCATTCTAAAATGTAAAAAGTATAATTATTAATACAATTAAAGAATTTTTTCTATTAATTTATATATATATATATATATATAAACTGGGGGGCAGCATGGTGGCGCAGTGGGTAGCAGAATCACGTCACAGCAAAAAGGTCGCTGGTTTGAGACCCAGCTGGATCAGTTGGCATTTCTGTGTGGAGTTTGCATGTTCTCCCCGTGTTCGTATGGGTTGTCTCTCCCCGTGTTAGGTGCTCCGGTTTCCCCCACAGTCCAAAGGCATGTGGTACAGGTGAATTGAATCAGCTAAATTGGCGTAGTGTATTTGAGCGTGTACAAGAGTGTATGGGTGTTTCCCAGTGTTGAGTTACGTCTGGAAGGGCATCTGCTGCTTAAAACATGTGCTGGATAAGTTGGCGGTTTATTCTGCTGTGGCGACCCCTGATTAATAAAGGGACTAAGTCGAAAAGAAAATAAATAAATGAATGAATGAATGAATATAAACTGGGGTAAAAGATACTGCTCAATGAATTTTTAAATCAGTGGCTAATTCGTATTAATTTATGTGATCTCATTCATATAGTACGATTTGCTCATAATGCCTATTGTGAAGGGTAAGTTTAGGGGTGGGGTTTTGAGGCAATCCTCCTTTTAAAACTCATTTCAATTCGGATGAGTTAGCCACTATTCTGACAATGGGTAAAATAGTTACATTTCATTTGTGAGATTGGGCTGGATATTTACATTATTCATGCAAGTATGTATTAAAAATATATCGCATCATCATCAGTATTACAAAACCTGCTAAATACAGTTGCAATCAGAATTATTAAACCACCTTTGATTTTTTTTTTTCTTTTTTAAATATTTCCCAAATGATGTTTAACAGAGCAAGGAAATTTTCACAGTATGTCTGATAATATTTTTTTCTACTGGAGAAAGTCTTATGTGTTTTATTTCGGCTAGAATAAAAGCAGTTAAAATTTTTTTAAACCATTTTAAGGTCAAAATTATTAGCCCCTTTAAGCTATATTTTTTTGTACGATAGTCTACAGAACAAACCATCATTATACAATAACTTGCCTAATTACCCTAACCTGCCTAGTTAACCTAATTAACCTAGTTAAGCTTTTAAATGTCACTTATAGAAGGGTTTTGAAAACTATCTAGTAAAATATTATTTACTGTCATCATGGCAAAGATAAAATAAATCAGTTATTAGAAATGAGTCATTAAAACTATTATGTTCAGAAATGTGTTGAAAAAATCTTCTCCCCGTTAAACAGAAAAAAATTAACAGGGGGCTAATAATTCAGGGGGTTTAATAATTCTGATTGCAACTGTACCACTGAAATTACAGAAAAACTCACACTAATGCAAAATTGTGTTATTAAAGGTTGTCAATAAGCATTTTTTCTGACGAAGGCTTTTAAGGAGATATTTCAGACCATCCAAGCTTCTGAGGTGACTTTTTTTCTTCAGTAAAACATTGAGAATGATTTTTAGCTGAAACTGTGGTCCTTGCTGACTCATAAAATGAAAACCAATAGCTACTAGCACTTTTATAGTCAAACACATCAGGCAAAACAAAGTTTACACCCATTGCTGCTTAGATGCAGCAAAATGATCAGTCTGTGTCAGGAACTAAACATTATTTACAACATTATTACCTTTAAATTAGTTGAAATGTTATTGATTACTCACTCTCATGTCATTTCAAACCACTGGGACCTTTGTTTGTCTTCGCAATACAAATTTAGAAAATATTTTAGATGGAATTCAACAGCTACCTTGTCATCCATAGACTGCAACAATCCTGACTCATTCTAAGTCCAGAAAAATATCCCCCAAAATATCCCATAACAGACTATATGCCTTCAATGGTTCAATCAGAATATTATGAAGCTACGGGAATATATTTGTGTGCACATAAAACTAAAATAATTACTTTATTCAGCAGCGCTTCTCCTTTTCTTCTTCTGCTTTGTCACAAACAAAGCAATTTGTGCAGAGGGCTCAGTAATGTGCACCCTATACTGACACTGAGGAGAAGAAACTGCTGAATAAAGTTAATATTCTTGTTGTATGCACACACAAAAGCATTCCTATGGCTCGAAAACGATAATGGAACTATTGAAGTCACATGAACTGTTTTGATGATGTTTTTTGGTACCTTTCTGAACAAGTTGGAACCATTGTTGTCTTGGGATGATTAGACATAAAGGTAATTATTGATGATAGGATTTTCTGTTTTTGGGTGAACAAACCCTTTAATCCACAGCTTCAGGCAAAATCTATTTCCACACAATTCACATGCGCATTCAAGCTAAACAAACATCCATTCCCTCAGTGCACGATCTGACTGGCTCTTTTAACAGTAGGGCGGGATTTCCGCGATCACTGAGCATAACATTTTCTCCCATTCACTGGCTGTCTTCTTCTCTCATAATATCTCTGCATTAGATCGCCCACCCCAGCCTCTCCAGCTGTCATCCCTTCTCCTGCTATTCGCTCCCAGCAAAAACACATTAGCCGCTCAGACACCCTTCGCCGCACTTGCTATGTCAGTCTCTAGTCTGCAAAGCCAATATCAACATCTGTGTGGTAATCCTCCCGCAGGGCTGCTGGAGCTGCAACACTAAAATAGTAAGTTAATGACCTGGGTTTGCAGCAGGTTTCCGGTGTCGTCATTGGGTTTGTGGGCTGGCGACTCTGAGCAGAAGAACTGACCTATATTTTTTTACAAGCACCTCTCGATTCTGCTTGCAAATCTGCCTGCGTACGTGTCTTTCATCTTTGATTATTGCAGCGATGCGTCACCTTCATTGATTAAAGACTAGTTCCATATTATATAAACACCACCTCAAAACATGAGATCAGGTTAAAATCCTGCCATCATAAGAATTAGGCCATTTTGTGTGTGTGTGTGTATGTGTGTGGTCTTTTCTCAGTTGAGATGTTTAAAGGTCAAGGTTTCAAAAATGTTTCTAAATAGATAAAAGCTCACTAAATATCACAAGATGCGAAATGCTTTATCGAGACAGGTTTCTCTGTCTTTTACGCTGGGTCAGATGGGCAAATCTGCAGATTGTAGTCTTGAGGGGGTGGAGGATTCGGCGTTCCCTTGTGGTTTAGGGCTTAGCTGAGCTCAGCCACCTGGTTTTGTTTGTGTATGGGGATCCGAAATAACGCTTACTAAAAAATTAATTTGAAATCCCCTGACTCATTCGGATGAAATTATTTGGTGAAGGATACAATGAAGTAAAAGCACTTAGCTTGCTGCAAGTGTGTTGATGTAGCCAGTGTTATTTTGTCAGGTGGTGATTCCTTAGGCTAAAATGAGTGTAGTGTTCGTAAAAAAAATTGTCACGGATGTAAGGTGGAGAAAAGGAGCGAGGACTCAAATGCAGTAAATTATGGGTTTATTAATTATAAAATAAAACAAAAAGCAACAAAAACAGAATAGACTGGGCTGGCAGGGAAAAACAGGGCTGGACACAACAGGATAAAGCTGCGGTCACACTAGAGTTTGAGCATGCGAAATTCTGTAGCACGGCGCTGCGAAAAGGGGCGGGATTAAACAAGATGATTATACATTAAAAAAGCAAGCGATTGGTCCATATTTTTCATTTCTGTCCAGAGAAGTCATGTTTTGATCCTCAATTGGTCTCATGCAGTCAAGTGATGCTATTTCGCAGATCAGAGTTCACCAATCTTGAACTTTGCAGTGCAGCGAACTGTGAAACTTGTCGCACAAGCTTGCGTTTCCGGTCTGACACATTCGCCTGCTTATGAATGGAAGTCTATGAGGAGAAAATTGCAGTGTAACCGCAGCTTTAGGCAATAATTGATGATGAACTGGCACAGAAGAAGCAGACAAGAGAAGACTATAAGCAGAAACACATTTATACAGCTCACATTCCCACACACTTTGCTGAGTCTTGCTGGTTAATCCTTGTAATATTACTAAGCGTTTCCTGTATCTAGTCTTTCCATGTTCCTTGACCCTTGCCCTGTTTCTGTTGTTTGCCACCTGTATCGACCTTTATTGCCTGTGACCTCGACTACACTTCTGGATTTCCCTGTACTCATTTGCTCCTGTGATTGACCATTGCCTGACAGACGTTTCTAAATGAACAATTAACAAACAGGTGACCTCAATAAACTAATAATGGGTTAACAAGGAGGGTGGGACTAAACAATAGACAGGAGAGCACATGACACAAAGAAACAACACAAGCCATGTGCTCACATAAAATGAGACTAGAAAATTCTACCAATGAGAGAACTCATTAATCTTGCGTTCACATGAAACACAACACTAAAGCACACAGCACATGTAATCATGAGCCACGTGCTAAACACAACACCAACAGAAGACTGAATGCAAGAAAAACACTCTCAGCGCCAACCAAAACCAAAACCGACTAGACTGGAGCACTGATAAAGAAAACACCATGCCTCTAACAAAACAACAAACACACCAGGACAAGAGCGCGTGCATCCTGAGCTCGGCCAAGACGGCGTTCACATGAGCTCACAAAGACACACATGACAGAAAATGTGTGTTCGACCTGAGAAAACTTGAGCAGAGCACAATGACTGATTACATGGACTATTTATACTGCTCACATTTCCACACACTTTGCTGAGTCTTGTTGGTTAATTCCTGTAACATTACAATGTGTTTGCTGTATCTAGTCTCTCCGTGTTCCTTGACCCTTGCCCTGTTTTCGTTGTTTGCCACCTGTATCGACCTTATTGCCTGTGACGTTGACTACACTTCTGAATTTCCCTGTGTGTACCTGTTTGCTCCTGTGATTGGCCATTGCCTGTCTGACGTTTCTAAATAAAGTTGCACGTGGATCAGCGCGTCTGTTGTCGAGTGTCTGTTTCGTTACAGCTATTTAAAAATGTTTTCTTTTGCTAATTCTGTTTTTTTTTTTGCTCTTTATCTAAACACTACTGTATCTGTCTAATCACAAAGTATTTCCCACTTATCTGTTGTTTTGATGTTTAATAATAAAGCTATTAAGCACTAAATAAAGCACATGCTCCTGAAATGAACATACTGATTGGTACATACTGTATTTAATGAATTATTTCAGTCATAGTTAATCCTGCTGCCTGCTACATATGATTTAAAATGTGGCAGACCTTGTGTGACTTGTATCAGGGCTGTAAAAGCGCAGCTCTGAAAGCCTCCCTTCCTCGTCTCTGGCAGCCTAAAGCAGGTCAGTCTCTCTTGATTTGATTACGTCACTGGCTGGACACATTCTTCATAAAGCTTTAAAGGCATAAGGTCCTTTAGTCCACCCAGGTCAACAGTTTATAAAAGGAAGCATTTTTTATTCAAATCGAGAAAATAACATCCTGTTGGGGAAAATTAGAGCAGAAAGCATTGCGAAATCATATTCTAATCCAGGCTTTTTTGTTGGGACATTCAATAGCCACAGAGGTTGTGTAAGCCACCTTTAAGATTCTTATCAAAACAAATCAAAGAGGAGAATGAATGAGCGAGGGAATCATTTCCGACAGTGATGATCGCTATCTGTTTCAGGCAGATGTGTCTTTCAATGTGGGGCTGTGCAATATGATGATGTACAGTTGAAGTCAAAATCGTTAGTTCTCCTGTCTATTTTTACTTCTTTTTCAAATACTTCCCAAAATATGTTTGAGAGAGCAAGGAATTTTTCACAGTATTTCCTATAATATTTTTTTTCTCCTGGAGAATGCCTTATTTGTTTTATTTCAACTTGAATAAAAGCAGTTTTTAAATTTTAAAGGTCAATATTATTAGCCCCCTTAAGCAATATATTTTTTCGATAGTCTACAAAACAAACCATCGTTATACAGTGACTTGCCTAATTACTCTAACTTGCCTAATTAACCTAGTTAAGTCTTTAAATTGCACTTTAAGCTAATAATACTATACTAATACTAGTACTATAGTATCTTGAAAAAATGTCTAGTGAAATATTATTTACTGTCATCATGGCAAAGATAAAAGAAATCAGTTTTTAGAAATAAGTTATTAAACTATTATGTTTAGAAATTTGCTGAATTTGTTTTTTTGTTAAACAGAAATTGGGGAAAAAAATACAGGGGGCTAATAATTCAAGACTAATTATGACTTCAACTGTACATGGAGAAAAGTATGGACAAAATAAAAAGTTATTAATTTCATATTTTGCTTATTTTTATTGTGGTGTTGTGAAATACTTGAAATACTTTTTTATAATTTATATGTGTGCAATATTACAGACAGAAACACGAATAACAGCGTCATAACAAGGTCGCAATCTTGAAACTACAATTGCATTTTATTTTTGTTGGGCCTGTAATTATTACTTTTTGAAAAGCATTTTATATTTATATACGTGGCGCAGTGGGTAACGCTGTCGCCTCACAGCAAGAAGGTCGCTGGTTCGAGCCTTACCTGGGTCAGTTGGCCAGTGTTAGCATGGGTTTCCTCCGGGTGCTCCGGTTTTTCCCACAAGTACAAAGACATGCGGTAAAGGTGAATTGGGTAAGCTAAATTGGCCGTAGTGTATGTGTGTGAATGAGGGTGTGTGGGTGTTTCCCAGTCATGGGTTGCAGCTGGAAGGGCATCCGCTGCGTAAAACATTTGCTGGATAAGTTGCCGGTTCATTCCGCTGTGGCGACTCCAGATTAATAAAAGGACTAAGCCGAAAAGAAAATGAATGAGTAGATTTTTAAGTATTTACTTTAATTTCCATCTGGTCAATGTATATTAAAGTACAAATGAAAGAAAACTAACCATATGATTTTGTTAGCTTACATTGCTAGTTTTGTGGCGAACAATTAACCTAAAGTCATTAAGAAAAAAAATAGTTTGCCCTTCTGATCTTCAGTTGAGATCTGAAAATCTTCCTTATTTTGTTTTTAGCTAAATTCTCAGATTACTTGATTTTGAGGTATTGGGTGTGGTTGACATACTTAGCCGTGCCCTCTCCAACTGTCAGTTTTGAGAACAAATAAATAGTGAGGAGGAGGAGTCTGTTAGGTTGTAATAACTCATCTAAAACGCATTTCCCAATCTTTCTGATTGAAATACCTATTTTACTGCATCCGTTCAGCTCGGAATAGACAAAACAAACTCCTGTTTTCTCATTTAATATTCCATTTCTCTAGGAACTGCGTCACAATATGAAAAAAAGGTTACTGCTTGGTTCATGTGGACTTTAAGCTATTAATTGATTGAATGTACAGAATAAATACAAATCTATTTTGACAGGGTTTTCTTAAATGTACACTTTATCGGTCAAAAGTATGGTGTCTTTTTTATGTTTAATTTTTTAAAAGAAAATTGTTCTGTTCATCAAGGCAGCATTTATTGAATGTAATTTTTTTTGGAATTTTTAAATATTTATTTATGAAATATTTATGTATTACTCATTGTAGTTTCAAATGAAATTATTAGTCCAGTCATTTTTGCTTTTATTACTATTACCATTAATAATAATAATAATAATAATAATAATATTAATTACAATAATAATAATATTAGAGTGATCTCTGAAGGATCATGTGACTCTGAAGTCTGGAGTAATGAAGCTGAAAATTCATCATTAAAATCACTGGAAAAATTAATAAATTAAATGATAAACTACTTTTCAATAACATTTCACTATTTTAAAATTTGCAATTTACAATTTTTAAAATTTTACTGTAGTTTTGATGAAATAAATGCAGCCTTAGTGAGCAGGATAAGCTTATTTTTAAACATAAAAAAATCATACTGACCCCAAACTTATGACCGCTAGTGTATATTCCACAAAATTGAGATTATTATGACTATGACTTAGAGATGTCCCCATCAGTCACAGACTGCTCTCTGAACATCTGCATATTTAAGCTTGTTTGACAGCTGTGTGCTTGTTTTACATTGTTGCAATTCTACAAAACATATGCTGTTAATAAAAGAAATGCGTCTTTGAACTTTTTGATTAATATATTTTTCATTCATTTACTAATATCGTAATACATCGTAGAAGATTTTCTTGTGATATATTGATATATCACATAATCGCTGATATTGTGATATATAATAATATCGGAGGCCAAATATTATGATAATATCATATTGTGAGTTTACCTGTGATTCTCAACCATATTGTATAGGCTTATCAGGACACAAGATGACTTATTTCATGATATGAGATTTTTGTCATATCACTCATCCCTATTTAAGTGTGATATTGGCAGAATAAAGCAAGGCTCAGTGCATGCTTATCAGCATTGTGGTGATGGCGGATTGGGCAGCTGTGGTTTCCAGACACAAGTGCGTTGGTGTAGCTCTCACAGTGTAATTACCCAGCATGCTGTGACCAACACAAACAGTGCACGGCAAACACAGACCCCTCAGATCCCAGTGTTTGGCTAATGTCAAACAAGAGGGCTATCGGACAGATGAGGTGTGTCTCTGAAAGCAGCTCAATCCTGGAGGGACGTCACTGTGGCGTGTGGCAGAAACGGGTCCACGCCTCCGCTCTGTTTGCCGTGTTGCTGTACGCACACCTGGCTGATTTCTCACCTATCTCTTGCTGCCCACTCGGCACTCAATAAAGCCATGGTGTCTGCAGTCAAGGCTATAGCTCGTTACAGTTACCAGAGCTGTTCACTGGAATAATGAGATGCGTTTTGCTGTAAAACAGTAAATAAATAAAGAAAATATTAAAGTCACATTTAATTTTTTTATCTGAAATGTTCATTTATACTCTCATAAGTCTTCATGCACAAACACTCTCCAGAGTCACTGGTTGATAGGTCAGTGGGGTAACAAGTTCGCTGCCTGAACTTTCAAAAGCAGCCATAGGGTAATCACACCACTCAGCATTAAAAAAATTACTTTATACTTTATATAGTAATTACTTTACATACTGTAGGATGTTTTATAGTAATACACTACCGGTCAAAAGTTTGGGGGTCAGTTCTTTTTCTTGTTTTGTTTTAAAGAAAATTCTGCTGTTCATCAAGGAGGGATTTATTAAATGTAAAAAAAATAATAATTGTTAAATATTTATGAAAATTTTATATAACTACTTTCTTATTGTATGTAGTTTCAAATGAAATTATTACTCCAAACATTATTGCCTTTATTATTATTACCATTCATATTAATAATTATTATTATTATTATTATTATTATAATAATCATAGCTCATTCATTTTATTTTTGACTTAGTACCTTTACTATTTCGAGGTCGCCACAGCGGAATGAACCGTCAACTTATCCAGCATATGTTTTACTCAGTAGATGGCCTTCCAGCTGCAACCCATTACTGGGAAACATCCATACACAATCATTCACACAAATACACTACGGACAATTCTTATTAATTTCACCCATAAAACATGATTTTGGACTTGTGGGGGAAACCGGAGCACCTGGAGGAAACCCACGCGAACATGGGGAGAACATGCAAACTCCACACAGAAATGCCAACTGACCCAGCCGGGGCTCGAACCAGCGAAGTGATTGTGCTACCCTCTAGCGCCACCGTGCTGCACAATATTAATAATAATAAATCAATATTTCAGTGATGTCTGAAGGATCATGTGACAAGGGAGCTGAAAATGTATCTTTAATATCACTGGAATTAATGATTAAATTAAATGATAAACTACTTTTGAACAGTTATTTTACAGTGCAATAACATTTCACTATTTTACAGTTTGTACTCATTTCATTTATTAATTTTCTTTTTGGCTTAGTCCTTTTATTAATCTGGGGTCGCCACAGTAGAATGAACCGCCAACTTATCCAGCAAATGTTTTACACAGCGGATGTCCTTCCAGATATCCTCCCAACACTGGGAAACACCCATACACTCTTGCATTCACACACATGCACTACAACCAATTTAGTTTATTCAATTCACCTATACCGCATGTCTTTGGACTGTGGGGGAAATCAGAGCACCTGGAGGAAACTCACGCCAACACAGAGAGAACATGCAAACTCCACACAGAAATGCCAACAAACCAGCAACCATCTTGCTGTGAAGTGATCGTGCTACCCACTGTGCCACCGTGACACCCAAGTTTTTGTCATCTAGTCCAAATGTATGTCATTTAAAACAAATTATTGCTACACTAATTCAAAGATAAGAGAAGCATTTTGGACTGTGGTGTGATATAAAGCAAAACATTTCTTGGAGGTAATTTCCTGCTCTGAAAAAAACCTTTCTGACCTTCCTGAGAACGAACAAAAAAAGAGTCACAGTGATAAGTGAGCCATCTGGCTTCATTCAAAGCTCCTCCTGGAAAAAAAGTTGACCATGTCACTTGATGCAGACCTTGAAGCCGTGTAGATTGTTACTATTCAGTGTGAGTTCGGCGGGGTGAATATTGGCTGTTGACACATGTCGTAAGCAGAGAGGAAATGAAAAACTCCCTGAGAACTACATGTGCCATGCTTGGATGTAGATATGGTATAAATACGAGATGACTGATGGTCAGTGAAAGTAAGGCATGGGGACCTGCAGGGACGGGTGTTCCTCCTTGTGGATGTGGGCGTACATCAATTATTAATATATTTGAGCTCTTTGTTGTCCTCCCTCAGGATGTAGGAAGGAAGTCACAGGGAGAGAGTGTGTGAGAGGAGAGATATATTGGCTTACTTTTAGATAAAAATGTTTCACTTACAAGGAGGGCTTTGAAGAACTGCAGTTGTCCTTTTGTCAGATGTGCTTTGTTTTATTTTCTGGATCATAGTGTACTGGTTTTCAAGATCCTCTGAGGCAGGAAAGTTCACTTGGCGGCCATATTGGTAATGCCCTGGGGAGCCATTTTCTCTGTCTGCTCAAGTAGGGATATTTTCGGCAAGATTTCAATGCAAAATTTAAAAACGGCACCTGGAACAAAAGGCTATATTGATGTTTAAACTCAAACTAAGCAGACTGATCCAGCTACTCTAATTACTATTCAAAAGTTTGGGTTGGTCAGTTTTGGTCACATTATTGGAAAGTCTCACCAAGCTACTGTTTGACCAAACATACTATAAGAACTGTAAAATTGCAAACTATTCAATAAAATATCAACCATTCTTGGGATGCAAAGCTGAATATTTTGAATCATCAATGCTTAATGTTATTGTAAAAAACCTTCACCAACCCTTCACCCTTGTATATTACTGCGCCCATATACAGCAACAAGCAGACGGCACTTTACAGTTTCACAAATATTGCTGTTGTCGGACAGCATGATGTTTTTTGAGGATTTTCAGGCGAGAATGTAGTTGTTTAGATTTCAACTATGCAGTTTATTTATTAGGACAGTGTCTATTTTAAAATATTTATCATTTCAGAGCATCGGATTAAGTGCATCGGCCGCCATCAGCCTGTCTGAGCAGACCAAAGAAAGTGACGGTTGACGTTCCGCCACATGATGGCGACAGAGACCGCATAATAAGTCCTAAGGGAGGAAAAACAACATTTTCTCAGCATAAGTTTCAAACTACAGCTGAACAAATCATTATAAATCAGGTAAGTGATATTCTAAGTTTATCTCTCTCTCTCTCTTGTATTTTGTAGTGCTATATTTATACCACAGAAACCGGTAGTGTTTGCTTTGCTCTGGCATTTTCAGGGTTAATTATTGTGAAATTCCGATTGCAACAGAGAAATCCTGGGAAATCTCTGTAGATTGATGGCATTTAATGCTGTTAGCCTTATAATCTTAAAACGTGAGCAAAAATGACCTGTTTTGTCATCACAAGAGAATGATTCAAAAACTAGCTCTAAAGTGACGTTTGTGAACTGACAACGGATTCTGTTTTGACATCAGCAGCAGATGTGACTGACTGGTGGAAGAAACTCATACAAAAGGATTTTTAAGACTCTTCGTTTGATTTTCTTTTCAAAACACACAATTAATCCTTCGAACTGTTATATAAAAGCAATATCACATGAGTAGCAGTGCGATATGGCTGTATAATGGCACTGGTGAGGGGCAGTAAGGCACTCGATCTGCAACCTCGAGCCAATGCACGCCTCCCACCAGTGCCAATATACAGGCATATAGCACTGCTACTCATGTGATATTGCTCATATATATATATATATATATATATATATATATATATATATATATATATATATATATATATATATATATATATATATATATTAGTGGTGGGCCGTTATTAGCGTTAACATGCTGTGTTAATGCGGGACTCTTATCGCGCGATAAAAAAATCACCTTTAATCTATTCTCAAAGTTGGTTTGGTAGCTGGGTCTATTCTACGCAAGCTATAATGAGTTTCACCTTGATATTTTGGCATGGATGTATACCTGACTGGTGAGCCGTCTGACAAAAAAAGTGCCCTTCTGAATCAAATCAGCAGGATGCCTGACTTTAACTGCAGTTCAGCAGTTTCAAGTTAACTCATGAACATTTTATTCATGCCTTCATGACATGCTGGGGTATTAGACCCAAATAAGGAGTAAGGACTGGTGAGAGTGTTATGGAATTTAATAACGCACAACAAATTGAAAGAAAAAAAACTTTCGCATTTCGCGATGTGTGTGTGTGTTTATGTGTGTACACGTCTGTGTGTCTGTGTGTGTGGATGCGTTTTTTTACTAATAGCCGTCTGTGTGGATCTTGTCGGAAAATATTGCGAAAAGTCCTACATGACGGTAATAGTTTGTCAGTAATGCCACTAATATATGCAGACTCCACATGTCTTAATTCCATTTCTGTTTAGCTCAGTCACATTAAGGTAATCAAAAATCACTGTTTACATGGTAGACTCTTAATCAGAGTATTGTATTAATCATATTAAAATGGTATTAAAGTATTGTTGCCCATGTAAACATACTCAATGTTTGACACACTGTCAGGGCTCTGTGAACCTTTGCGAAGCAGCATTTTCTGTATGTAGGTACATCAAAAGCAAGTATGAAACCACTGTTACGAGCTTATGTAGTCCTACAGTTCAAAATTCATGTTTAACTGAATAAACAGTTAGTAAAAACAAGTACATCTTACTGAACATAATTTATTTTCATCACCAATTATCATAGTAGAACAGTTTCTCAAGCAGTTTGTGATGCATTTTGGAAATAGGAGATGAGCCCCTGGTCTAATGCGCCACCTGGCTTGAGAAACCTGTTCTCAAAGACTTATTATTTGGGTAGCCCACATATTCTGAATGCCTTTGGCAGAATTCAAATGAGCCATTTTAATCTAGATTAATCTAGATTAATTTCGAGATCAATCTAGATTAATCTAGATTTAAAAAATTAATCTATGCCCACCTATTATAAATATATATATATATATATAAAATTGAAGTCAGCCCCCCTGAATTTAAAGCCCCCCTGTTTATTTTTCCCCCCAATTTCAGTTTAATGGAGAGAAGATTTTTTCAACACATTTCTAAACATAATAGTTTTAATAACTCATTTCTAATAACGTATTTATTTTATCTTTGCAATGACGACAGTAAATAATATTTTACTAGATATTTTTCAAGACACTTCCATACAGCTTAAAGTGAAATTTAAAGGCTTAACTAGGTTAATTAGGTTAACTAGGCAGGTAAGGGTATTAGGCAAATTATTGTGTAACAATGGTTTGTTCTGTAGACAGTTGAAAAAAAAAATTCTTAAAGGGACTAAAAATTAAAACATTAAAAATTTTTACAATTCTAGCCGAAATAAAACAAATAAGACTTTCTCCTGAAGAAAAAATATTGTCAGACATACTGTGAAGATTTCCTTGCTCTGTTAGACATAATTTGGGAAGTATTTTAAAAAGAAAAAAAATTAAAAGTGTGTATATATATATACAGAGAGAGAGAAGATTTTTTTCAATACATAACTAATTAAATTTCTAAACATAATAGTTTTAATAACTCATTTCTAATAACTGATTTATTTTATCTTTGCCATGATGACATTTAAAGATAAATTCTTTAAAAATTTCTTTACAAAGGGGGGCTAACAATTCTGACTTGTACTATATATATATATATATATATATATATATATATATATATATATATATATATATATATATATATATATATATATATATATATATGTATATGTATATATATATGTATATGTATATAAAAACAATAATATATTTTATCTATTTAAAATATTATATTATGGCCTTGATTTTGGCTCCGACAACATTTGATGCTTATGGATTGCAAAATATGGAAAATTGTTAAATAACAAATTTTTCAATAGTGCATTATTTGATAAATGTAACACATGCTTGCTGAATAATAGAATAATTAAAAAAATCCCTATTGTACTGTACTATGCATTATTATTATTTACTGTACTACTGTATTACGACCCACTATGTCTCTCAATTGTCACATTATTTAGTTTTAAAATCAGTGGTTTTCCGAGGTTGAACTACTTTTATGTTATGAACCCAGTTTTGGTTGAGTTTGTGGGTTTCTGTTTCATATATGTTATAAATGTTTTGTTGCATTGCCTATTTACAATTAAAAAAAAAAATAAAAAAAAAATTAGGCCATAATTTTTTTGGGGGCCACCAGGACTGCATTTATTTTATTTGATAAAAAGTCCTGTAAAAACAACTATAGTGAAATATTATTACATAATACATTTATTATTATTATTATTATTATTATTAATATTATTATTATTATTATTATTAATAGTAATAATAACAGTATTTTTGTAATATTATTATTGTCACGTTGATCAATTTAATGCATCCTTTAATGCTTTCAATTATAAATTAAAATCTATAGTGTAAAAAGCTGTAGTGTATATTTCTGTAGATAAAATCTGCCTCAATGCACAACAAACCATATACCTGCAATGTCTTGAACAGATCCATTCTAAAGCAAATATAATCGTTTGTGACATTAAGAAGAATCAGCATTTTTTTCTGATAAATTGATATAAAAAGTCAGAGATCCCTGTGCCAGAAAAGGCTGACAAACTCCTGAACGCTAACACAGAAGCATTATTTTCTCTAAGGTGTGTGCGAATAGATCAACAAGCGATAAGCATGTAGGTGGACAGGGAGCAACTCCATCAGCGGGCCCATCTGTGTGCACTGGCAGAGGGGAGTGTTCAGTGGGCAGAGGCGACCCATTCCTGCTGCCCGATGCCCAGTGACTCATTCGAGCAGCTGACAGACAAGGATGAGGGAGAATAACATGCCCACTGCCTCTGGCACAGCACAGGAAGGGGAAGTGGAACACAGCCCACGCACAGAAACTTCCAGAAGGGCTTTGTGAGTCTGTGGGGAGGGGGTGGTTAGGGGGGGGAGCAGGTGTCTTGCTTCCCCTATTGTGAGATTCGATCCAAAAATCTGGCCCCTGCTGATCCGCAACAGTGAATTTTCTAAATGAGGACAAAGTTCTTTAATCGATGGATGTGTTTGGTCGAGGTGCGTAAAAAGCATGCAAATTTTTTTTAATCACTCATTTTGAAGTTTTGGGCCCTGTCTGAAAAGTTTTGATTTCCCAGTACTGGGTTGTGCCCGGAAGGGCATCCGCTGCATTAAAACAGATCACGGAATAGTTGGTGGTTCATTCCGCTGTGGCAACTCCTGATAAACAAGGGACTAAGCCGAAGGAAAATGAATGAACGAATGAAAATTTTAAGCTATTTTGTTTTTGATCACTGCTTTTGTACAATGTAAAAAAATGCAGGGTTCCACGCAATTCCTTAATGTTGTCTCTTAAGTTGTCCCAAAAAAAACCTCAAATATTGTGTTGTTTCCACTTATTTTATATAAGTAGACACAGAACAATAAGCAAAATTCATTTCTTGAGTGTATAGTTTACAGTACATGCTTGTTTAAAGACTTTCATATTTACCTACTGACATCTGCAACATTACTGGATGTGTGCATGCTATAGCCAGATGATTTAAAGTCAAGAATTTTTGTCTTTTTTTGTGTTTTAATATGTTAGTCTGAAGCTGGTCTATAATCTAGTTTGCTTTAAAACAACGAGAAAATGTGCATTTAGAAAATGATGTCACCAGCCACTTCAGCAGTTTCTCATCACATTTACTGACTAATCAAATGCTCTCTTGAATCTGGAAATTGAGTCTGGTACAGACACAATTGCTATTTATGGTGAATGGCTTGTTTTATTATACTATAAACATAATTTATAATACAGTTTAAGTATGTTTCTATCAGTGTGAAAAATGTGTAGTTTTGCATTAGTGTCACACGAACCCACACGACTTAAGATTGGAGCAGACAACAAATTATATCAGATCCATTTGTAATATGTTCAGAATGCAATATTTTAAAGCAATGTGGAAAGAATTAAGAGGAGAAACTGTTAGACTGTGTCTGTCATTAGTTGAGATATGCAGCTTTACTGAGTTCAGCAGCTCTTGTTGAGACATAATATAAGCTAAATACTATTGTTTTAGAGGATTATTTTCATAGTGTTCCACTCTGTCTTTTTGTTTAAGTTGTAATTATATCAACACACTGAATAAAGGCAGTTTGAAGGCAAAAATATATTAATAAAGTCTCTTACTTGTCCTGATTCTTATATAAAATCAGCGGTCTGTTCATTCGTGACAAATACTGCAGAAAACCTATTGGAACCCATACAGACCCAAGATTTTCACAGAAATCAGTCAAGTTTGATGAAGAAAAAAGGTTTGGGGTTACATACAGTATAGGGACGTGCGATTGATCTGCAGAGAGGATGGCAACATCAACAGCCTGAGGTATCAAGACATTTGTGCCGCCCATTACATCACAAACCACAGGAGAGGGCAAATTCTTCAGCAAGATGGCGCTCCTCATACTTCAGCCTCCGCATCAAAATTCCTGAAAGAAAAGAAGACCAAGGTCCTCCAGGATTGACCAGCCCAGTCACCAGACATGAACATCATTGAGTATGTCTGGAGAAAGATGAAGGAGGAGGCATTGAAGATGAATTCAAAGAATCTTGATGAACTCTGGGAGTCCTGCAAAAATCTTTGCCATTTCAGATGACTTTATAAATATTATTTTATTTTGGTAAAATAAGTGTAATCTAGAGGCCTTTGCCTTTCATATAAGCCACTTCTGATACCAAATGATCAACTAGAAGTCAAGTGATTTTTTGTTGCTCCTAAAACTTGGATAGGTGACAAGACTTTTGTGAGGTAGTATATAGTTTTGTGACTATTAGTACAGATTTTTTGTATGGTTTTTGTAAATTCAATTCAATATAATTCACCTTTATTTGTATAGCGCTTATACAATGTAGATTGTGTCAAAGCAGCTTCACATAAAGGGTCATAGTAAATTGGAACAGTGTAGTTCAGTTTTCAGTGTTTAAGTTCAGTTCAGTTTAGCTCAGTTCAGTGTGGTTTAAAAATCACTACTGAGAGTCCAAACACTGAAGAGCAAATCCAACGATGCACAGCTCTACAGATCTCTAACCATGCAAGCCAGTGGCGACAGCGGAGAGGGAAAAAAAACTTCACTAATTGGTGAAAGTGAAGAAAAAAAACCTTGAGAGAAACCAGACTCAGTTGGGCACGATCATTTTAATTTCTCCGCTGGCCAAACGTCATGTGCAGATAAATTTATTTCGCATTGAAAGATGGGAACTTTGTAAGACCAGCCTGATCCCACAAAGAAACATAACTAATGTTTGTATTGTCAGAAAACTGGCTAATTTGTACATTTTTTAAAAAGAGGTGTGTCCCTAAACCCCACCCCTAAACTTACCCCTCAATGGGGGATGAACACATTTTATTAAAATGTACAAAATAAGATCATACAAATTAATACAAATTAGCCACTAAATCAAAAAATTATGAACTGCCATGAGATTGATAAGGTCAATGCCATTGTTATTGTTTGTTTCAAATTGTTAATGAAGTGCTGAGAACATCTCAGAAGCTGGAATGCTAAGGGACTTAGTTTACAACACATGTTGTAAACAGTGCACCATTCAAAAAAGATTGGACCATCTAACCAATCAGTGCACAGTAACCTCTCAGAAAGAAGGATTTAGAGAGACTGGATCCTCTTAATACAAAACAATAGTCCTAATGCATTATGATTAATCAACTGGGAGATGGTAATATGGCATCATGGTGGCACAGTGGGTAGGTAGCACGATCGCCCCACAGCAAGAAGGTCGCTGGTTTGAGCCTCAACTGGGTCAGTTGGGGTTTCTGTGTGGAGTATGCATGTTCTCCTCGTGTTCACGTGGGTTTTCTCTGGGTGCTCTGGTTTCCCCCTCAAGTCCAAAGACATGTGGTATAGGTTGAAGCTAAATTGGCCATAGTGGATGTATGTGTGTGAATGGATGTGTTTGGGTGTTTTCCAGTGATGGGTTGCAGCCGGAAGGACATCCGCTATGTAAAACATATGCTGGATAAGTTGGCGGTTCATTCCGCTGTGGCCACCCCGGAATAATAAAGGGACTAGGCTAAAAAGCAAATGAATGATATGGTAATATCTATTTACATCTTATCTACCTCTTGTGCTTTGTCTTAGGCTGCATGGGACAGGAGAAAGTCTGTTTTTTGGGGGAGACTTTTCATTTCTGTGACACTGACAACTAAGTACAATGACAAATTCTGAAGAACTAAAAATAGGTTAAAAAGATGGTGAAAAGGAAGAGAGCAAGACCTCTGGTATGAACGCCCACATCCCCTGACAGGCTGTTTAACAGCGGCAGGCATATGTAAGCCACTACCTGATGACGCAAACTCAGGTTACGCAACCCTGGCCAAGGTTCAGAACCAGCTGCAGTATCAGATGTGTAATTTTCCAAAAGAGAGAGAGAGGGAGGAAAAAAATACGATGACAATGAAGGAACCCATCTCTCCGTCAGTGACCCATTCACTGACTCACTCAGCACACTACACTGATAAGGTTGTATATAAAACCCATTGTAGACCATTAGCGTTGACTGTCTGGTTGCTTATTTTAACATGCACTATGGCCAGTCTGCTTTTGCAGGCAACCTATTGGACTAAAGAGAGATAAATAGCTAATAGCAGGGAAATAGAGTCCATTAAACACATCTGATGGTTGAAAACAAATAATAAGGCTACATGAGAGCAGGTGTCGGAGTCCACCTGTGTCCGTGCAGCTCACGTTGTTCGTTTTTTTTTTTGTGTTTAATCCAACTGTCCCAAAGCAGGATGAAGTGTGTGTGTGTGTGTGTGTAGTGTTTTATAACAGATGAAAAGCTGAGAGTGACTCACTGGTTAGAGCAGAGATGGGTTGAGGTAACGCCAGTTCTCCAAATCATCCAGCAGCAGTGCAGCTACTGAAGCTTGAGGCAGATGTTTGTTCTTTTCAGACCCCAAACTAAACAACTTTAGTCGATTATGAGTGAATGGAGTGCAATCATAGACTGGATAAACGAAAGTTGGCATTTTATCTGTGGAAAGAAGTGGCAAAGAGTGGACCTTGGTCAAATATGTTGGAGTGCATACTCTCAAACTAAAGTACATGATTTTACAATACAGGACAAAAATAGGCATGTGGTCCTTCGCTGCTGTAAACGGCAATATCGATTTTCAGTCTGAAAGAGAAAAAATACTGTTGGAGATTTGTGCCTACGTTGAAAATAAAAATGTGAATTGTGGTCTGGGAAGCATCATACACAAAAGATACAGTTTACAGGGACATGTTTGTTTCAAGTAAAGACTAAACGATATTAAATGCAGATCAATTACATGCTGCTTTTAGGCTGTCTGCAAAATTATACAAAGCATGTGTTTCAAGATTGTCCTCATCAAGTGGCATTATAAGCTGCTTTGCTGAACCTGTAGGACTTTAGAAATCAGATCCTGTTGTTATAATGCTTTTTTTTATCAGTGTCATTTGTAAATGTTGGTATAGTAGGTAGGGATGACAAGTAATGCCCAGATCGACAGGTCTTGCATTGACCTTTTCCCACAAAACTGGAAGATCAGTGTTTATCCATGTATAGATGGATGGATGGATGGATTGATTGAATGACAGGCAGACAGACAAACAGAGAGATAGATAGATAGATAGATAGATAGATAGATAGATAGATGGATGGATGGATGGATGGATGGATGGATGGATGGATGGATGGATGGATGGATGGATTGATAGATAGATAGATGGATTAGTGGATGGATGGATGGATGGATGGATGCATGGATTAGTGGATGGATGGATGGATGGATGGATGGATTGATTGAATGACAGGCAGACAGACAAACAGATAGATAGATAGATAGATAGATAGATAGATAGATAGATAGATAGATAGATAGATAGATAGATAGATAGATAGATAGATAGATAGATAGATAGATAGATAGATAGATAGATAGATGGATGGACGGACGGACGGACGGACGGACGGACGGACGGACGGACGGATGGACAGACGGATGGATAGACAGACAGATAAAGACAGACAGTAGATAGATAGATAGACAGACAGACAGACAGTAGATAAACAAACAAACAGACAGACAGTCAGACAGATATCTATCTATCTATCTATCTATCTATCTATCTATCTATCTATCTATCTATCTATCTATCTATCTATCTATCATTTACGTGGAGGGATGATTGATAAATAAATGCATGGATGTATGGATAAATAGAGGTGCAGATAGATATGGATGAAAGGATTTATTGATTGATTGACAAGGATGGATGGAGCTACAGAATTGTCCTCTGAATGTGCATAATTAGTTAGTGACTATATTTTATTTTTCAGCACTTGCTCATGATGACGTTAGTTATAACCTTTACATACGTCTGTGGAAGTTCATTAGGTTTACTGAAGAACGATGCTTATCTCATCCTCTATATCTCAGCATGCGCTTTTCCACATCTACTGTACTGTTCTCACTGAGCACACTGTCATCTGTTTCATTCAGACATGTATTTTCACACTTACCCAGGCTCATTCAGAGTCACCAGACCCTTCCACGTCACCAAATATCACAGCTTTTCTTTCCACCACCACTAGTCACATCTTTTTTTTTTTTGCACCTGATGTAAAATAAATAAGGAAGAAAATGGGAAGAACAGGAATAAAAGTCAAGGGTAAACAGCATGGTTGTCATCGTAGTTAACTCAGAGCTCTTGATGTGAGATTGGCCATCCATGCACAGCATCTTATTACACATCCGGAAAGTCATTTGTGATGCTCTTTGGGGGATGATGAAAGTCGTGTACACACTGAACTAGAGTGTTTGTTCCATTGGATGCCCACAGAGACGAGACAAACCAGCAGGAACAATGAAGCTGTGAGACGCTACTCCTTCCAGAGCAACTTGACCTCGCAAGGCAGATGGTTCATTATGGTTATAACCCGGAGATTGACATTGGCAGGTGAACAGCAGGCCGTCTGAGTAAAGATTTGAGACCATTGATGCCATGTATGAGTGGTGACTGTGATGATGTCAAGATTTGCACGTCTTTGGTTCAATACAGCACACCTGGGGCATTCTGAATTGGATGAATGAGCTGTATATTAAAGACAAAATACAGACTCTTGCAGCCAATATAGGGAAATGAGTAGGGCCAGACAGAATCTGCGGGCGTTCTTTGCTGTTTCTGCTGAGAATGTTGTAAAAAAATCTGTGGAATTATGTGAAATGATTTTAGGGGTTTAATAAGTAAAAAAATTATATATGAAATAAAAATGACATTTTTAACTTTTATTTAATGTTTGCAATGCAAATTCAATTAGATCTACCTGTCCAATTAGATCCACTTATCCAAAAAAGCAAGTCTCTGATATAATATATCTACAAAAAGACTTTACTATCTGTATTGTTGTAATGTGAAGTGGACACTGACAAAGGAAATGCAGATTGAAACGTAGATTTATTAAACAGATATGGACAGGCAATGGTCAACACAGGGACAAACAGATGAACACAGGAAATCCAGAGTCGTTGTCAAATACACAGGCGAATGGTCAAAAGGCAGGCAGCAGACAACATAAATAAACAAAACAGCAAAGCAAAGGCCTAACATGGAAAGGCAATCCAAGGAAAATGGTCATAATGTTCACAATGACAGTATAGCAAGACTCAGAACTGATGTGTGTGTGTGTGTGTGTGTGCGCGTGCGTGCATGTGCGTGTGCGTGTGTGTTTTGTATAAATAGTCCTTGTAATCAGTTCATGAGCAGCTCCCAGCCCTGAATGTGTGTAATCTGCCGAATGAGGAACAAGTGCATGTGAGCGGTGCATGACTGGAACTTGTAGTCCATACACCGGCAGATTTGTAGTCCTTTAAGCGATCTGCGTGTTTACCTGCGATCTGCCAGTATTATATCGCTAATGATTGTGACAATTGTAAATAAATCATTTGAACATTTTAAAATAACTATTACTATATTACAATAATATTAGTGAAACTAATTTTAAAAAACTGAATAATTATAAATTGACACACATTTTTACAAGTAAATACATACTCGATGATAGGCTAAAAAATCTGCGGAAATCTGCGGATTTCTGCACGCACAGATTCGGTGTTGGCCTAGAAATAAGTGACGCAGAACTATATGAACAGTGGCCAGAAATCTAGGTCACAGAAGTGGCTCAACAACAAAATATAAGAGAGAAAGAATGTGTAGGTGGGTTTGTTTTGTTAGAGAACATATAAGTAGTGGTAGGCTGATTTTAGAGACTAATTTAGACATTCATCAATGAGTGTTCTTTTAATTAGCCTACACAGGCTCTTTGGAAATGCATTCTTTAGCCAATATTTGTTAGAAACCACAAATATACGTTAACATACATTTCACTACAGCTTCTAGGTAAAATGAACACTATGGGACAGTAGTGCAACATTTTCTTCTCATTAAAACTAATGATATTTAGAAGGACATATTATTGATTATTTTCATGCAATATTTTGCACAACACATAGTGCTTCATTTGTAAATGAATAATTCCCAAAACAAAGGAAATAAATTCACAAAACCAGGAAATAAAAGTTACCGTGACCTACGTCCACCACACAATTTCAGTTTTCCTAGAACATAACACCATTAAATATTCTCAAAAATAAAGGTACAAAATTTGTCACTGAGGTGGTACCTTTTCAAAAAGTACACTTTTGTACCGTACAGGTGGATATTAGTACTTTTAGGGTACATTTTTGTACCTTTAACATTCACTTTTGGACTTTCGAGTTACTGTGAGGTACATATTTGAATTTGACATTGAGGTACATATTTGAGGTACAAAACATGAATTTCTGATATTTTCTGGAACAGGATCCGGCAAGATCCGGCTCAAATTAAGCACTGATAACACCAAAAATGTACCATATTAATTACTAAGATTTGTAATCAATTTTGTTTGCCTAAACTATCAATCTCCATATGGACAACTTTTCTGGTCTGGTCATGTTGTATGTTGTTGGATTTGTGATTCAGAGCTCTCGTCCAGAGAGGCACGGTTCCAAAAAAGATAAAAAAGCAATTTAAAATCAGTGTGAAACTATGTGTGCTTTTGAAAATATTATTTGGATTTGGGTGCATGGTTGCTCAGTGGTTAGCACTGCCGCCTCACAGCAAGAAGGTTGCTGGTTCGAGTGCTGGCTGGTCCAGTTGGAGTTTGCCGTTCTCCCTGTGTTTGCATGGGTTTCCTCCGGGTGCTCCAGTTTCCCCCATAGTCCAAAAACATGCGCTATATGTAAATTGGGTAAACAAAATTGGCCATAGTGTATGTGTGTGAATGTGAGAGTGTATGGGTGTTTCCTAGTACTGGGTTGCAGCTGGAACAGGACTGGAATAGTTGGCGGCTTATTCCACTGTGGAATAAGGGACTAAGCCGAAGGAAAATTAATAAATGAAAGGTTGGAAGTGTGGCAACATAAAATGAACATAAAAATGAAAAAGTAACTGTTGGTTCATTCCACTGTGGTGATTTCTTACAAACCAGGGACAAAGGAAACTAAGTGAGTGTAAGATGATATTATATAAAATCATGGTGTACGCAAGTCTCTTGACGTGCTGCATCACAGACACCAATATTTTAACAATTTATAAAATATATATTACGTACTGGCCATCGCATATTAGGCATGGATATATACAGTTGAAGTCAGATTTATGAGCCCCCCTACTTTTTTTTATTTCCCAAATAATGTTTAACAGAGCAAGGAAATTTTCGCAGTATGCCTAATAATATTTTTTCTTCTGGAGAAAGTCTTATTTGTTTTATTTTGGCTAAAATAAAAGTTGTTTTTAATTTTAAAAAAATAATAATAACATTTTAAGGTCAAAATTATTAGCCCCTTTAAGCTATATTTTTTTCGGTAGTCTACAGAACAAACCGTCATTATACAATAACTTGCCTAATTACCCTAACCTGCCTAGTTAACCTAATTAACTAAGTAAAGTAAAATATTATTTACTGTAGATAATTTCGTGTTTGGTGAATTGTATCCGTGCGTATATCCGTATGTATATGTTATTGTCTGACCCAAGATGAACCTAATAAAATAAAAAATTTAAATAAATAATATTTACTGTCATCATGGCAAAGATAAAATAAATCAGTTATTAGAAATGAGTTATTAAAACTATTATGTTTAGAAATGTGTTGAAAAAAATCTTTTCTCCGTTAAACAGAAATTAGGGAAAAAATAAACAGGGGGCTAATAATTATGACTTCAACTATATATTGCGATCATAATTTTCGAAAGTAATACATCGCTTTGTAAACGTTTATTATTACCATTTGTTGAGTCTTTTCATTCAGTTTGATAGAGTGCTTGGGCCTGGAAGCCAATTCGCGTGATGTCACCCTTAACGAGCGGATATGAATTACATGTGACATACTATTACATGCAAAAATATTATAGTAATACACTATATAAATGCCATTATACTTATTATTTAGCATCCAAACAGTATGTCATGTGTATATCTATCCACTTCTACCACTATCTGGTTGACATTTTGTGCATAGTTTATCATTCATTTAGTCATTTTCTTTTCGGCTTAGTCCCCTTAATCCGGCATCGCCACAGCGGAATGAACCGTCAACTCATCCAGCATGTTTTTATGCAGCGGATGCCCTTCCTGCCGCAACCCATCTCTGGGAAACATTCACACACACTCATTCACACTCATGCACTATGGACAATTTAGCCTACCCAATCCACCTGTACAATCCAATTCAATAACATGGAATTATATAAATATAATTTATGCCTATTTGTGATAAGAATGTATGTTTATCTCAAAAATCATTTTGAACTACTTTCTTCTTCAGTAGATTTATACCTGCAGTTGACCATCTAAACAGCAAAAGGCATTGCTAATTCACATGTAGAAACCGGAGCACCTGGAGGAAACCCACGGGAACGCAGGGAGAACTGCGCAGGCAAACTCTACACAGAAACGGCAACCGACCCAGCCGAGGTTCGAACCAGCGAACTTCTTGCTGTGAGGCGACAGCAATACCTACTGCGCCACTGCGTCGCCCACAGTTTGTCATTTACAGTGATTTTAGAAACAATTTAATCAAAGAAATTGGTAAACAAAAATTCCTAGAGTGCAAGTTAAAGGCATTTGTAAATATTCAGCTAACTGTTATGAATTGTCTCAATATATCAGTCTGTGTGTGTGTGTCAGTGTGTGTATGTAGGGGCAGGGAGGGAGACTCTCTGACTCACTCCTGACTCATACTCTTCTCCCCAGGGCATCACGGGAGGAAGCGCAATCCCCCCTTCCCAACAAACAACCTCACATACACAAAGACACAGACAGAGAGAGAAAGACACACACACACACACACACAGAGAGAGAGAGAGAGAGAGGAGAGAGAGACACACACACAAACACAAGTATTCTTCTCAAATATTCAAAATATATCAGATATTTAAAAACGTATTCAAAACATCTGAGTGCAACTAAGTTTCACAAGTATAGATCAGATCGAATACAGAATCACAAAAATTCCATAAGAAACGTTGCGATTATTTAGGGTAGAATCTGTTAATCAACACATGCATACCTGAACCTACTGTAAACACACTCACAGCCTGATCAGAATTCCTGCAACAGCGGGTGTTATAAATGGGGATTCCCTATTGGCAAAGGCACAATCAGGTGACCTGCTGCCATCGCAACAGCCGCCCGCTGCCTGTCTCTGAGGAGCTCAGAGAGAGACTCCCCACTGAAGCCTGCATGAATGAAACACTGGCACGACTCATCCGGCATCTGATTTTCAGCAGTCCAGGTGCTCTTAAAACAGGATGCTGATTTCCTGACATTTCATTTGCATAAAAGCAATGACATCCTGAGATATTCCAGTTAGGGATGATAATTTAGTGTGATTAAACACATACAATTTAATAAATAAACCATTTTAACAGCTAAATATGTAAATAAACAAAAATGTAACTATATACTCTGATCTATAGGGAAATTTTACTAAAATCTACTATGAATTACAGTGAAGTTTAAGTATTATTTTGTATTACTTTTGAACTGACAGTGTTTAAAAAAGTCTAGCTCATAAGATGCAACATCACCAACTAAGAAAATATAAGGATTTTTTCTTGATCTCTATTCAGTGATCCAGGCTCTTCACCTGTGTGTATCACTCCACCTGCAGCGAATGCCAAGTGAGATTGCATATATGTGGTTTATTTAATGGATACAGACTATTTGAAAATGCATTTAATGTCTGTGATTTCAGAGATGGGGTTTCTATTGCATTGGCGGCTTTTGTCCTCTCATTGACCACAAACACTCCAACATACATTTGACAGTTAATTGGAGGAGTCTGATGGATATCTTTATAGGGGTTTATTGGGAATTATAATTCTTTTTGGGCATATTCAAAGGCAATATTTGGATCATTTGTTATTTGCTCCAGAGAAAATATATTTGATTGCAATGTTAAGTTTAACTACTTGTGAATTAGCAATGCCTTTTGCTGTTTAGATGGTCAACTGCAGGTATAAATCTACTGAAGAAGAAAGTAGTTCAAAATGATTTTTGAGATAAATATGCATTCTTATCACAAATAGGCATAAATTATATTTATATAATTCCATGTTATTGAGTTGGCTTGTACAGGTGAATTGGGTAGGCTACATTTTCCGTAGTGTATGAGTGTATATGTGAATGAGTGTGTGTGGATGTTTCCCAGAGATGGGTTGCGGCTGGAAGTGCATCCACTGTGCAAAAACGTGCTGGATAAGTTGGTGGTTCATTCCGCTGTGGCGAATCCTGATTAATAAGCCGAAAAGAAAATGAATGAATAAATGAATGAATGTATGAATTGGCTTGTTGTGAAAACGTACCTCTGTATACATTTCTGGAGAGCACAATTTATGTAGCCAGAGCTACGTATAATTGCATTTTGACTTTAAATGAATGCTACAGGGCACACAGAAAAAAAATTATTCAAAGATGATTCCTTGGATTTACTTAATTTTTTTACGTTAAGTGGTTGTAAACAATTTATTTGGGTTGAATTTAAACAAATTAAGTTGAACATTGCTCAATTTAATTTGTTTGTTTAAATTCAACTCAAATAAATTGTTTGCAACAGTTTTGCATGCAACACTTTTTTCAGTGCAGTATGATGTCGCCAATGGCTTCTGTTTCTTTTTGCTCTACCAGCTGACTGCTTACCTCTGTGTCGACCGCATTTCCGCTATTACTAGTTTGCACAGTCGCATGCCATGTACATCGGCAGACTTGAGACGCAGAGAGGAGTTGACCGAGACGATGGGGTTCGAGTCTGGTGAAGAACATTTCCAGAAAGCATAATAAACAGCTTGTTTAAAATTAACAAGTAAATAATAGGGTGAGAATGTGGTAAGATCTGAAAAGGGCTTTTCCTGTATTGCTTTTGAAAACACAATCGGTTGGGTTTGGGGAAGGGGGTTGACAGCGGCCTCTGGTGGATGTATGCAAGAACAGCAGGCGGGAATGGCACACATGAGAGAAATTTGAGATCTGAAAAAGCATACACAGCGGTCTCTGGTGAATTCGGAAAAACAAGAACTGCAAAAAAACGTACCTCCTGGGACATATTTCACACTGTCCAGAAATGTGTACAAAGGTATGTATCAATAATGAGCCTGGGTTGATTTATATGCAAGATGTGCACAACAATATTTCAATGTAATGATTATTGTTCTGATTACATACACACACATACATAGTCTTAAAATGTTGAAAAATAGTAAGATATGGCAATCTAAAATAAAAAAAGTAACAAAAGTTTTTGCGCCACAATAATATAAAGTACAAATTCAGATTAATGACAAAAATATAATTTTTTTTTGTTAAACAATATTACTCTAAAGGATTCAGCTCACCTCTGCTTACGCTGCATAAAATGACGGCATCATTTCATCAGAGCAATAAATGAACCACCATGTTCTAAAATGCATTAACGGTTAACACAGCCTTAATGCAACTCAGGATAGAAGTGAACAGATCAGTAAAAACCGACAGAGGAGAGAGTCTGTCAATCAAGGGCCGAGTTAAGTAATTCATGAGTGCATGACTAATGCGGTTTCTAAAAAAAAGTACACCTGAATCAGTAAAAACCACTATTCTGAAACCGAAATCCCAAAGTTGCATTTCAGAGCATGATGGGAGATTTAAAGCAGGTGTGCTGTTTTTGTTAATTGCTTGTCGAGTGACACAGGAAGTTCGTCTTTCAGACCGACCAGAAGAAAGTGTGTTAAATGAGTGTAAACAGCGTATGTGTGGATGTTTATATCACAACACATCTGCTCAACAGCTGAAAAAAACCACCAGAGGAAGCAAATTCGTCTTTAGCCATTTTACCGGTGCTTACACTGAAAGACAATTTACAGCATATAAAGAGTAAATATTCCTGTTAATAATGTTAATACTTTTTAATAATAATAATCAAATTATCAGTTATGTAAAGTAACAAATTACAAATACTCAAATTACTGTAATTGAGTAGTTTTTTTCCAGGAATTGTAATTTATTAAGGAGTTCTAAAAATCTGTACTTTTACCTTCTCTTGAGTGCATTTTTTGTACAGTATTGATACTTTTACTCCACGCCCTTTCTTCAACCTGCAGTCACTACTTTATTTTTTACATCATATATTGCATTAACCTCAAGACATGGGCGCTTTATAATCGCAGCAAACCATTTGGAAGCATTAAAAGTGTCCAAGATGTCCATTCTTTACACTCAATAACCCAGAGACTGTTTAGACTAGGGCTGCACAATATCTCGTTTCAGCATCGATATTGCTATGTGAGCCTTTGCAATAGACACATCACAGGATATGAAACGTGGAGTCAGGATTATTGTCACAGGTTGCAAAAACATGTCATTTATTGTTACGGTGTGCAGTAACTCCTCAGATTTACCAAAAAAGGTATAATTAGCATATATTTTTAAGGTTTGTGACTGTGTAAGCATTTCAAGGCAGTTTGGGCAGTCGGGCACAACACTTTTTAAGGTTTGTAACTTAACGAAAGATTAATGAAGCGACAATTCAATTTATGTAACTGAATACAAATAGTGTATCATTGCTACTGTATTAGTTTATTATATTTTATCTAGATGTACTACAAAATTGTCCCAATCAGTCTAAAGTTACAAAATTTTTCTAAATAAAACCATTTAAGTCATCTGGTGAAACTATACTCAATATGTGTCGCAGAAAAATCAAATACTACAATGTCTTTTTTTCCGATATTGTGCAGCCCTAGGGCAACGCAGTGGCGCAGTAGGTAGTGCTCTCGCCTCACAGCAAGAAGGTCGCTGGTTCGAGCCTCGGCTGGGTCAGTTGGCGTTTCTGTGTGGAGTTTGCATGTTCTCCCTGCGTTTGCGTGAGTTTCCTTCGGGTGCTCCGGTTTCCCCCACAGTCCAAAGACATGTGGTACAGGTGAATTGGGTAGGCTAAATTGTCCGTAGTGTATGAGTGTGAATGAGTGTGTGTGGATGTTTCCCAGAGATGGGTTGCGGATGGAAGGGCATCCGCTGTGTAAAACAAATGCTGGATAAGTTGGCGGTTCGTTCCGCTGTGGCGACCCCAGATTAATAAAGGGACTAAGCCGACAAAAAAATGAATGAATGAATTGTGCAGCCCTAGTTTAGACTGTCACTGATGAGAAGATGAAGCATGTCTACTGTATGATGACTGAAAAACCAAATAGTCTTAAACAATAACTAAATGCACTACAGAATGTTTTGTTTACACACACGTGCACTCACAAATTGCATGTAAATGCATAAGCTTTTCACAGCGTAATGCTCAACACTCACTACTCTTGAGTACTTTTAAAATGGCTATTTTTTACTCATACTATGAGTAATATTTACAACAGATTCTTTGGGTAGGTATTGGTACTTTTACTTGAGGATGATTTTTCAGTACTCTTTCCACCACTGTTAACTATCAATATAAGTAATATTTGATTTATTAAAGGAGTTGTTCACATCCAGAAATTTCCTGATAATTTATCTCCCCCCTGTCACATCCCCGGCTCATTCCTGCTCACCCAATCAACGTTCTCCTTCACATACCACCTCCATCCAATCCCATGAACCTTCACCAGACTACTAATCATTTGTACCTGTTCCCCATTACCCAAGGACACTATAAATACACACCTTCTTGTCTCACTCGTCGGCTGGTATTGAAGTCAGATGGTTGTCTTCACATTTGCTCCTTCGTCTTTGCACTGTCTTCCATGGATGTTCCTTATGAGTCCTCAAGTCCTTCATACTGATTAAGGGAAGTGATTATTCTTATCTGATGTTTACCAGAAGATCTGCTTTCACTCTGATGAACTGTGTGCTTGTATACTCGCCTACGGATCTTTATCTGCTTACTGATCCTTCTCGCCGATCTAGTGCAAAGCTTACACTTGTGTAGTGTTAACCAGAAGATTCACCACCTACTTGATGAACTGTATCTGAGTATTCTCCATCAGTGAGTAATGAGGGCGAACACACCTTGTGAGATCGAATGCTTACACTTGTGTTGTGTTTACCAGAAGATCCACCACCAACTAGATGAACTTTATCTGTATACTCTCCCACCATATGTACAGCGAGCGAACTTATAGTGAGATCGAATGCTACACTACTGATACTCACATTGCTGTGTATGAAGATCACAACAGCATATGAATCAACCCTTTAAATTCCCTTTTGGGATTAGTGCCATTGTTTTGAATAAAACTTGTGAAAAGAGAACCACCCCTGTCTTGTCTACCAGTGTGACACCCCCTTTGTCAATCAAGAAGTTCAATTTGGTTTTCTTTAGTTCTCTCCTGTGGATTTAAAAAAAAAAAAATTCTCCATTAGTGATAAAGACCAATTATAAAGACCAATTTTTTTCTCCCCAATGTTTTACATTGGTTAAGCTTCTAAACTTACCCAGCTACATTGAGTGTTTCTCTTCCCCCACCCCCAACTCAAGAGGTTGAGTTTTAACATCTTACTTGAAACAAAGAATCTCTCAAAGTTGAGATGACTCACATTTTCAAGGCAGCTGATAATCTTGTGTTTTGTAAGTTTAACCAATGTGACACTTTTTACAGTGTACAGAACAAACCATTGTTGTGCAATGACTTGTCTAATTTACCAAATGTACTTGGTAGAGTTCACAAGTATTAGCAGGTTTGGCATGCTGTCCCAGGAGAGAATCCTGAGATAATTGAACCCAGGGTTCCCGTCTGGTCAATTATGTAGGGGTGTTCGAGATCAGGTAGATCTTAAGAGCTCCCCCTAGTAAAGGAGGAGATGAGGTGGAAGAGGGGATTCTTTTTAAAGCTGCGGTCACACTGGGCTGTGTGTGCGAAATTCTGTCGTTTGGTGCTGTGAAAAGGGATTAAACAAGATGATTAGACATTAAAAAAGCGAACGATTGCTCCATGTTTTAAATTTCTGTCCAGAGAGGTCCTGTTTTCATCCTCGATTGGTCTCACGCAGTCAAGTGATGCGATTTCGCAGGTCAGAGTTCACCAAGCTTGAACTTTGCACCGCAGCAACATGCAAAACTTGACGCATGACCCTGCGTTTCCGGTCTGACGCATTCGCGTGCGTATGAATGGAAGTCTATGGGAGAAAAAGTCAAGTGTGACCTCAGCTTTAAACGAAGATAAGGTAGGATGAAATCGGTCTATTTATTGTAGGTTTGGATCAATCTGATTGGATTATTGCTGATTACTGATGCAAGACCAGCCGCAATCAATCATATCACATGCTCCTCTCAAAAATGCTGCCGTGGTCACATTAAGCTGCGGTCACACTGGGCTTTTCCTCCCATAGACTTCCATTCATACCCACGCGAATGCATCAGACCGGAAACGCAGGGTCATGCGTTAAGTTTCGCAGGTCGCTGCGGTGCAAAGTTCAAGCTTGATGAACTCTGACCTGCGAAATCGCATCACTTGATTGTGTGAGACCAATCGAAGATCAAAACAGGACCTCTCCGGGCAGAAATTTAAAACCTGGAGCAATCGCTGGCTTTTTTTAATGTCTAATCATCTTGTTTAATCCTGCCCCTTTTAACAGCACAGTACGACAGAATTTTGCACACACAAAGCCCAATGTGACCGCAGCTTTAGAGTTCGAGCATGCGAAATTCTGTTGTACGGCGCTGCGAAAAGGGGCAAGATTAAACAAGTTGATTAGACATTTAAAAAAGCGAGCAATTGGTCTATATTTTAAATTTCTGTCCAGAGAGGTCATGTTTTGATCCTTGATTGGTCTCACACAGTGATGTGATTTTGCAGGTCAGAGTTCACCAAGCTTGAACTTTTCGAACTGCGAAACTTGTCGCACGAGCTTGCGTTTCCAGTCTGACGCATTCGTGTGCGTATGAAAGGAAGTCTATGGGGAGAAAAGTGTAGTGTGACTGCAGCTTCAGTTTGCAAAACTTCACTTAAGTTGAATACTAGCAAAATATCATGTTAAATATGTTGTACTGCCATTATGGCAAAGACAACAGAAATGAGTTATAAGTTTGCTAATAAAACTATTATGTTGAAAAAACATTCTAAAACTCTATTAAACACCACGTGGAAAATATTTTTTGCTAATATTGGGCTAACATCTCTAATAATTTTGCCTTAAATTGTATAAAAGTGTATATACTTTTTAAACCACAGCTATTGCCAGTGCCTGGAGCAAGTAGGTTTGTGCTTAAAAAAAATAACGTAATTTTTTAATTTCTTGAAAACATTACAGATTATTTCACAATTATCACCTTTATTCTTTTACTGTGATCAGGTAGAGCCATTCTGGAGCTGCATTGAAACTGGAAGTTCAAACCACTGAGCACTATAGAAGTGCAATATATATGGAGAAAAATCCTTCGTTGACATGAGCATCTTGTATGACAAGTGGGTGAGCAAATTACCAGGAAATTAGTATTCTGGAAATGAGCTACTCCTTTTAATTTGCTAATGACAACATTCCTGATAGTATCTAATAATTCATTCTTGCAATTTAGAGTAATGAACACGGAATTAGCAATGCACACTTGTCTAATCAATCTGCAGTCCGAATGCAATCTTTGCTACACAGAGGTAAGAAAAAAAGCTGGTGTCCAGTATGGGTGAGTCACCATCCTCTGTATGATTTAAAGTGTCACGTGATCCTCCACCGCCTCTTTCTGCCAGCGCTCGTAATCTTAGAGAGAAGCACGTAAATGACGGAGCGAATCATCCAATATTTGGATTTTATCATCAGACTGTAGAGCGAGCGCTGCTCACAGTGAGGATGCTGAATATTATTTCCTGTTTTTTCGTGCTTTACCACTTCAAAATCAAGGTCATATCAAGGTTTCTAGATCAGCCACGGATAAAGCAAACAGGCTCGTTTAGTAAATCCAGCAAACACCTTGGGAATTATAAAGCTTTATCTGCATTCTGAAGGGGTTTGAGATATTAAGCTTTAAAGATTTGCATTCCATATTGTAAAAATTGTATTTCAAACATGTTTATCATATTGTTATCAATTATCATATTGTTACATGTTATCAACTGTATAATTAAAAGTATTTCACATTTAAAATATTTAAGTGACTGCAGCTATGCAAGGAATTGGCTTTTATTCATTAATTCATTCATTCATTCTTTTGTTCATTCATTCATTCATTCATTCATTCATTTTGCTTTGGCTCAGTCCCTTTATTCATCAGGGGTCGCCACAGAGCAAGGAACCACCAACTTATCCAGCATATGTTTTTAGCAGCGGATGTCCTTCCAGCTGCAACCCAGTATGGAAACATCCATACACCCTCATTCACACACATGCATTACGGCCAATGTAGTTTATTCAATTCCCCTATCTCGCATGTCTTTGCACTGTGGGGGAAACCAGAGCACCCGGAGGAAACCCACGCCAACACGGGGTGAACATGCAAACTCCACACAGAAATGCCAACTGACCCAGCTGGGACTCAAACCAGCAACCTTCTTGCTGTGAGGTGACAGTGCTAACCACTGAGCCACAATCAGCATACACATATACACAATATAAAAACATTTAATCTCTCATTGATGTCATAAAATGCCTCGAAACCGCCAAATTGACACCTTTTTTTTTCAAAAAGGTGAGACGCTTATTAACTCCACAGTAAAAAATGTAGATCATCTCCATAGGGATGGATGAATATGTGCTGCATCTGTTATAGTTTACCTTGTTATCTGCAAATGCATTCTTTTCCTTTTTTCAACACAGCACTATTATATTATCTGCTGGTTGCACTGAGTTTAAACTTGGACTTAAAGGGTTAGTTCATGCAAAGCTGAAAATCTGTAATAATTTACTTATGCTTCACTTTTCACAAACCTGTTGAGTTTATTTTATTTTGTTCATATTTGACATGAAAAGTTCCAAAAAGTCCACGAGAATTTGGCATCAACAACATTAAAGCATGGATCCATCCTGCCTTGTATCAATGGTTCAGGCTGGTGGTGGTGGTGTAATGGTGTGGGGGACGTTTTCTTAACACACTTTGGGCCCATTAATACCAACTGGGCCACAACCTACCTGAGTATTGTTGCTGACCATGTCCATTCCTCTATGACCACAGTGTACTCATTTTCTGATGGCTATTTCCAGCAGGATAACGAGCCATGTCTTAAAGCGTGAATCATTTCAGACTGGTTTCTTGAACATGACAATGAGTTCACTGTACTCAAATGGCCTCCACAGTCACCAGATCTCAATCCAATAGAGCACCTTTGGGATGTGGTGGAATGGGAGATTCGCATCATGGATGTGCAGCCGACAAATCTGCAGCAACTGCATGATGCTATCATGTTAATATCGACCAAAATCTCTGAGGAATATTTCTAGTACCTTGTTGAATTTATGCTACAAAGGATTAAGGCAGTTCTGAAGGCAAAAGGGAGTCCAACCCGGTACTAGTAAGGTGTACCCAATAAAGTGGCCGGTGAGTGTATACAACATTTTAAATATCACACAACATCAGTAAGTTGTCACAAAAAAAATAAAAAATAAATTTTGACAAAATATCAAGCAGAACCTTATACAGTATGTCTAAGATGACTATACTTGCTTTGGAGAATTACCACACAGGTATGCTTTCATGACACCGGGGATTAGTCAAGTACACTATTCAGCAACTATCCATGACTAAGACCAGATGACCAGAAAAGAAAGCAAGTGAGAGAGACCTAATGAATAAGTGTATTTATGAAAAGCATTATCCGCTGTGGCTGGTAAAAAGCTGAGGCTCGTCCTGGAAGCGCTCAGCCACTCTAAATGCAATGCATCTCAAAAAGCTTCAAACCACTTATGGCTTTTATCGCAGAGGCACTACCTGAGGGACCCGAGACTTAACTGCTCTGTTCAGACGCTTCCGGAAGTTTAAAAGCAACACATTTCCTGCCTTAAGTGGCCATTTCTCTGAAGATCTGGTGCTGCAGTTTGGCAGGCCTTTAAAATTCTAAATCTGATTCTAAATTTAAACTCAATTTGAATCGAGGGAGCTTACAGGACTCTGGATTCGATTTTAAATAAAGAAAACAGAATTGAAGTGATGAAGTCTATATATGTAATATACAAGGCTGGATATGCTACTTAGAAATTGTGAGTTACTGAATACAAATTACACAATGTAAATTATAGTTGGTAACATTTTAAAATGATAAAACTGAAGATATTTAATTTGTTTGCCTGTATATAATGTGACCATTAGAAAACCATGAACACAAAAATATGTTGGGTAGCATAATTCAATTACATATATTTAATTTTTATTAATATTTTTTCTTCATATATGTCTGTATAGATATTAAACAGAGCTGCTGAATGCTTGATTCTGATAGACTGGTGAATATTTTAATGCTGGGTTCACACCAAATGTGAATTTAAAAGTGCCATGAAAGTGTAGCTATGTTAGTATCAATAAGTTAGTTTTAAAGATGTCTATAAGCTATAGTGTACTTCAAAACAGTGAAAAAATCTTGTAGTTTGTCATTTCCACCTAAATGGATCAACAATTTCATTCACGTCACCTCGTACTTCAGTTTCTCATCAAATTTTGTTTGCTTGAGCTCAGCTGCTCTCACTGGCAGAGCTGTGATAACACAAAAGGCTATTGGCTCTTTTTTAAAAAGGGGAAGGGTTACTCTAGGTCCCACCTTCTCTTCATGTTTCAGTTGAGATTATGTCAAACATTGAATAAAAATGCACATTTTAAAGCACTTCATGGTACCTTTAGGTATCCTTTAGGTATGTGAGTAGATTACATACAAAGTCAATACAAATGCACAAATAGATACGAGTTTCTGCCAGGCAGTGTGATTGACACAGAATGAGCGACACATTAGCAGCAACACTTCACCTCAACTGCCTCTTTCGCAGAAGTTAAAAAAAAAAATTCAACTTGAATGGAAAACATCCCATGAGAAATTAAGAGTGATGCGATGCTCCACATCTGGTGTGAACTCAGCATAGGGTGTACAATTAATTTAAACTAAACACCGACTTAAAGTAGTTCCATGCAGGTCTTGAATGCGTTAGAGTTACATTATTACTACGCTGAATGATTTCAGTTATTTCACAACTTGCAACTTTCAAAAAACAAAAAAATGTAAACAAAACAGAAGACTTTAAATGAGATGCATAAGATAGTACTACACACAGGAACCTTTTAAGGACAAAAATCCTGATGAAAGTCTTGAAATAGTGTCTTTAGGTGGGGTAACCAGTATAAGCTGAATAATTGAATCTGTCATACCTGAGCATACCTGAGGTGTAACGTTCTCAACATGAAGCTACCTTAGGTTTGCATTATTTTTCTAATAATTCTGTGTCCCATCATCAATTATTCCTTCCTTAGTCAGTATTTGAAACTCCACCAACAGAAATTAAATTTAACAAATGTATTTACATTTCATGCACATTTTATATTTCAGTGTCATTTTATATGCTACCAACAGAAATTTTATATATATATATATATATATATATATATATATATATATATATATATATATATATATATATATATATATATATATATATATATAAAGCCAGCATTTAACTACTATCTACTTTGTATTTATCAGTAGACAGACAGGGGTTTGTTCACCCATGGGGCTGTTCTCCCTCCCTCTCCTAAATGAAATGTTGTCTCTGATCTGTCATTGCCAGGCGGATAAATCTGTAACAGTACGTGTTGCTGAAACTGGGACTGCCTTCCCGCTCATCATGACCTCCATTCACTGTCCCAGCATGCCCTGCAGCAGCAGACTGCATCAATGAGCTTTCACAAACCCCACATGCACTGTGAGTCTAAAAGCAATCTTAAAACGCATCTGAAGGAAATCATGGTTCTTTATCAAGAAATATCTACATGTGTTTGTTTTCCCATAAATATATTTTGACATTTTTTTGAGAGCAATTACAGTATTCAAATAAAAGTCAGTGTTTGGTAGTCAGTGTTTGGGGTAAGCAAAAATTTCTTATTTTTCCTTTTGACATAAGATTTTTTTGCTTACCCCATTGGCAGATTATTTAGCTTGTTTTAAGGAAAAACTCACTTAATTTTGGCGTATTATTTCTGAAAACAAGACAATATGTTTTGCCTACATAGAAATTGCTTTTTAATATAAGAAATTATACATATTTGAACTTGAAAGAAAACAAAAAATATAAGAAAAGCATTTTTTGCAGTGCAGTGCCTATAGACTGCAGCTCTGAACAAGAAGTTTGGCCAGAGTAGAGATGGTCGAGCCCAACAGAGCCTGGTTTCTCTCGAGGTTTTTTTTTAATTCATTTCATCAATTGCTGAAGTTTTGTTCCTCGCCACTGTCACCGCTGACTTGCTTGGTTGGGACTTGCGGAGCTGCTCATTGATGTATTTGCTCTTCGGTGTTTGGAGTTTCAGCAGTGAAATTTAAACTACACTGAACTGAACGAAACTGAACTTCAACTCTGAAAACTGGACTGACACATTTTCAAAATAGTAGAACTTCTATGTTTAGCTGCTTTGACACAATCTACTTTGTAAATGCGCTACAGAAATAAACATGAATTTAATTGAATTGAATAGTTTAATTAAGTGTATGTTCTTACTCCACTGACATATATTCTTCTTGTTTTAATCACAAAGTCAATTAATTTTGATGCTATTTGTGTTCCAAAAATAAATAAATCTTTAATATTGTTTTTTTTAAGCAAATGTATTACAATTTTTAGAAAATTAAATGCTTATAAAACTTTATTTTTCTTCAGGTTTTTTTTTCAGTGAAAGCATCATACATTTTTTTACTTTAATTATGTATGGTATTCCAGAAGTAATCAACGTTTCAATGAGTGAGCTAATTATAAATTATATAAATGCTATCTCTTTAAAATCTGCACAGTAGTAGCTGTAAACTGATTATGTAGTGTTATTACCACATATGCAACTCTCATTATGACATTAAAGAACTATTTTCTCTTTCTCTTTCTCTGGCTGGACGGATGGACGGAGGTGCAACCACTGGCTGTTTTGGTCAGCTTCACACTGTTATTTTGATCTATATGTAGACACCAGTCCATAGCCCAACTACATGCTGTCAGTTAATATGAAGCCATGCCAGCCATGATTAGAGCTGAGACGACACGTCAGATGGTGATGAGGTCAGCACTGGATGGTTAGAGAGTCCAGAAGAAGGATGACGTGTTGTTTGCCAGCTCATACCTCAGGGGAGCCTGTCACCCTCCTGTCCTCAAACAAGCGCCTGGCAGTGTCTGCTGTGGGACGCCTTACTGTCACACAGGCCGCACTCACAGACACACTTGCTGATTTGTACTAAAGGGGACGAGGCTGACTCAGAGGTATATGTGTGTGTGTGAACTTCCACTTTATAAAAAAAAAGTTAATGATTTCATATAAACTATGGATTATTTAAAACTTTAAAAGTCATAATGAGATAAAAAGTCAAAATGATGACATACTAAGTTAAAATTGTGATCTAAAAGTTTAAATTAGGAGATCAAAGGCAAATTTATGACAGAAGTAAGTCAAAAATATGAGATAAAATGACGAGAAAAAAAAATTGAATTGACTTAATAAAAGTTGAAATTATTATGTAAAATGTCAAAATATTAGATGAAAAGCACATTATGAGATAAAACGTCAAATTTAGGACAGACACAAATCTTAGTTATGAGATTAAAAGTAGAAATTATTATTATTTTTAATTTATATTCATTCATTTTCCTCAGCTTAGTCCCTAATTTATCAGGGGTTGCTGCAGTGAAACGAACCGCCAAGTACACATATGTTTCACGCAGCTGATGCCCTTCCAGCACCGTGCGGGGAAACAAAAGTCATATTTATAAGTAAAAACAGAACTTGGCATGAAAAGTTGCAATTTTGGTGTAAAAGTCATAATTATGAGATAATGTGTCTAAATTATGAGATACAAAAATGGCAGATTTTTGACATACATAAGTCAGTTATGAGATAAAAATTGGAATTATGACTTAAGTCAAATAAGGATTTGCTAACTTAATAATATGACATTTAAAGTCAATTTTGAGATTTAATAGTTGACGTTGTGACCAAATTTAGTGTTTAATAGTATATACGAAGTCAAAATTATGCAACATAGGCTCATTCTGAAAACGTAGCCCTATATAAATTTTGGAGATGGCAACTTACGTAGCAAGAAGTACATATGACTGCATTTCATTTTTAAAACAAATGCTATGGCACAGTTCTTTTTCCCGCTCTATATGGATGGCTTTCCCACTGTTACCAGATTGTCCAGTGGCTCGCAGTGCACGTCCACAGACTTGAGATGCACAGGGGAGTTGACTGCGACGATGGGGCTCGAGTCCAGCAAAGCACTGTTCCAGACAGCAGGTAAGACTAAAACAAAAGCCAAAACATAAAATAAACAAGTAAATAACAGGGTGAGAATATGGTAAAACGTGGAAAAAATCAGGGTTTTTTTCTTTTTCTGGATTGCTTTTTAAAACATTATCGGAAGGGGGTGGGTGGGGGATTGGTCTGTTGGTCAGTCAGTTATTTAGTTGGCAGTGGCCTCTGGTAGATTTTACATGAGAAGAGCAGGCACGAATCGCGCTTGTGAGAGAAATTTGAAATCTCAAAAAGCGTACACAGCGACCTCTGGTGAATTAGTGGAAACAAAAACTGCATAAAAATGTAGCTCCTGGGACGTATTTGGTGTTCTCCAGACATGTACATAGGGCTACGTTTTCAGAATGAGCCTGGATTGAAACTATGATTTATAGTTTTGATTAAACAATGTTATTTCACTATTTCATGCATCATTCTTTTTTTTTTGGTTATTGTGTTATTGTTCTAGTGATTCCAAATATTGCAAATGTTTTCACGTGTAAGTAATTCAATCTGAATCGTGAACTATTTCAGAATATTTTTCTAACCCCCCTCACCAGTTCAAGAAAGAATTAACTGGCAACATTCTAAACCATTATTTGTTTCCAAACAGGTTTCCCAAACACAGACTAAAACGGTGTATAGATTGACCTGAGACACATTATTTCATCACAATATTTCAGCAGTCATGTTATATGCCCAGTACTTTCGGTTAGAACCAGCAATTAATTCTGAAATATATATATTCAACTGTAAATATAGCACACACAACTTCATCGATGGAATACTATGATGACAAAATGTGTCTCAAGTTTTAGACTGTTGGAAACAAACTTTTAGACTGTTGGAAAACCTGTTTGGAAACAAACACCATTTTTAGCACTTCCGTTCCGTGCCTCTGTAATTTACAAAGCTGTCACTTAGAATGACACAAAAATTGGCCATTTAGTAATTTCAGAACTATGTCATACTTTACACTAGTTACTGGAAAATTATGAATAAAACAATGGGTAAGCAGGCATGCATAATGAACTTCCCACAGGAACAGAACTGAATAGAACCGTGGTACGTAATACTGTCTTGAGACTCACTCTATAATTATATTGTGTGATCTCCAATGAATTACACACTGGAGGCATTTAAATAGTGAGCACAAGTACCCATCATCACCCTCCCCTGTTCATCTGACTTTTAAATGCTAAATATTTCTTTTCATGTCATTGGAGTCTGGAGCCATCAATTGTTGAATTGCAAAAAGCAGAGTGAACTGAGAGGTAAATCGTGATCTTTGGCTCTGTATTGCTGGGAAGAGTGCAGGTGAAAGGTTTTGTGTAGTATATGAGGTGCGTTTTAAAATGCAGTGCGGTAGCAGACTGGTTGTTGAGTGAGTGGTCTGTGAGGTCAAGGAGGGCAGGAAAAATAACTGATAGGAAATAAGTGTGCGTGACTGCTCAGCGCGAGGTGACTGGAGGTGTGGGAGGAAAACACCTGGGTTAGAAACGGAACTTTGAAAGCAAGATATTTCTGCTTCCATAAGCACTGTGTTTGAAAAAAAGTGTGTTTTAGTGATGTATTAATTCATAATCCAGAGGAATTATTTCTAAAATCATTTATACATGTAGGACAGCAAATAAAAAGCAAGTCAAAATGTTGAACCTATAAAACTGTGAACTGAAATCATTTACAAACATTTTGACAAAACATAAAATACATTGCTTCGAGTGTGTTTCGTTTCACGTTTCAAATGACAGATCCTCTAGAGGGCGCTATCTACATTTTTACAAATCTGAAATATGTAACTTGTGGTATGTTTTGTTGTACGTTTCAGAAGCATGTCCTACTTTTACACGTTGACAAGAAAGTGTGACTTGTCTTAAAGATCAGCTATAGCGAACCACTGACATAAACACTTCTTTAAACCCAACCAATAGTGTTTTTAAAAGCAAACACAAGAGAAAAGTGCACTACGGCTACATAGTTTTACCTTGATTTTACATTGCTTTTATCTCTTGTGGAACCACATTTCACCTGACTTAAACCCAAGTGCTCTGGATCACAATTTTAACACCGTACAAAGTGAGCTACTGAGTAAACTGACCACGGAAGAAAAGATTTTAATATGCATGATAGATAGGTTTAACTTGTTTGATTCCAAAACATAGACACTGTTAAGTTGTTTTGAGGTGTTTATTTGGTATTCATTGTTTAATTTCATTAAATTGTGAGATTATTTCCTGAAATAATCCTTTATTCAGCGATAATATGTCCCTGTAAATGTCATTAGTGTGAAAAGGAACACAATTTGTTCATGTCATACTGCTCCCTAGTGTTCATTTTATCTACAAACTGCAGGCGAACATATATTTTATATATGTGTTTTTTGTTTGTTTGTTTTTTTGTGTTTGTTTGCTTTTTGTGCTTTCACAAATATTGTAGGCTGAAGCATATTTCCAATGAGCCTGTGTTGACTATGAAACAAATGAAAATATCAATTAAAATTCTTAGTTTCTCTGAATTTACTAGAATTATTATACATTTATTTGAGTAAAATTATATTTTTTATACTATAGAGGTCCTTTGATATTTCTTCTAGATAAATATATGTACTTTCTCCTGCTTTTTCTACTGTCATCTCTTCTCTGATAACTTGTTTACTGTCACAAGGTCAGAACAATCTGTCAATCACCTGAGATCCACCAATAACAAACCACAAATCAATGATCTAATCATTAACAGATGGACAAAGTCAAGTCCTGGCCTTCATTTTCCTTGTTTGTTTCACTCAGATATACAGTATGTCACAATGGTTTAAGAAAGACATCTGTACTGATTTTAACCACCAGAACCAATACTCACTATACACAAAGTATGCAAGTTGCATAAAGCCCCTGAACCTCAAAGGGGGCTCCATGCTCTCCAAAGTACAATTGACTGTAATGTGTACAATTATAAATTGAATTTCTTACCTAAAATGAGGTTTTAGTATAGGCTAAATTGTTTTTTCCAATTGTATCATGTCTTATATTAGAATTTTTTACTGTATAACCCACTGTGGTTTGTTGACAATGAAATTTAGAAAGAATAGATTAAAGAGATGTTGATTGTTTGGGGTATTTATTGACACACTGACAGGGGCCCGCTCTCTTAAGTTTTGCTTACAGCCCCAAGAAAACCATTCTCTAAAAAGGATAGTTGAGCAATTCCAGCATTATAGATGTGATATTTGCGGTAAAAACATAAATTCACAGAGAAAATATACATTAACATTATATTAAAACGTCTGTTTATAGTTTCCAAAACTAATAATCACAGAGTTCAGAGATCAGAAAAAAACATCAATCTGTAAACATTTTATATTTTTAAATGAGGAAAATAAACATGCGTCATGGATGCAAAAAAGCATGAGAGTTTGCAGTATACGACATGTAAAAATTCTGTGAATTAAACTGCACAATCCCCCCAAAAATAATGCTAATCAAAAGCATATGAGTTGGCTCAATATAGAACAAAAATGATTGAATTTATTTTATTTTTCATTTTTGCATTTATTAGAAAAAGGTTTCATTATGGATATGACATCTCTTAGTTATGGATATGACAGATGTGAAACTGACTTTGGTAAATCAAATATAATTGTTTGAAAACATTGACAGAGACATTTTTGAGTATTTTTACAGTACTGTAAAATACAAGCTTTCACAAAAAAAAAAAGTGTTTCTGCTGTTTTAGTGAAAACATCATTTTTTTTCATGACGAGGTTAACATTTGCATGGAATTGTTCGGTTCTGTTAGAGGCTCTTTACACATAGTTTTATTTAGAACCACATTGTGCTGAAGAATGCTTGCTATGCTGAAAAGCTTCTTTAGATGAGATTATGCTTTCTTATTTCCCGCTCTTTTGTTTTTCAAATTTGTAACTGCCAAAGCACCTGCAGCTCGTTACTGGTTTCTGGAGCTCAACCATCAACTGCAAAGACTGTCAGCACTCTCTCAACAGATCAATTCATTCTTTCTTAAATCTTTTATACATTTTAACTTTTAAAATGTAACTTGTTTTGACCAATTCTGTTTAATTTTCTTTATATTTTTAGTTTAACAGAACATGAGTGACTGTCTCTGTTCAGGATAATGTCTTCTTCACTGTGTAAGTAACAGGGATGTTTTTTTTGTTGCTGTTGTTTATTCTAATTATTACTTGGGTTTTTGCATACGTTACAAAAATATAAAAGATACCCCATGAGTACACTCATTAATTGTATCACACACTGTCCATATTTGCTATATATTTCATTCATTTTTTCGATGTGGTGATTTTATCTGCTGTGTGAAAATAATTCTAATATTGATCAAATATATACTCTTACTATTGACATATAGTACTGTTTATGATAATATAAAAAATATTTTAAGACCCTACTGTATATAGCACTTTCAAAACATGGTTCTTTAACGAACCCAATAAAAAGAGTTCTATTTAGCACCAAAAACGGTTGTAAAACTATAACAAACTAAAACAAACTTAAACTGGTTTGGAACAAATAAAGAAATGAGAAAGTGAGAAAGAATTGCCATATTTTGGCACCCTGGCCAAATTCGCCCACTGGCTTCCGTCCATCATGGCCTCCTAAACATCCCAGCTAACCAACCCATATCACCATAATTGGCTTCATGACTCTGTCTCCTCTCCACCAATCATCTGCCGTCGCGTCATCCAGGTGAATGCTGCACACTGGTGGCGGATGAGAAGATTCCCCCAAAAATGTATGAAGCGCTTTGAGTGTCCAGAAAAGCACTATGTAAATGTGAGGAAGTAAATATTATTATTATATTTTTGTGTTATTTTAGTTCTGTGAGCTATCACTTTAACAACTAATGAACTACTACTTGACCAATGCCTGATTTGTGAAACAACAATTATTTCAGCTTGCAGTAAATCATTTGCATCTGTTGTCAAAATAACTCTTCTCATTTCGCAGGATGTTGTAAAGCTGAAGAGCGCTATATGCTTGCAAAATCATAAAAGTTTTTGGATTATTTTTGTGATTCACATGTCTATAAATGTAGGTCTGAATATTCTCTTTCACTAGAAAAACAACCAGGCTGCACTTATAGAGGCCACAGGCATTTTCATTCATTGTAAAAACATTTGTAATTCCTTTTAACAAGGACAGCTATGCAATTATTAGGTCGTTAAATCCAGTCAGCATAATGAATTGTCTAGAACGCACATGAAGTTTCATTACTGTAGTGCTGCCAGTTTGTAAAACACCCATGACCATTAATGCTAAAAGAATTATTAATGGACTTTAATTAGCATTAATAATTAATCGCACAACACTTCGAACAGTTTCAGGCTTCAGCATAAACCACCGTAATGGTAAAACAGTGCCATTACCTCTAAACGCATGCACCAGGGGGACAATTACACACGCGACTCAGTGTTTGTCAGAGCATTAACCCTGTTTGGGTGCCACTAATGTGTCATTAAATGGCTTCTGCATCCTGTTTACTGACAGTAGACATCTTGTCACCCGCAGAGCAAACTGTAAAAATACAAATAAAATTCCTCCTGCTACCTGTAAGCCAATAAACACTTCTATGCTCTGCTTTCACGTGCTTTATCTCAAACTCACAGGTGTGAATACTAATGACTCGATGATGGGATTGAACTGCAATCTCTGTTTGAATATAAAGAGAGCGCGTTGTATTCAAGTAGAAGGAAACAGCTCAATCCTTGCTGAGAACTGAGCAGGTGTTGATGTTTTATGTATAACCCTATTAGGACAGCATATGAGACAGGCTCGGCTTACGGCCTAACAATCTGACAAATATAAATAATCAAAAGCATGTCTGGGTGTTCAGACATTCGCCCTGCTCTGAATCATATAGCGAAGAGTTTCTTTCTTGAGTAGAACACAAAGTCTGTTCGAATCAGTTGGAATTTGTTTTAAGGAAACAATCGTTGTTATATTTTTTACATCTTTATTTTTTGCACAGCACAGTTTTAGGGCACAGTTTCACAACAAGCACAGTTTTAGGGCCCTGTCATACACCCAGCGTAACAGAGCACTAGACGTGTTTGGTGTGATATGTTTTTCTTTTCAGACCAGCGCAACCCTAATTATCAAGTTTTTCACCATGATGTTTAAATAACAAATCCATTTGCACCACTTTGTGGACATGGGTGAGCTGCATTGTTGACGCGTTGCTATTTTGAGAAACTGAAATAGACCGCACCATTGACCAAGTAAAAGATGATCTAGGGCTCTATTTTAACAATCTAGGTGCAAAGTCTAAAGCATAGGGCGCAAAAGCATTTAGGGTGGGTCTGAATCCACTTTTGCTATTTTAAGGACGGAAAAATATACTTTGCGCCCTGGCGCATGGCCTAACAGGGTTGTGCTTATTCTCTTAATGAGTTATGGGTGTGTTTTGAGCATAACGCGCATTAAACCAATCAGTCTCATCTCCCATTCCCTTTAAGAGTCAGTTGCGTCGCACATTTGCTATTTACATGGCGGACTTAGGTGGAAAAACTGAATGCTTCACTAGCAAGAAAACAGATTAACAAACAACCTGCACGAAGATAACGAACGACATTACGAATAACATTATTTAAAAAAAGCCTCCTGTACATAATGAAGGCATGGAGGTAGTGTTTTTATATCTATGTAGTTAATAATAATTTTGTAACATTTTAATCCTTTAATTTTTTTCATATGTAAAGATATTTGTGTATTGCTGTACATCTTGTGTGTATTACGCCATGTGTAAGCGTTTGGACCTGCATGGGTGCATAACTAACGCAATCTGCGCTGGACTTTAGACCAGCTTTTACTTGGTCAATAGTGTGGTCTATTTCAGTTCATCAAAATAGCAATGCGTCAGCATTGTGTCTTAACTCAACTCCTTTATAGACCGGAACACCCATGAGTCCACAGAGTGGGCCAAATGGATTTGCTATTTAAACAATGTGGTGCAAAACATGAAAATAAGGGTTGCGCTGGTCTGAAAATAGCAACAAATCACACCAAACACGTCTTGCACCGAGTGTATGATAGGGCCCGTAGGAGAGGGGTCTGGATGCAGACCTGTTGCAGTGCAATCTGAGCTGCATCCAATGCTTTTTAACGCTCACCTAACCCCACCCCTAACCCTACCCGTGACACAGTGACGCCACTCCATTGAGTGCATTGTGTCTGACATTGCATCTCTTAGTGATGCAATCTCAGCTTGCATCATAAAAGCTGCATCCAGATACTATTGGCCCTTAGACTTTGTGTCTAGATTGTTAAAATAAAGACCTTAGTTTTTGTTTATCGTAAAATGTCTATCAAGTAAAAGTTTAGTTCAACTAAAAAAAAATACAAATTTAGGCCTAAATTACTTTATCACTTTTAAGTTCATGTGTCATTGCTGGGTAAAGGTGTTAAAGGTACAACATCTATTATTTAACAATAAAAATATCCAAAAATCACTTGAATGGTGTTATATATTTTCCTGACTTATTAGTCCAGAAAAATAAGCCATTTTAACTAGTGACCTGGAGTATGTCCTGTGTCACCACGCTAACAACATCATACAATCTCAATTGTAGAAAACATGGCAACAGCAAAGACACTTTATAATGTTGTGTGTTTGATTAGACTGCACATAGAGCTGCATTATAACAGCACCTTAAGTATATTAAGTTTACATTTAATCACATCCGGAAGAACAGGAAGTGGTGGACTGTGGCATAATAAAAGCTCTGCTGCTTTCATACTGCATGGCACTCGTCGTCTCTCATTAGTGTCTCGTTTTGCTTTATTGGCAGCTTCATGCTGTCAAGCTTTGAATACTTTAGCTCATCCGTGAGCATGAGTTCTCTATGAGATTAGATATAATGAAAATGATTTCATTATACAATGATCTCCCATGATTTCCCACTCAGTCATGACGTCATCAAAATACACCTTTATTTGTTGTTAAAATGTGCCCTCTAGCAGAGAAAATTATATAATGTGCCTTTAAAATTGTATAGTTGAAAAGTTTTTTTAAACTTACTTACTACCAGGGCTGTCGAAGTTGATATTTAGCCGCACCATGATGGTGTTTCATAACATCTAATTTATAGATCAACACTCAACCCCCAGCCTGGAGGACCAGGACCTTTTTGCTGTGAGGTGACAGCGCTACCCACTGCACCACCTTGCCATAACTTTTTTAAACTAGTTTCCAAAAATATGAGAATAACTTATTTTATTTAGTAAATTCACACTTTTATTTAGCGTAATAATAGCTTGTTATAGTTTTAAAGTATTGACACAACATTTGTTATGGTATTTTATTTCCTTTTCAATTAGTTATACAGTATTCATGATATGTTATTTTTATTTTCCATATTATAATTGACCAAACTAAATATCTCAAAGATGTCATTTTTCTGTTACGACATGTTTTTCCTAAATAAATATAAAAATTTATATGAAAAATAAGTTGTTTCTTACTGACACTAAACAACTCTTTAATTAATGTTCATAATAATTCTTTTTGTAGGCGACACGGTGAGGCAGTAGGTAGTGCTGTCGCCTTACAGCAAGAAGGTCACTGGTTCGAGCCTCGGCTGGATCAGTTGGTGTTTCTGTGTGGCGTTTGCATGTTCTCCCCGCATTCGCATGGGTTTCCTCGGTTGCTCCGGTTTCCCCCACAGTCCAAAGACAGAAGGTACAGGTGAATTGGGTAAGCTAAAATTGTCCGTAGTATATGAGTGTGAATGAGTGACTGTGGATGTTTCCCAGAGATGGGTTGCAGCTGGAAGGGCAGCCGCTGCATAAAAAACCTGTGCTGGATAAGTTGGCGGTTCATTCTGCTGTGGCGACCCCGGATTGATAAAGGGACTAAGCCGAAAAGACAATGAATGAATGAATAATTCTTTAAAACCTAACTGTTCTTCATTAGCATATTTCACAATATTGTCTTAAACAAAAACAAATCATTTTAAATCCGCTTTGCAGTTTGCTTATTAACTCTCGTTCCAGTGGTGAAAATCCACAGCAGATTCACTGGAAACATTCTCTGCTTCTTTTCAGAGAAGGGCTTGACTTTTAACCTTAAGCAGGTTAATAATCCACCCTGGCAGTGTGGACACAGGATTCTGGAAATGCTTAGGCACACATGCAGCACCGTTTGCCCTGATTATTCACTCATTTCCAAACAGCCAAGGAATTAGAAGCACCTAAAATTCACTGTAAACTGCAGGCGATGTGTGTCTTGCTTTAGCCCGGGGTTTTTATGTATGTATGACACTATGCATTATTTAAAATTTTGACCTGTGCGTTATTCAGTTTAGGGACAAATTGTGAATATTTAACACTTTTCTTTTATATTAGTCTATGTGCTGCTTCTCTGTGCAACAGAGTTTAAAAAATATTGAAATAAGGTAAAAAAATATATATTGTGTAGGAGTGTATTCATTCTGTCAGTCATCACTCACTGTATATTTGTGCTGGAAACTGCTCAGTTTTTCTGTTTTATAACAACTGATTGAGTGTAAATCAACTACCGACTGGACGAGAGTTATGCAAATCATTGTTTACAGTCAGTGAGTATGCAGGAACATGACCCGAGAAAAAAAAAACAAACAAACTGTAAACCATTTAGAACCTTCATCCTGCATCTGACACGCTCATCAACATCATGTCTTTTATTTTATTTTGCAAGACTAATATTTAAAGTGGACAGCGGGTGGGGGGGGGGGGGTATAAATGACTGTCAATAGTTGTATTATTTAATTAGTCTTTATTATTATTTCATTTCATTATTGTTTTATTTTTCTTGTTTGTTTAATATTTTTAATGTATTTTCTAAAAAATATTATGTTATAGTTACATCTGTGACATATTTTTATTTATTTATTTTTGTTTCTATTTATTTTACTTCCAGTAATATTATGTTATATTTTATTTTATTTTCCAGTAATAACATTATATTTATGAAATATTTTAATTACATTTTATTCTGTTTACAATAACCAAATATAATAGTTCTAAATTGCTCATATTTTTTATAATGAGAACATTATTATTATTATTATTATTATTATTATTATTATTATTATTATTATTATTATTATTATTATTATTATTATTATTATTGTTGTTGTTGTTTATATTTGACCATATATTTCCATATTTTTGTCCTTCTGATGTTCACAGAGCATAAACATGCATTTTCTGTTTTCAGGGTTGAAATAGCAAAAAGTGCAAAGTCATCAGAAAGATAGAGGCGGTCTAAAATTTCACTACTGTCTGCATACAGTTGTGTCTAGAGCAGCAAACCACAGTTCCTCTCGTCTTCTGCTGTGCACTCACTTTACAACTCATTCAGCAGCAGTGCTTATTAATATTCACAAGCCATTTCATTGCTCTCACATGTCAGTCATAATAAACAGAAGTGCTCGAAAGTCTTGTCTTCTATCACTGGATTGAAATAGATTAAGCTGCATTGTGCATTGTGCAGCTTCACTCTCTTTTGTCATTTGTTATTAAACTGAATTATAATAAAGGAAAGTGGCCTCCTGTTATGGTAAGTGGACAGAAACAGCTCAGTCAGAAATATCAATAACTTACAGTATATTATCATCTAAAGGCTCTTAATGAAACATTTTTGGTCTATTTCATTTAGCAAATTAAAGCTCTTTACTCTTTGACCAACTTAAATGTAAATCAAGGTCAGTCTTTGTTTGCTGTTATTTTTGTATTGGTTTTTATATGTTATATTTTTTTTTTTACTTTTGTAATTCCATATCTTTTAATTGAGTATATACATATATTTACATATTAATACCTCAAGGGTACATATCAGTACTTAAAAAGTACAAAAATGTTCCTCTTAAATTTTTTAGGTACTAATATATACTTTTGAGGTACCAATACGGACCCTTTAAGTACAAATATGTACCTTTTGAAAAGGTACCACCACAGTGACAGCTCTCGTACCTTTATTTCTGAGAGTGTAAGCTAAATCAAACGTAATATATGTGTATGAATGTGAGTGTATGGGTGTTTTCCAGTACTGGATTGTACATCAGTGTAAAACATATGCTGGATAAGTTGGCGGTTCATTCTGCTGTGGTGACCCCTAAAGAGTAAAGACACTAAGGCAAAGGAAGATGAATGAATGAATATTTGACAATGCATTACCCCAACACAATATCGTTCATAGAATAAATAGTAATTTTATAGTCAACATCTAATGAAAATGGTCGCTTTCTTGCCATTCGGTGATGATGCTCTTGCGCCATCTTGTGGTAGAAAAAGGACTCGAACTATCGGGGTCTGTGAGGTCTTTGTAGCAGATAGTTATTCTTATTCTGGTAATTAATCAATAGACTAATTTAACTTTCCGTTTCTTTCATTGACACTTTAAAACAATCCACCAATCGAAGCACGGAAGTAAGCTCGACTTTCAATTCTATTCACAAGCCACTGTAGAAAAATAAAAGTGCAGTGATGGGCAAAAACAATTTGTGCAAGGACCCGTTGTTTATGATTGTGAAAAGAAAATGTTTATGAAATAAACAAGTTTAATTAAAGTCATTCATCTTTAAATACAACGTTATATAATCGCAAAGCACATGCAGTTTTTTTTAATTGAGTATACCAAATATATTTTTAAAATAACTTTAGCTATGAAATAATGACAGTAAACCACACAACTAAAAAAGGAAAGCTTTTATTAGCTTATATTTGTGGTGCAATAAAAATAAAAAAATAAAATAACATGCACTAATTAAAACTAAACTCATATACTCTCAGGAAAAAATGGTACAGTCTTGTACCAAAGAAGGTACAAACCCTTGTCACTGCATGGGGCTGTATCTTTTTATGGGCAGAATTGTCCCTTAAGACAAAGAAACAAATTTGTACCAGTTTAAGGACATGATTTATACCATGGGAAACCAAAATGTACCTTTGGTTTTTAACACCTGCAGATACAATATTGTACCTTCATTAAAGGTGCAAATCTGATCCATGAAGGTGCCACTGACAAAACACTTGTGTTCCAAATGTCAAAAGTGTTCCTTCAAGAACTATTTAAATTTATTTTGCTATATTTAAAATGCATCAATTTATTTTCATTCATTCATTCATTTTCTTTTCCGCTTAGTCCCTTTATTAATCCGGGGTCGCCACAGTGGTATGAACCACCAACTTATCCAGCACATGTTTTACGCAGCGGATGCCCTTTCAGCCACAACCCATCTCTGGGAAACATCCATACACACTCATTTACACACATACACTACAGACAATTTAGCCTACGCAATTCACCTATACCACATGTCTTTGGACTGTGGGGGAAACCGGAGCACCCGGAGGAAACCCACGCGAACGCAGGGAGAACATGCAAACTCCACACAGAAATGCCAACTGACCCAGCCAAGGCTCAAACGAGCAACCTTCTTGCTGTGAGGCGACAGCACTACCTACTGCGCCACTGCGTCGCCAATATGACATTAGTACATTTATTTTTTGCTTTAGTATTTGTGTTTCTGGTTAACATTTTGTAAAAGCAATAAGGTATTTTAGGCATGGTGTGTGAATACAGTCACAACTGAACAGGTTAGTTAGGCAGTCGAGTCATTCATCAACCTTCTGCGTTTGGGAACAGAGATGAGGTTCTCAAGGTGAATGCGTACCTTGGCTCTAAGGGTCAAACAACAAAAAATAAGGTCAAGAATCTTGGTGTGACTCTGGAGTCAGATCTGAGTTTCAATAGTCATGTCAAAGCAGTTAGTAAATCAGCATACTATCATCTCAAAAACATTGCAAGAATTAGATGCTTTGTTTCCAGTAAAGACTTAGAGAAACTTGTTCATGCTTTCATCAGCAGCAGGGTGGATTACTGTAATGGCCTCCTCACGGGCCTTCCCAAAAAGACAGTCCTCATCCAGATTGCTGTGGCCAGGACCAGAACCAGGAAATCAGAGCACATCACACCTGTCATCAGGTCTTTTCACTGGCTCTCAGTTACATTCAGAATAGATTTTAAAGTGTCATTACTTGTCTATAAATCACTAAATGGCCTAGGAGCACAATACATTACAGATATGCTCACTGGACACAAACCAAACAGGTCACTCAGATCATTAGGATCAAGTAAATTAGAAATTCCAAGAGTTCAGTCAAAGCAGAGTGAGCCTTCAGCTATGCCCTCGCTGCTGGAATCGACTTCCAGAAATGATCAGATGTGCTCCAACATTAGGCACATTCTAATCAAGACTTAAAACACATCTGTTTAGCTGTGCCTTTACTGAATGAGCACTGTGCTACGTCCGACTGATTGCAATGTTATGTCTTTCTTTTCTTCTTCATTCTTTTATAACCTGTTTTTAACACATTTTAATCTTAATAATTTTTATTATCTGTTTTTATTTTCGTATACTTATCTCTTTTATTCCTGTTTATGTAAAGTACTTTGAATTGCCACTGTGTATGAAATGTGCTATATAAATAAACTTGCCTTGCCTTGCCTTTTGTCTCTACAGCTTACCTTGAGTACATTATTGCTTATATAAAACTACACAGTGAGCATTGGAGTCTATAATATTATAGTTTACTTTTAAGGGAAATCCTACTTTGATTGGTATTGAATGAACAGCGGTGAAACTCTGGGTGGCGCTGTTTCTCTGTGTTGGTGTTTTACAGACTCGCGTGATGGACGCCGATGCGCTTACATCAACAGAGGATCTGCTGCTTTCTGCAGCTGTTGGACTGTGATACTGGGCAGAGAAGAGCACTTCAGTCTCCTACAAACTGTGATGGAATATGACAGGTCATAGAAACAAGTGTGGATTCATAAAGACGTCTGAAACACGGAGCCCTGGGGTGAGTAAAGTTACCTGAATACTTTAAATGCCATAAAGTGTCAAAAATGTGCAACAGGTTGTTAAAAGTACAGTTAATGTGTATTTTAATATTTTTTGATATTGATATTGTTGTTGATTTCATGTATTTTATAAGATTTATTAGATTTTTGGTTTGTTATTGCTAAATTACATTAAGTAGAATTACTAGTGAGATCCCAAATTAGGCAATTTGCATTTATTTTATTTTTTCATACCAGTTTATTTGTTTATTAATCATATTTTGGGGGTATTTACCTGCAACTAATCAGCCTTATAGTTCTATGATTTAAATAATAATAATTTTTTGTTCATAAATTCCACACAATAAACGTCAAGGGTGTTATTTTTATACATTATTTTAATAAAGAACTCTTATCAAGACTGAAACCTTCAAAAAAATTCATAATTCAAATGAACTGTTGGTTTTATTTATTTTATAAGATTTATAAGGTTTGTGGTTTGTTATTCCTTAATGGCATTAAGTAGAATTAACAGTGGGATGCCGAATTAGGCACTTTTTTAATTTATTTTTATTTTTTATATAATATTTTTTAAAGGTATTTACCTGCAACTAATCAACCTTACAGTTATATGATTGAAATAATTATGATTTTGTTCATACATTCCACACAATAAATATCAAGGGTGTGATTTTTATACTTTATTTTAATAAAGAACTCCAATCAAGACTGAAACCTTTAAAACATAATTCATAATGCACATGAACTGTCCATTTTCAGTTACTATGCTTAGTTAATGTGTACTATCTGTAATACTGAAGTTAATTTAAAAAATGCATTATTTTATTGCATTTCTTAATGATCATATCCCATTTTGGAGATTAATGTTGCTTAATTTACAGACATGCTTGATGGGCTTCTGACCGCTTTATTTTTATGGGTTTTATGCCTGTGTGAAAATGTCAGTCGTTGCTTGTTTATGAGGATGATGGCTTATGTTTTCCTGTCACCGCAGATTGTGATTTATCCCTTTAAATTCAAATGCCACTCAGTTTTCCTGGTGGCATGAAATGAAAAAAGAAGTTGTGTGGGAAGGTGTCAAAACTGCTTACTGGATGGTTTGTCAGCAGCACATATTCTTTTCATCATGTCAGTTATGTCACGTTAACCTGTTTTGCTTTTTTATAAGAGAAAACAATCAAATCTGAACAATTAAGTAGCTTACAGTGAGAGTTACTTGGAAAAAGTAGTAACAGTAGTCACTTATTGAAACCGAAATCTTTGAAATATGTTACTTAGAACTGTATTTTTAGTTGTATTATTTATTATTACAAAAAATTAAGCATTCTATTTGGATAATATCATTTTGGGTGTGGTTTATTACTATGGTTACTGCTTTAAGAAAACAGTTATTATTATTAATTTTTATTATTATTATTATTATTATTATTATTATTATTATTATTATTATTATTATAGTACTATTATTACAGTGTATTATTATTAAAGAAATACAATTATATTTCTACTAACCAGTTTATTTAATGCTTTCATAAATAAAATAAAAAAACAAACAAACAAAAATAAGACAGGATGGTCTTTATTCCAGAAGTCCCACGTTCTTTATCAGGTCAGATCTGTATTCTTCAGACAGTTAACCATGTTTGAAGCCCCTTGAGCTGAAGGGAGTCCTGAGTTCTTAGAGCTTATGAGACAAGATTAGTGAAAGTTAGTGTTGTGTCACATGGCATCAGCTTTCATACTTCAGCTCATCTTTTTTGGGTCATTTGATGAAACAGTAGCTTTCCTGCTTTAATGTCTTATGATTATAAAAATTCTGTCTCATAAGTTATCTGTCAGTTAATTGCATTCTGCTGTCTTAAGCAAAGCATTTTAGGGCATAATAACAGTCTGTCTGATCAAGGTTGTGAAAAAGAGTTGCTTCTTAGAAGAGAAATTACTGCTTAGAAAGAGAAATGTTGATTTTTTTTATATAAATTTAATTTATTTTCTAATCATCAGTCAATCATCAGCTTACATAATATATGTTTCGCATTTGTTCCCTTCTAACAAAAACTTACATTGTGCTAAGTGCAAGTGCTAAAATTAAATGTTTTAGTATACCTTAAAAGGTTTTTCTTAAGAGTAATGATGTCTTAAGTAATAGAAGGAAGTATGAAAAATGAAAGAAAAGAAAATAATAGAGCATGAATATAAAATCCAAAATGTTTATTCAATAATTGGTTTTAAACAAAGTTGTCATCAAAAAACTAAAGAGGTGAAAATATTTTAATCATTTAAAAGAATTCATACAGCGTGCCTAAAGGGAAAAAATATATATCTCAGTATTTTGTGTGAATTTTAAAACCATAAATATCAATCAAATAATTACATTATTATTTAAGTTTTAATCACTCTAAGAAAGAAAATGTACACAAGCGGTCACGGGGTAGTACCCTTTAAAAAAGCGACACACTAAAGCTTAAAAATGTCCATAAATGTATTACATGTTTTATGATTTATGTTTTTTCTCCCTGTATATTTATGCTTTTGAATTGCATTATAGGACCTTGATTTTTCTTCCAACAAATTTTATTCTTGAAAAAGTGACATTTATTGTCATTTTTGATAGTTTAAAGTGATCTGTTGTCTGGGTTGGTGTTGTATATTACAGTACAAAACTCTTGTAATAAACTGCCAGTACATTTCTACAAACTTACATCACTTCTTTTTTCTTATACATTATGTAATTTCACACTACTAAAATGTCAATAAAAGTCACTTTGTTAAACTGTAGAGTTTAATTTTCAACCTCAAAAGTTGACAGAGCAAAGATCAATGTCCCATAATGAAATTCACAACCGTAAATAAACAGAAAACCCAAAATAAGGAAACAGAATTAACAGATATATTTTTTACAGTGCATATTTGTACATAACAGGGCCATATTGATACATCAGTGGTCCTTATTAGTACCTAGAAATTGTGAAAGGTATAGAATTGTATTGTTTAGGAATTAAAATGTACCTTTAAGATAACATAATGGACTCTCTAGGTACAAATGTGTACCTTTTCAAAGGGTTCTGCCCCAGTGACTGCTTATTTCTGAGCGTGTGCATATTATATGAACATTAATGTGAGTGTTTTTGTGTCTTGGAAAAATAATTTGACACTAAATCTGCCAAATAGGTGGCAACAAGTGCCTGTCTTAATGAGTGATTCATTAAATCATTTATTAAAGTTATTCATTCAAAGCGGCTGATTCATTTAGAACTGAAGCAAGAGACTGTCTGTTTAAATAGAACAAATAATCATCAGATGATTTGCTTGAAAACAGATTCATCCAGGACTGAAACACAGCAGTGCTGTTCTGAGATGCAGAAATGTTCTGCTCTGGCTTTGTTGACAAATGGTTCATTTGATAAAGCGTATAAAATCAATTTTACATTAGCAATCGTGGTCATGGGAAAATGACTCGTGGGAAATTTTGTAACCATTACATTTTTAAATGTAAAAAAAAAAATCCTACAGGGATCATTTTTCCTTCATAACTTAAATTATAGGGTCATTCTAACTACATTCTACTAGGCTTCATCACACAGTCAATGCTTATTTTTAAGCTTTTGCTAAGTGAGTGACATACTGGATAATGTCAACTCGTACATCATTAAAATGTCAATTACCATATTATCATAGAAGATAAATTGCACACCCATAATTCCAATGCTGTTGCATTGCCTTGCAAATCCTTCCCTTGAGAAACTTTGTAAACATTCGCCAAGCTAGTACACAGTTCCTCAAGGGAACACAAAAGCATAAATTTTCTTATTATTTCATTCTTTTCCATCATCATCATCATCTCCCTTTCTGCAAATTTCTGTATTTATATAGCAAAAGTTCCCTTAAGATTTTAATGATCAAATATGTTATTTTTTACGCATATGCACGCAAGTGTCACAAATGAGCCTTTTACATGATCCTCTCCTTTAAAAACAAGAATCACGTGTAAATCAGCTGTCTGGTGGGTTTAGAATAGCCAGTTTTGTTCATTGTGTTTGATGCAGGGCTATAATAATCATGTGGCTCATTTGAAACTCAAAGGAAAGCACCAGAACAGTGAGAAAGCGTCCGAGCTGTCTCTCTAAAACCCACTTGAGCCTCCCAGCTGGGCAAATACATCACACGCTTCCAGTGTTTGCTCTCTCCACTTCTGCGTGAGTTATGGCTCAAGCCCCACAGGCACAGGGTGCGATTTGGCCTCTGTGGGCATTAACAGTGTGATGAAGTGCATGCGCTGTGTGCTGAAATTTTCCTATCTCCAATATCTTACCTTCAATATTTGATGTGTTTGAGAGTAGAGTATGATATACGACTTCAATTTAGGCCAGTTTTTCCAAACATTTTGGATTTATTTACTCCCATAGCGCCGTCAGTAAGACTGAAGTGCCACTTTATTGATAGCAAACCTGAAATATGTTAGTCTGCAGCAAAAAAAGAAATTGTGTAAAGTGTGCGGAACGTCATTCGTTAAAATAGCTATGGATATAATAATATATTTACATTTATGAATTTTAGAGATGCTAATTTTTTTCACATAAATTTTGTCATTTTATTTTCACAAAAGCTAGCAGAAACTGAAATTGTATATGTTTTCTGTTATATTAAATCTCTTCAGCAGGCACAGGACGTCAATATGACATCAGATTGATGTTGTACCCTAACGTTGTGGGGACCTTGCATTTTGTTTGGAAATTAAAATTGAGTTGATGTAAGAACCCAACGTCAGGCCGATGTCAGTGTCCAATATCTAACCTACAATCAATCAAATATCAACGTCTATTGATGTCACAGCTTGACGTTATGTGGATGTTACCACTATGAGGTTTATCAGACATTGGATTTTGGTTGCCATACCTGAGCAGTAAGTGTCAGTATTTGACATCAATATGATGTTGTTTTAAAATGTTAGCTCGACGTTGGATTTTGGTCACTTTCCAACATAACCTAAAAACAATCAAAAATCAACATCATTTGACGTCGTTATTGGACATCAAAATAATGTTATCCTTAGATGCTGGCTAGACATTGAATTTTGGTCACATGACGTCATGAATTACAGTCAGGGCCATAAATAATTGGTCATCAACACAATTGTAACATTTTTGGCTCTATACACCAACACAATCGATTTGAAATGATTTTGCAATGGCCATGTCATTCACCTGAACTGAATCCAATTAAGCTTGCATTTCACTTGCTGAAGACAAAACTGAAGGGAAAATGCCCCAAGAACAAGCGGGAACTGAAGACAGTTGCTATAGAGGTCTGGCAGAGCACCACCAGGAATGAAACCCAGTGTCTGGTGATGTCCATGCACTCCAGACTTCAGGCTGTAATTGACTGCAAAGGATTTGCAACCAAGTATTAAAAAGTGAAAGTATGATTTATGATTATTATTCCCATTAACTTCCCTTAAGTGGGAGGCACATACAGTATGCAAACCTGTAATTCCTACAGCATTTACCTGATTTGGATGTAAATACACTCACATTAAAGCTGACAGTCTGCAGTTAAAGCACATCTTGTTCGTTTCATTTCAAATCCATTGTGTTGGTGTATAGAGCCAAAAATGTTAGAATTGTGTTAATGTCCAAATATTTATGGACTGTAAGTATAAATATAACCTAATATTAACGTCTTATGACATAAAGCTTTGTTAATTCAATCTGATGCATCACTATTTTTAGATAAAACATTGTTTAAAATAAATAAACAATTGATTTAGTTTATTTAGAGGCTGTTTTCACCACGACTCCAGTTATACTATAAATCATTAAGTTTCATTGGGTATAAAATCCATATTTCTAACGCTGCCTTTCATGGAATATGAAATCCCGTTTACAATCATCTATTTAGAGACTTTATCATCATGATTACAGTGATACTGCAAGTTCTACAGCCAATAAATATTTCATTTTTGAAGATGTGTACAGTATGTTATTACTAATATTAAAATTATGTTTAATTTGTCGGCATATTTGGGAGAGAGATGAGGCATGGATCCAAATGTAGAGCCCAAAGGGTTTATTAATTACAAAAGGAAAACAAAATCAAACTCAAACTACACTAGATAATGTACGACTTACAAGAATTACCAACACGGCAAGGCAAGAACTAGTCACACAGTAAGGGTAAAAGTGTATGGTGCAATTTTTGCTGTATGTGATTATCGCAGATTTGCACATTACAAAACAGATGTTGAAGCTATAAATTGTGCAGCATTTATATTTAAACATATTGCATTGCACATAGTTCACAATGAAACATCCTACTTTTATTTTCTAAGTACAGTTGTATAGACTTAACAAAGCAAATCTCAAATCCTTGGTTTAGCCCCCCAAATGCTTATTAATAGTATGCAATGGTTACTTATGAACTTCAGCTTCATTAGAAAACAGGAACAAAAGGAGGTCAGAAACTTATCATGTCTCATTTGTGCATGTTATATCTCAGAAGCCTGTTTTTTAGTTCTAAATGTGCTGATGGTTTAGTCCCACTGCTCTCACTTTAGCACTTCTCCTGACAGAGTATGACTGAGCTCAGGATGTGAGAACCTAAAATACTTGTATTTGTCCCACAGGAGAGGGACTGCAGTGTCTTGTGTGAACTAATCTCTCGCTGACCACTTGTATACAGATGACCAGTCATGGCCATGGCATCAGACTCAGCAGAAGAGTAAGAGCCTGGATATTTATATAAAAAAGTGTATGTTTTATATAATATGAAAAAATATATTTCATTTTTTTTTTGTCTACAGTTCAGTGGATGAAGTTGTGTCTAAACACACTTCGAGGATAACACTGTCTATTGTTCTGGTGACCATCATTATAATGACTGCCCTTGGTAATCTGCTTGTGATGGTGGCACTCTGTAAAGACAGACAGCTAAGGTAATGATGCTTTATATACAGTATACAATAACTTTTAAATGTGTAGGTTGATTTACATCCTCCAAAAACATGCAGTGGTAGTAACAGTGTCTCTACCAATGGTATGAATTTAGGGAATGGGCTGCATGGGGCTATTGATTTCACCAGTCAGTGGCTTGATTTTTTTTTTTTTTTTTTTCAAATACACAAAATATAGTAGATCAGTGTGGTTTGCTTACCTCCACTCAAAAAAAAAAAAGAAAGGTTCCAAAATTGTTATTTTTTGCAACTATGCCATGGAAGAACCATTTTTAGTTCCCCAAAGAAAATTTCAGTGCTTGAAAGAACCATTTTTCTTAGTGTTTTAAAAATAGAACTTCTATTAAAGAATCTTTTATGCAACTGAAATGCTCCATAAATTGTACATGGAACCATCATTTCCATTAAGAATCTTAAATTTTAAGAGTGTTTCGTGCAGTTATTTTGCCTTATTTACATACTTGTTAACATCAAGTGATTGAATACAAAAATGTCCTGCATCAAATCTAATTAATATATAATTTTTCTAAATAAATATTATTTTTTACTTGTTATTTATTAAATTAATGTGGAGCTGTGTCAAAAATGTCACAAAATTCAAAGTGCTAGATTACTTATTGAAAAAGTACTTTAAAGGACACCTATTATGCCTCTTTTTACAAGATGTAACATAAGTCTTTGATGTCAGAGTGTGTGTGAAGTTTAGGCTTAATATACCCCACAAATATTTTTTATAACTCTTTGACATTACACCTTTTAGGATTTGATTCAAATTGGGCCTTTTTTGGTGACTGTCGCTTTAAATTCAAATCAGATTGTGTTCTTTTCAAAAGAAGGCGGAGCTACTAATGCCTTTGTGTCAGCATTGCAGCAGATTCAAACAGGACTAACGTTATCTCTGTGAACAACTGAAATTGTCAAAAGAAGTGGCTCAAAAGGCAGCCTATGGAGACTACTGTGTTCATTTGTGCTTCCTAAAACTCCACATTTATAATTCCTCTTAGTCGCTGACATTATCTTCAGCAGGTATGGTCTGAAAACGAATAGCGGATGGCTGCTTCTCACTCAGGGCTGTCTATGCTAATTAGAGAGAGATCATCACTAATGGGCAGGCCTTTCCCCTCTCATGACTTGTCGGGAGAATGTCAGTGAAAATGTTTCTGGAGACACTTTTTATCAAGTGTGATTATAAAAAATTAAATTAATTAATTTTATCATTAAAAACTGGCTATATTCACACACTGTTGTTACACAACTGTGTTTACACTTCTTATAAAAGTTATTTTTGCATAACAGGTCCCTTTTAATCTTCTTGAACATTTTGGGATATGATATAATTAAGCAATATCACTAAAGCAAGATGTCTGTTTTGACAAATATAAGAATGACCCCCATTGATGTTCATTAAAAAATACATTAACATTTCGCAGCAAATACAGTTCCAAACAAGTCCATAGCGGAACTGTTGTGTGTTTTCAAGCAGCACAGCCTAGTTTCATTATTGAATGAATATACTGCTTTGAGTTAATGATTCTGTGACACACTCATTTGGAGATTTACCAACTACTAGTTTCATGTTTTAAATCATAATTTTATTTTTTCATAATATTTATACAGTTGAAGTCAGAATTATTAGCCCCCCTGAATTATTAGCCCCCCTGTTTATTTTTTTCCTCAATTTCTTTTTAACAGAGAGAAGATTTCTTCAACATGTTTCTAAACATAATAGTTTTATTAACTCATTTCTAATAACTGATTTATTTTATCTTTGCCATGATGACAGTAAATAATATTTGGCTAGATATTTTTCAAGACACTTCTAAACAGCTTAAAGTGTCATTTAAAGGCTTAACTAGGTTAATTAGGTTAACTAGGCAGGTGAGGGTAATTAGGCAAGTTATTGTATAACGATGGTTTGTTCTGTAGACTATCGAACAAAAATATAGCTTGAAGAGGCTAATAATTTTGGCTTTAAAAAAAATGGCTTTTAAAAAATTCAAAACTGCTTTTATTCTATCCGAAATAAAAAAAATAAGACTTTCTCCAGAAGAAACAATATTATCAGACATACTGTGAAAATTTCCTTGCTCTGTTAAACATCATTTGGGAAATATTTTTAAAAGAAACAAAAATTCAAAGGGGGACTAATAATTCTGACTTCAACTGTATATACAAGATTTTATTCGATTTTTCTGTACTACAATGGCAGTCAACAGGGGAAGGTTGTTGATTTTGTTTCATTAATAACAGCCGCATTTATTGATTAAGTTTAAGACAATTCTCAAAAATTCTCTCAAAAAATATGGAACAATTGATTGCATTGGTCAGAACATCATCCATCAGCTTCATCAGCCGTTATATTAGAATCTTTCACAATGTATATTATTACATTCAAATTAAACATAAAAAATGCTAACACTATTAATTGTTATAAAATAGCTTTAATGTTAGTATTTTTTACTTACAGACAATATTTTCTGTTATGGGCTCAATTTAAAGGCTGCAATTTAAAGGCGAAACTAGGTTAATTGGGCTAAATAGGCAGGTTAGGTTAATTAGGTAAATTAGATTGTATATGTGATAGTTTGTTATGTAGACAATAAAAAAATTGCTTAAGGGAGTTAATAATATTGATCTTAAAATGTTTTTTTTAAAATGCAAAACTGCTTTTATTCTAGCCAAAATAAAACAAATTGGACTTTATCAGGAAGAAAAAATATTGTAGGAAATACTGTGAAAATTTCCTTGCTCTGTTAAACATAACTTGGGAATTATTTGAAAAGAAAAAATTCAGGCTAATAATTCTGACTTCAGCTGTATATAATAGTGTTTGTTTTGTTTATGTGTTATTCCAAATATAGGAAGAAGAAGACCAACTTCTTCATTGTATCGCTGGCATTTGCAGACCTTCTAGTTGCCCTGGTTGTGATGCCGCTGGCAGCCATTGAGTTAACCACAGGGAAGTGGAGTTACGGAGAGACGTTCTGCCTGGTGCGAACCTCACTGGATGTGCTGCTGACCACTGCATCCATTCTGCATCTGTGCTGCATCGCTCTGGACAGGTGAGGGCATTCATGAAGCCAGTATAGAAACAAAACATGACTAATGTTGCCCTACACAAATAACTGCTTGTGTTGCCATAGCAATATTGAGAAAAGAAGGCTTAAATTAGAGCATGTTATCTTGCGTTTAATGGTTTCAGGACAGGAGCTCTGTTTTCTTGATTGGATGCTGCATTTTTTTCTTTGTAAAAGGATCAGTGTGAGTGGTTTGTTCTGCTGACAATTGAAATATATATATAAGGGGGCTAATAATAATGACCTTGAAAAATATAAAAAAAAATTCCAGCCAAACTAAAAGAACTAAGTCATTCTTCTGAAGAAAAAAAATATTTATTGTAGGAAATACTTTGAAAATGTCCTTGCTCTGTTAATTATTTGAAAAATAATTACAATTTTACACGGTGGCGCAGTGGGTAGCACGTTCACCTCACAGCAAGAAGGTCGCTGGTTCAAGCCTCGGCTGAGTCAGTTGAAATTTCTGTGTGAAGAGTTTCCTCCGGGTGCTCCGGTTTCTCCCACAAGTCCAAAGATATGCGGTACAGGTGAATTGGTTAGGCTAAATTGTCTGTAATGTATGTGTGTGAATGAGCGTGTATGGGTGTTTCCCAGTGATGGTTGCAGCTGGAAGGGCATCCGCTGCATAAAACATATGCTGGATAAGTTAGTGGTTCATTCCGCTGTGGCGACACCAGAATAATAAAGGGATCAAGTCAAAAAGAAAATGAATAAATGATATATGTCTGTTATCATTTTCATTCATTCATTCATTCATTCATTCATTCATTCATTCATTCATAAATTCATTCATTCATTCATTCATTCGTTTTCCTTCAGCTTAGACCCTTCCCACATAGCAAAATATTTCTGGCCCACACAATCAGCTTTTGCTTGGCCCACATGACGCAGTGCATTACGGTACAAGACTGGACCAAGTCTGGCTTTCAGACAAGGGCCAAACATTGACCATATCTGGGCCAAGTCTCAGCCAAGTTAATAACCATAACTGAGCCTGAACTGGGCAATAGATGTTGGTGTGTCCCGAATGCAATGAAATTGATAAACCCATGAATCATTGTGCTTTTACCAAACTTACATGGCCCACATATCAATTATTAACATCTGGGCCAAATACTACATTTTACTTCTGGCCCAAGTATTGTACTGGAGAACTGGAAAACACTGATACACTCCTGCATTCACACACACACTCATACACTATGGCCAATTTAGTTAATCCAAGTTGGGTTGAGTTGACTTTATTAGTACCCATAGGTAGATTCGTTTTGCAGCAAAGTTTGGTATTTGATACGAACAATTACACATATACAGTGAATCCAGAAAGTATTCATAGCGCTTCACTTTTTCCACATTTTTTTATGTTACAGCCTTATTCCAAAATGGATAAAATTGATTTATTTCCTCAAAATTCTACACACAATATCCCATAATGACAATGTGAAAAAAGATTTTTCAAAATTGTTGCAAATTTATAAAAAATAAAAAACCTGAAAAATCACATCCCCCGATCACTTAGCTTAGATGGCCGGCCAGCTCTAGGAAGAGTCTTGGTGGTTCCAAACATCTTCCACTTACGAATGATGGAGGCCACAGTGCTCATTGGAACTTTCAGAGCAGCCGAAATTTTTCTGTAACCTTTCCTAACCTTGTGCCTTGAAACAATCCTGTCTCAGACGTCTACAGACAATTCCTTTGTCCTCAATCTTGGTTTGTGCTTTGACATGCACTATCAACCCTGGGACCTTACAGACAGTGTATGCGTTTTCAAATAATGTCCAATCAACTGAATTTACCACAGGTGAACTCCAATTAAGCTGCTGAAACATCTCAAGATTTGATCAGTGGAAACAGAATGTACCTGAGCTAAATTTAGAGCTTCACGGCCAAGACTGTGAATACTTAGGTACTTGGGATTTTTCAGGTTTTTTATTTTTAATAAATTTGCAACAATTTCAAAAAATGGGGTATTGTGTGTAGAATGTTGAGGAAATGAATGAATTTAATCCATTTTGGAATAAGCCTGTAACATAAAAAATCTGGAAAAAGTGAAGCGCTATGAATAATTTCTGGATGCACTGTACATACCCACACATACACATACAAAAGTACATTAAGAAATATTGCAATATATTCAGAGCGACAATAGATGATGGGACAAAGCTATTCCTATAAAGTTTTGTCCTACTAAAAAGCTTTCGACCCGAACTCCTCAGACAGAGGACAAGAGCTACAGCTACTAATGTTCTGGGCAATCTGTAAAAGCTGCCTACTATACAGGGATTTTCAATCAACCTGCTAGAACACCTAATAACCTGGCTCAGTCTATTCCTGTTTTTAAAGGACAGACTTCCAAACCATGCCACCAGAGCAATACTGATACCCAAATATTTGTAGTTCTCCACGCATACTACTTTTTGACCTCTTATATAAGTCACGTCAGCTGCTGTATGATTCCTTCTAAAATCAATAATCATGTCCTTAGTGTTTGTTGCATTAAGTTTTAGATTTGACTCCTCACACCACTGAACAAAATGATCCACTATGGGACCATGTCTATTTTCATCTCCTTGGAGGAGGCTTACAATCGCAATGTCGTCTGTATATTTCAAAATAAAATGATTTTCAAATGTGCTCTGACACATGTTTGTGTACAGAATAAATAAAAGTGGGGAAATTACCCAGTTCACTTATAGCACTTATATACTGTGGGGGATACCGAGCACCCAGAGGAAACCCACGCGAACACGAGGAGAACATGCAAACTCCACACAGAAATGCCAACTGACCCAGCCAGGACTCAAACCAGCGACCTTCTTGCTGTGGGGTGACAGTGCAAACCACTGAGCCACCGTGCCGCCCATAATTTTTATTTATTTATTAATTTTTAATAATAATTTTTTTTGAACATTCAGACTTTTTATTAAATTAAAAGAGCTGATATCTGGCCTGTATTGACAGGTTCAGTTATATTTTGTCCGCTTTCTAATTGGTATGCTTCTTCGATTGTACAGATGCTTTAGATATGGGACTCAATCACCGAGTGAACTGTACATTCGAAAAAGCACATACAAACACACACACACACACACAAAAGAAACACATAGTTTATGCCTTGACACTAACTCCAGGAACTTGTCAGGTTGTCAGCTAATTATGTGTAATTTGCTGCATTACATATGCAAATTTTCTCATGCTCACCCATTAGGACGGCCGCAGCTCTCTTGGCCTGACAGAGAGCAGCTGTGATTTATGTGCCGCACCTGGTCCAATATGGCAATAACATGACTCATTCTTAGTCTCTTTATCTCTCACTTTCTCTCTCTTCTAATCCATCCCACTGTGCAACCAATTCTGTATGATTCCCAACGACTCATCGTGTCTTTGGACCCACGATTGCATGCTTTCTGGTTGTACATAACTCATAGCACTATAATGGAAAACCTGCTGAATCATCAGGGTATATCAGAGTACTGTACGCAGGGACGCATTGATTACAAATGGACTGTATTGGCTGACAGCAGTCATGAATCATTCTTGAGATGTTCGCTCTTCATGTCTTTTCCAGGTACTATGCGATTTGTTGTCAGCCTCTGGTGTACAATAACAAGATGACACCTGTGAGAGTCGCGATGATGCTGGTCGGATGTTGGGTCATTCCGTTTTTCATCTCTTTCCTTCCCATCATGCAGAGCTGGAATACCATTGGAATTGAGAGCTTTGTAAGTGAGGATTCTTGTTTTGCTTTTGTAATTTCTAAAAGCTGTAGTAATTAACTAAATGTTTAACTTGGCTACAATAGAAAGTGTTTTTGAAAAAAAATGTCTCTTGTACGGTGGCTGAGAGAGCTCAACGTACTTCAATTTAAGAAAACAAGTGCAATTACAGAAAATGCCAGCAAATTGAGAATAGATCTTTATCCGTTTGATAGCACACATGCGGCAAATACTCACAACGCAAACACATTTTTTAAAAACGCACTGCATTTTCATACAACTCAAACAAATTAATAAAACATGAGGCACTTTCAAATAGCTCGGAACACAAAGGAAATGTTTCAAGGGGACGTGATAGACCTGTTATTTGTTTTTAATGTCTGTGCATTGTGAGGATTTGCAGCACATGTGCTGTCTATCCCATGAAGATCTTTTCCTTATTTGCTGGTGTTTTTTGTAATTGCAGCATGAAATTTAAGCTCTCTCGGTCACCATGCACTTGCTTCACCTGCAATTGACAACTTTAGATTTGTGTAGATGTTTTAAAAAAAAATGAATGATTTATTTACACTGTAGAATGGCAGTTTTTGTCAGTTTTAAGCAATATTAGGAATAATTTCCATTACATTTTAGCAATTAAAATAGTTTTCATGTTGTTTGCACTTGATGTAATATTGCATTTGATGTCAGATCACAGGTAGATGCAGGACACATTCCCATAAATGCATGGTGATTTAATCTGTTTCTTTCATTCATTTTTGACCACTTTCCTGAATTTTTGAGCATGTTTACATGCACAATAAATATGTTAATAAATTATTGAAATGAGTAAATGTCCTGGTTTACACCTAAATCAATAACCCAGCAATGCAAGTCAACTGCATTCACAGAACGCTATTAATAAATCTGTTTATTTTCTTAATAGTGGCATTAAAATGTAATAATTAGCACATTTTTATTTATGTATTTTTATTAATTTTATTTATTTTTCTATTATCTTGATACACTGTAAAAAGTGATTAGTTATTTTACTTAAATTTTATAAACTCATTGTAACTTACAACTTTTAAGTTGACTTAACTTTATTTTTATTGCACATAGTTCATTTACTTTATAATTTTAAAGCAATGTGTTTACTCATCTTGTTTTTAAGTAATGTCAGCTTATCACTTTTTACAGAGTATGTAGATGAGCTTTCATCATCTAATCTAATATTTCATTCAACAAATCCCAACATACTGCTAGTTGTAATCTCTGAATGCCCTAGTTAGCATTAAAAGTTTTCAGAAAAGAGGTACACGGTGGTACAAATAATGTTCCTTAAGGAACAGTTTTGTACCTTTGTAAAAGTTGTACCTTATATTGTACAGAAGACCTCTTATAATACTGTTCTGTACCTTTTATGGTGCAATTGAAATAAAGGTACGCAATTGTTCTTAAAAAAAAAACAGAAACATAAGTGTTGGACAGCCCTTTTGTCATTACAACACCTATGAAAACAAATAATACTGGAAAGGCAAAGTGATTTTATGAATGATTTCCATATTACAACATGAATCATCAAAAAAGCATATGTTTAAAGAAACTCATAAACATTAACTAAAGAACTGGTAAAACATAAAACTATAGGTATTGTAAACTAAATATTTAAGGTATTTTTAATAAACATTTGGTAAGCATTTTCTGATAAATACATTTTCATTATTGATATCCGCACCTTTTGGCGTTTGCTTTCCACTACACATGCGAGCTGGCAAAAGTCCTTACACTCTCAGAACAAAAGGTACACGGTGGTACAAATATTGTTCCTTGATGAACAGTTTTGTACCTTTGTAAAAGTTGTACATTATATGGTACAGACGAGACCTCTTATGATACTGTTCTGTACCTTTTATGGTACAACTGAAATAAAGGCACACAACTGTTCCTATATAAAAGGTACAAACGTGTTGAACAACTCCGTCTTTATTACAATACCTATGAAAAGAAATCTGACTTGAAAGGCAAAGTGATTTTATGAATAATATTAAAACATGTATCATCATTTAAAGTATATGTTTAAAGAAACTTATAAACATTAATTATTAAGTTATAAAACAATAATACAAAACAACTGGTAAAAGACCTATAGGTATTGTAAACTACACATTTAAGTCATTTTAAATACATGTTTTGTAAGCACTTTTGACAGTGTTAAGGTACAAAGTGTCTTGTCACTGTGGTGGTGCCTTAATAGATCAGATTTTTACCTTTGATGAAGGTACAATACTGTATCTGCAGGTTTTAAAAAAACAAAGGTACATTTTGGTTTCCCATGGTACAAATCATGTCCTTAAAGGTACAAACTGTAATGGTACAAATTTGTTTCTTTGTCCTGGGGTACAATTCTGTTCTATAAAAAGATACTGCCCCAGTGACAAGGGTTTCTATCTTCTTTGGTACAAGATTGTACTATTTTTTCTGTGTATACAGTAGTTTTTAGCATTTTATTAACAAAATAGTATAGAACTGTAATATTGATCAACATATAAAAATGATTATCAGTATTTTGTTGTAAAATGCAATATTTAATATTATATAATATATTAATATTATAAATTTGTTCACTCGAATTTTACAGATTGAACAAAGAAAATTCAACTCATCTCGTAACTCAACTTGTGTGTTCATGGTGAACCAGCCATATGCTCTGGTGTGTTCAGCCGTGGCTTTCTATGTGCCTCTGGTTCTAATGGTTCTGGCCTATCAGCGGATCTATGTCACTGCCATGGGACACGCTCGACGAATCGGCTCTCTTCATCGGGCTGGTTCGGCTCCTACTTCCACTTACCCCAACAATGACCAGCATGGCTCCAGTCGCATCAAGAATGAGACCAAAGCAGCTAAGACTCTGGCTGTGATCATGGGCTGCTTCTGCCTGTGCTGGGCTCCCTTCTTCGTCACCAACGTGGTGGATCCTTTCATCAACTACAGCGTGCCCTGGCAGATGTGGACCGCTTGGCTCTGGTTGGGTTACATCAACTCGGGCTTGAATCCGTTCCTGTATGCTTTTCTGAACCGGGCTTTTCGCAGAGCCTTCCTCATGATCCTGTGCTGTGGAGATGAGCGTTATGCCCGGCAGGGGGGCTTTAGCCCAAGTAGACAGTGCTCCGAGTCTGTCAACGGGACCTCCATTTCTCTCAGGTACAGTTAGGCCCTTTTGAACACACTGAGCTTTCAGAAATGAGTTCTGGGAGACAGAAAGATCAAAGATAACCTCGTATATGAAAAGCGCATGTAAAGAATGTTAGTGAAGGGCTCTGGATAGAGATTTATTTTTGGAAACGATGCATCATTGAGTTGGTTTTGCTTCTTGCTTCAAGTTATTAAAAGGAGAAAAAATATTTGTTAATTAACAGTTGCAGATATTTTGTGATACTTGGCTTTTTTTCAGTTATTTATGCTTTCGATTTGCATCATGGGATTTCTGCTCCATCAACTTTTGCTGCTGAAAATTTCACTGACGTTTAATAAAGTGACTTTTAATGACATTTTAGTAGTTTGAAACAATATATGTTTCATAGAAGGACCCATAATGCAATTCAAAAGCATAAATAAAACACCCTGAAACTGTTAAAAAACAGATATATTTATAGTGTTAGTATATATATATATATATATATATTTTGTTCAAAAGTTGTTTAAAGTGTTTTTTCTCACAAAGACTGCTCTTATTAGATCAAGGCGTTTCAAAATGTAGTTTTTTTTTTCCAGTTTAATTTAACGTTTAATATATAGCATATTTAAAGAGCCCATATTATACATGAAATAGGGTCATATTAAGGTTGTAAGGGTCTCCAACAACAGTCTAATATGCATGCAAGGTCATAAAACACTTTTATGGTCTTATAATCTGCATTTATTTTTACCTAATTATCCCAACGACTCCCATATGAATCGTCCAGTGATTCATTTGTTCCCAACCCCCTCCTCAGCGCGAAGCTAATCTGCGCTGATTGGACCGATGACAGCCTGCTGCGATTGGTCGACAGTGACAGGCTTCAGCACGAGACAGAGTGAAATGCCCAGCTGGTAATCAACTATATAAAAGTAGTCACAGTGCACACGCGCTTCATAGTGTAAGGCTTTTTTCACACACACACACTCACACACAACCCTCCTCAGAAGAACTGGGGAGATCGACGCGAGTCTCCTAGCCTCTCTTTCTCTCTCACACACACACACAACGCTCCTCAGAAGAACTAGGGAAAGCGACGCGCGTCTCTCTCTCTCTCTCTCTCTCTCACACACACACACACAACGCTCCTCAGAAAAACTAGGGAAAGCGACGCGAGTCTCTCTCTTTCTCTCTCTCTCTCTCTCTCACACACTCACACAACGCTCTTTAGAAAAACTAGGGAAAGTGACGCGAGTCTCTCTCTCTCTCTCACACACACACACAACGCTCCTCAGAAAAACTAGGGAAAGCGACGCGAGTCTCTCTCTCTCTCACACACACAACGCTCCTCAGAAGAACTAGGGAAAGCGACGCGAGTCTCCTGTCTCCTAGCTTACGATCACCATAGCAACGACAAACGGCAGTGGAACGCGAGCTCACAAAAGCCTTTAACGTTAAATCCGTAAACAAAGCGGCACGCGTCGCGTTTTTAACGTGGCTTACATGTGATAAGAGAATATAAAGAGTAACCGCGTGTACTGTACCAGGTTAACAAGTAACAAAACACAATAAATACATAATTTGCAAGTTAAACGAGGCAACAATTTTAATCGCACTTACTTACACTAGTGAATAAACCTCAACCACTGACTCTTCACAGTTCACAACTCATCTTTGGGTAGAGACTGTCAATATTATCTATCTGAGCACAGCGTGACTTCATTCGACCGGCGGCGTCTGTGTGTGTGTGTCTAGTGTTTTTTTCTGTGTTAGTGGGCGGGGCCGCAGGTTTCAAATCTCCCTGGTTTGCGCGCGTAACTACTGGCGAGGCTTGTGTTTCGTGGCTGCGTCATCGCGAAACACCTAATGACTCGTTATCAAGACGACTCGTTTGAAGCACTATGAGTCGACTCTTTTATAGATGAATCAATAGTTTTAAACACTGTACACTTACAGATTTAAGCCTTAGCTGGATATTTCACTTCACTTAGAGCTGTGTTACACACTACATGGAAGGGCATTTTCAAAAACCCATAATATGGGCTCTTTAATAATTAGTGGTGGGCAAAACTTAATCGCATCCAAAATAAAAGTTTGTTTTGACTTAGAATATGTGTATATACTGTGTATATTTATTATGTACAGTTGAAGTCTGAATTTTTAGCCACCCTTTAAATTTTTTTTTCTTTTTTAAATATTTCCTAAATGATGTTTAACAGGGTGGTGCAGTAGGTAGTGTGGGTTTCCTCCGGGTGCTCCGGTTTCCCCCACAGTCCAAAGTCATGTGGTACAGGTGAATTGGGTAGGCTAAATTGTCCGTAGAGTATGAGTGTGTATGGATGTTGCCCAGAGATGGGTTGCGGCTCGAAAATGAATGAATGAATGATGTTTAACAGAGCAAGGAATTTTTCACAGTATGTCTGAAAATATTTTTTTCTTCTGGAGAAAGTCTTATTTGTTTTATTTTGGCTAGAATAAAAGCAGTTTTTAATGTTTTAAAAGCCATTTTAAGGTCAAAATTATTAGCCCCTTTAAGATATATTTTTTCGCTAGTCTACAGAACAAACCATCGTTATACAATAACTTGCCTAATTACCTTAACCTGCCTAGTTCACCTAATTAACCTAGTTAAATGTCACTTTAAGCTGTATAGAAGTGTCTTGAAAAATATCTGGTAAAATATTATTTACTGTCATCATGGCAAAAATTAAAAAATCAGTTATTAGAAATGAGTTATTAAAACTATTATGTTTAGAAATGTGTTGGAAAAAAAATCTTCTCTCTGTTAAACAGAAATTGGGGGAAAAAAAATAAAGAGGGGGGCTAATAATTCAGCAGGTCTAATAATTCTGACTTCAACTGTATATATAAATACACACATACATGCATATATTTGAGAAAATGTCTATTTATATTTAGGTATAAAACATATGTATATGATGCAAAATATATATAAATTTAAATACCTTTGTAACAAAATTATTTTGTATAATTTTGTGTTTATGTATGTGTGTATATCACATATACATAATAAATAGATATAGTACATACATATATTGGGCTCAATTGTAACGATCTAGGCGCAAAGCCTAAAGCGCAAGGTGCAAAAGCATTAAGGGCGTGTCCAAATCCACTTTTGCTGTTTTAAGGATGGAAAAATACATTTTGTGCGTTGTGGCGCATGGTCTTGCAGTGTTGTGTTTATTCTCTTAATGAGCTATGTGTTTGTTTTGAGCATAATGTGCGTTAAACCTATCAGAGTCTCATCTCCCATTCTCTTTAAGAGTCAGTTGCGTCACGCCATGGTGCATTTGCTATTTACATGGTGGACTTTGTATGTGGAAAAACTGAACATTTCACTACGAGAAAACAGTTAAACCGACCATCTGCAGCACATGGATAACGAACGAGTCTCCTCCATTCAGCGTCTTTGCTTTTACTTTACTTTTACTCTTTACTTTACTCCTTTACTTTCATGAATAAGGAAACGGTGTTGTACACTCCACTGAAGACATCCATTAGCCTATATATTTCATTTCGTTTGTTAAGCACAAAGATTTATTTCAAAACTATTTCTAAATTCAGTTTTAATTTCCAGTAAACGAATGAATGAGCAATAATAACGAAGTGTGGTCAAAAAACTGTATTATATCCAAACACACATCTTATATGCCCCATATGGCTCAAAACCCGACAGGTGGACAAATCTAAACTTGTTTTAATTAAAACGAATATAAATATGCATTTACTAAAAATACAAATGATAATAATAACATTACACAAAAGCAAATTGTCATAAATAAACTGAAAAAGCCCCCCGAGATGAAGAAGGCATGAAGACAGGGGTTTTTATATTTATGTAGAAAATAATAATTTTTGTAACAAATTATGTTCAGGGATATCTGCATTGCTGTACATCCTGTGTGTATTAAGCAATGTGTATGCTTTTAAGGCGCACAACTAATAATAAATAATTCAAATGTTCAAAATATAAGCAGTTTGCCAAGTTTTAGAAGTATGAATCTTTATAACATTATAAATGTATTCAGTTTTGTTTCTGATCACTTTAATTATCCGTTGCTGAATAAAAAGTTAATTAAATTAATGTAAAGAAATATATATATTTATAGACCCCAACATTTCCCAATGTTTCCTACCATAAGAAATACAGTAAATATAACAAATTACAATATTACCTAAAGCACCAATATGTAACAGGTCTCTGTTTCCCCTCTATTTATTCAGTGCTTGGCCTACAAAATGCTGAAAATGATCAAAATGATAATGCCACTGTAATCTTCAACTATGTGCATAATCATAAAAACGATCTAAATAAAACCCATTTAGAAACATGCTGATTCCATACAGCCTTTTACGAGACACTTAAGAATGACATAATCGGCTGTAACGCACTCTTTAACTCGGAAAGTGAAAAGTTGCGTTTAGCCACAAGAGCTGGTAGAATATTCAGCAACACAAGTCTTTCCACGTTTCCAGTTGTTTTTCTGCGCATGGTTTCAGACCGTTTTAAGTGGGCTCCGCTATTACAACGACAATTACCCCCACACTGGTTTTGCAGTGATGTTGGTATGACATCATTGTGGCTCCTCATCAAAACAAAAGCACATGGTGGTGCCTGTCCAGTGTTCACTGCTCTAAAACTTTATGATCTGCATAAAACAACACAGGCATTTTAAGTACACCACTATTTATTTTCCTGTCGTTATTGGCGCATTTCTATTATTTGTGTGTGTGTTTTCCACCCCAGGCGAATGAGTTACTTCATTGATGTTTTGACCTTTTGGTTTTTTGTAGTTAAGGATGTCTGCACACTGTGGTTTGCCATCTCTGCCTAGCAAAACATTTGGCGTTTTATGCAGCAATATAATGGGTGGATTCTTATGATTTGCTTTGTTATAATGATGTATTGGGGAATTATTCCATGTTTTATTACGGTTAAGTGGTCTAGACGAGCCATGATGTTTAGCTTGCATAAGTAGACTGTTTTTTAGGTTATAATGTGGTGCAAAAGTGACATCTGCTCAGTGACATCTGATTGAGGCACAAAACATACACACACATACAGGTTTGTTTTGTGAATTGTGGGGACATTACATAGGTTTCCATTACAGCCCATTACAGTGTAGTTTTAAACAGTACACACTGTATTTTCTGTGGCCCTACCCCTAAACCCAACCCTCACAGGAAACTGTCCAGTTTTACTTTCTGAAAAAAGACTCATATTTCAGCATTGCCTTGAAATACCTGTGTAATACACATGCCATTATACACATTTGTGTCTTGATATGTTAAAAAAAAAACACATACGCACAAACACACACGCACACACATATTCATATACAGTGCATTTAAATGCATCTGTACAAAGATAGAGGCAAAATAATCGAAAATTAGCCCAAAAACAACCATAATCTGAAACTTTTTAAGGAAAAAATAGGATTTAATAGGAAAGGAAAATAAATAATATAGTAAACAATTCATTATATGAACTGTAATTTAATGGATAAAAATCTAAATTTATATGTATGCAAATGAACTAATTCTAGCTATAATAAAACTAGTACCAAATTACTTGTAATTATTATGAGTATTAATTATTATTATTAGTTATGTATACATCACGTGACCGTGTTTAAAATTGATAGAAAACACATCTACTTCCAAAGCATAATATATAGACAATTTTGTTTTCTCATGCTTCTAAATAAACGACTACTAAATATATAATTGCATGGTGACAAGTTTGCTATAGACTGAGGAGGGGACAACTAAATATTATCTTTTAAGATTAATTCAGCCCACAGAAAGGAGGTTTGCTTTGAATATATACTGTATTTAGCCAGTACATTTTATTCATCCCTTTGGGATTGAAGTAGGGTGTTTTTTTAATGCTTATTTGTCTAAATAGTTAATTATAGTTTTCCCAAGGCAGTGTATGTCAAAAATGATGGAGTGAAGAAGTAAAAATAATCACTGGTTCCCGGATTTACCCCATTGATATTTAATCCCCTGTTACCATTATAACAGTACATCCAAATTAAAAGTAAACATTCAACTCAATTAATCACTTTACATGGGTTGTCAATCAGCTAGTTTCTAAGGCTTGACTGTGGCCCGCTTCACACATACAGACCTTTCTGGAAAATTACTGGCAATTTTCTGGAAAGGTCTGTATGTGTGAACAGGCCCTTTTTGAAAATACCGGTAAATTCGTTCTGGCAATTTTCCAGAAAGAGAGGTTGTAACATTACCGGTAATTTGCCAGAATGCTGCACTGTGTGAACGCAGAGGGAAAATTGCTGGAAAGAGCGCGTTTACACTTAGAACACGCTGACATGAGACATCTACTCCAGCCAATCAGAACAATCACACTGTAAAAAATAAATCCGTAAAACTTACTGTAAATAAACGGCAGCTGTGGTTGCCAGTATTTTACAGTTAAAAATATGGTACAAAAGTAATTTCTAATTTTTACAGTAAACTACCGTATTTCATTATTTATAGATGTAGTATGTCTGTATTTTGAATTATCAACATCTACACATCTTTTGTTACACAGTTAGACACGTTAACACAGCCATATGCAGGTGGTGATGAGGAAGTTACATAATGAACCAATGCTTATCACAAACAACTTTTCCCACAAGTAGAAAAGTGAATCAGTGTATAGAAGGTGCTCAGTGTCATTCACACAGCTACTAAACACCAGAATGGTAACACGCATAAAATTAAAGTCATGAAATAAACATTGTTTATCAGTATTAGATGTAACATAAGTCTTTAATGTACATAACTGATGGGGAAACAACGAAAAAGATCCATAGTAATGTCAACAAAAAGCATAAAAATTGATGTGCCATGCAGGGAATTCTGGGAAAGTCAATTTACGGTTATTCGCCATATATAATATACCGTTAACCAGGTTACGGATTTTTACAGTAGTATTTTACAGTTTTTTTACTGTTGAAATCACTGCAATTTTTTACAGTCACATTCACGTCCGTGATGTTTATGAAAATAAAAGCCTTTGAATATTTTTCCAGACATGTTGAGCTGCTACTGTAGATGTTAGTCAGATAATGTTTCTATGTTCCTTCTTAAAGCCAACTGTGCTGTGCAAAAAAATATCGATAAAATGCTTATGATAAGCCGTTGTTTGTTTACCTTCAAGCTCTGCTTCCTTCAGTTGCTTGATGCATGTGAACGCGAAGCAGCCAGTGAGCGCCAGCGCACACATATTATGAACATCTCGACATGCGAAAGTGTTCCTTCATATGTTTTCATCGAAGATGTTCAAAATACTTCCAAAGAGTTTGTAATGTAGTCAAATGTTTACAAATACAAGCGCAGCAGAGCTTATTTCTGGTTAATGAAGTCAGAATTTACTGGTATTTTTTTAATGGATGTGTGAATGGTTATTTCCGGAATGTCCTTGCCTGTGTGAACAGGGCTTTTTTTTATTTACCGGTAAAGTCATTCCGGAAATTTTCCGAATATTTACCGGTATCACTGTGTGAAAGGGGCTGATGTTTATGGGGTGTGCTGTAACATGTGCATGCCTCATTTCTAAAAAAAAGAAAAAAAAAGTCATGCCAGAGGGTGGGGTTTATGTAAATTATAGGTTTTGTGATGTCACAAACCCAGGAAGAAACTTGCTGTAGTTTTTACCACTGATCTATAATAGAGAAATATTATGTATTATACAGTTAAAGTCAATATTATTAGCCCTCCTGGACATTTTTTACATTTTCAATAATTTTCCAAATGATGTTTAACAGCACAGCACCTTTGCATTGAACTTTGAGTCTTATAACTTTCAAGATGTTGTTTAAGCTCAAACAACATTCTGCATTTACTAGAGTAAAAAAAAAACAGTAACATCAAGGTCTACTTTAACAGTACCGCTTATTGCAGTGTTTTGTATTAAAGCAGCTTTGGGAAGCTATAAATATAAGGATTTGGAGTCACGTTTGTGAGGGGCTGCTACTGAACCTGTCCTTGTGCAACACAAGCGAATACACAGCGAGAAGTGAAAGAAGGTTTTTGTCTGAAAGCTGCAGCCTTGATCCTGGCATGAAGCACTTCAGCTCTGCATTTTTCCCCACTTTCTGTATTATCAGACTGATGATTGGTGATGCAGAAAGGTGTCAGAAAACACAGCTCTCTCTGCTTCTGTTTCCATAGAGACTCTGGAATGGCCCGCATCCAGCAAACCTGAAGCGTCAATCGCAGCACTCGCTATTTTCCATATTCTACACATTTCTTTTCCTCGAGGTATGTCTGGAATGTGACGCTCTTCCAGGCGAGCAACATTTGGGTGGCTTAGCACTACAGCCATGCGGTTTAAGTCTGCTCTCTGCTCATGCGGAGGACTTTGACTTGAGCTTTCTCAATCCGTTCGGTTGCATCCAGTCTCACGTTTCACGCGGTGTGACTGAAAATAAAAATTCGAACTTTGGTCCTTTGGCTCAGCCATGACCAAGTACTGCAAAATATTGCAATTTTGGAAGCAGAGAATATGACTGAAGGGAATGAAAAGAGGACTTTTTAAAAAGAAAGAGAGAGCAACAGTTTTTAACCCTTTCATAGACATTGTAAGTTTTTGTCCAAAGTGTCCTAGCAGAGTTTTTTTTTCTTCATCTTTCCAAGAAATGTATTTGAAATTGAGTTTTCCAGTTTTCCAGTCAACTTTTTGATTATTACAAATACAAATATTCTTTCTTTCTTTCTTTCTTTCTTTCTTTCTTTCTTTCTTTCTTTCTTTCTTTCTTTCTTTCTTTCTTTCTTTCTTTCTTTCTTTCTTTCTTTCTTTCTTTCTTTCTTTCTTTCCTTTTTCCTTTCTTCCTTTCTTCCTTCCTTCCTTCCTTCCTTCCTTTCTTTCTTTTTGAATAATTATTTACTTGTATAAATTAGCAATACAGGAGTCTATATTAGTCCTTGTTTCAACATGCTCATTCTGATAACGTGGCCCTACATACATTTCTGGAGATCGTGAATTATATATAGAGAAGTACACATGGCTGCATTTTGTCTTTAAAATGAATGCTATAGGGTGGTATGACGCCGTTCCTTTTCGCGCTTACCATCTGACGATTACCTCTACATGGGCAGCTTTCTCGCTGTTACTAGTTTGTCCAGTTAGCTCACCATGCATGTCGGCTGACTTGAGATGCAGAGGGGTTGGAGTCCAGTGAAGAACGATTCCAGAAAGCGGGTAAAACTAAAGCAGAAGCCAAAAAATTAAATAAACAAGTAAATAACAGGGTGAGAATGTGGTCAAATCTAAAAACACAATAAAAAGGGCTTTTCTTTTCTGTATTGCTTTTTAAAACTGTCGGTTAGGTTTAGGGATGTGAGTGAGCGGGCCAGTCAGTGCTTTTGAAAACACTAGGGGTTGGGTTTAGGCAAGGAGGAGGGTGGATCAGTCGGTCAATCAGTCAGTCAGTCAGTCGAGATCTCAAAAGCATAAACAGCGACCTCTGGTGGATTCACGAAAACAAATACTGAAAAAAAAAATTACCTCCTGGGATGTATTTCGTGACCTCCAGAAATGTACGTAGTGGTAAGTTTTCAGAATGAGCCTGGGTTGCCTTTTTGGATTTATGAATTTCTTTTTTTTTTTTGTTGAACACAAAAGAAGATATTGTGAAGAATGTTGGAAAAAAGCAGCTGTTGACATTTATAGTAAAAAAGAGGACTTAAAAAAAAGACAGAGCAACAGAGTTTTTTTTAAAGCTTTTTTAATAGACATCGTGGGTCGAAAATGTCCAAGCTGAGCTTTATTTTCTTAATCTTTCCAAGAAATGTATTTAAAATTCAGTATTATATACTATAAAACTTCTATATAAAACTTATTTCTTTCTTTCTTTCTTTCTTTCTTTCTGAATAATTATTTACTTGCAAAAATTTGCAATACTATTAGTCCGTTTTGAGCCATATGTGTAAAGCTGATGTTTACAAAGAACAAAAACTGTTTTGTTTATTTAAAAGGAAAATATGCATAAAGATTTTTGGAAATTTAAAACAAGACATTTAATGAAGACCTAAAATAAATAACAAAATACATTTACTTCAAAGATTCAGCAAAGAAACCCAAAGCTTAAAATAACAGAGGAAATGAATACAGGTCATTTAAAGGGATAGTTCAAACACACACACACTCAAAAAAAAAAAACATTTCCTGACACTCAAGTGGATTTATGAATTTCTTTTTTTTCGTTGAATACAAAATAAGATATTCTGAATGTTGGAAAAAAAACAGCTGTTGACATCCATAGTGGGAACAAAAACTACCATTGAAGTCAATGGCTGTTTTTTGTTCAACATCTTCAGTATATCTTTGTGTTGAACAGAAGAAAGAAACTTAAACAGGTTTGGAGCAAGTGGAGGATGAGTAAATGATGACAGATCCCCTTAAGATATTTGCATAGCTTGTACAATGAATATTTAATGACAGTCTATAATATAACTGCATTTTAGCAAGAATCATACAACACAAAGCATTAGATAGCTTGATGGATGATTTAAGTCAGATATAAGGTGAAGGTTATAAAGGTAGTAACAGAGTGTGGAAGGTTATCATTCTGTAGCAATTTATGTTTCTTTGTACCATCTTGTTGTGCAGTAAAGAATAACTGACAACAGGCCATTGTATTATTAGGAAATAATGCACACCCGGGATGGTGATGTGACCAAAATGCGAAGCAGGGGCTTTAACTGTTTAAGTTCAGCCAAGGTCATATCAAAACTTCCATACAGCCAAGAAATAAAACCGAACACATATGAGAGAGTGTTTTATAGTTACTCTTCCTCCTTTTAATAAGCAGCATGGTTCACCAATGAGAATAACATTCGATGGCTTCTGGAATAGCAGCTGAGATGAAGGTGGTCACGAGTTTTATTGCCCAATCTCAGATTAAGGACATTGTTGTTATTGCAACCTATAAAATGTCCTGTTAGATTTGGAGTTGGTTAATTGTTAAAGAGAACATTTCTTTAAATCTAATGGAAGGATTCATCTCAGCATATTTTTAAAAAACACATGATTAAAGCCATTTTGAAGTGAATTCTGCTGTTTGATGAATTTGAAAGGCATTAAATATCGATTCTGATGCTTCAGGATGTCTTTTATAGTAACTGTAGGATTGTTTTTTTTGCTGTTAAGATCTCAGACACTTGGAGTGGGTTAACAGGAGCAATGGGTTAATGCGTTTGATTGATTTTACAATGTGCTAACCTTCAAGAGGTTTTCCCTGTATGCTGAAGCAGTTATTAGCTCAGATTGATCTCAGAAGTGGCACTGTTTTAGCAACCCGTAATACAAAGAGCACCAGAGATGAGAAAACCTCCTCACCGTGTCTAAAAGAGGGCAGAACCATCAAATAACTCGTTGTTATTAATGATTAGCTTGCATTATAAACTGATTGGTTATATTTAGGAGATCACACAAAGCGCTGGAATGTCAGCATAATCTTGATATGACTCTCAGCTTTGAGCCTTTGTCTACTTTATTAAAGGAGTAGTTTATAGAGAATGACATCATTTTCTCACCCTGATGTTATTTTAAAAGTTGTTTAATTTTCTTTGTTTCCATAGCAGAAATAGCCATATTGTTAATTAAAACCATATTGCTAATAAAATATTTTAGTTGTTAAATATGAATAAAATTAAAACTAAAAGTGTTTTTTAATCCAAATATAGTTTTATTTACAAAACATACAATAAAGTACATAAAAAATAAAGCTGAATAAATTCATTTAAGCTGTAAGGAAATATTTTTTTGTAAAAAATGTAAGGTAAAATTGACAAAAAAATTATTATTTTTTATTATTTATCTATTTATGTTTATTATTTATTGGATAATTATTGGTGGTAGTAGGAGTAGTAGTTTCTGAACAGTTTGGAAAATTATAGAAAATTATGGAAATTCATTTGAATCATTTCCAAGTATGGAAAAGTATAGAATAAAAATTCTATATATAATATAAGATTTTTTAAAATATCACATTCAAAACTTCTAAATATAATAGGGTTGTAACGTTATTGGGATGCTGACAAGGAAGTGCGGATCCAAATGCAGGTTTATTAACAAGAACTGGCTGGCTATGTAGTCCATATTATGGCGGATTTGTAGTTCTTTTGCGATCTGTTTGTTTACAAGCGATCTGCAAGGATTAGATTGCTGGTGATTGTGACAAGGCTAAATGCAGAAGCATGCAGAAGGACTTTTAATCTTCAGTAACCTGGGTCGGTGAACTGTATGCTGTTACAAAATTGATGCGTTTAAGGTCTGTTTGCTTTAAAAATCAACAATCTTTACTGCCTGATTGAGATACGAAATAAAATGGGTCTCAGACTGTAGAAGAAGCACTGCATTTAATTACACTGTTCTGTGCCATGTCTTTAAAATATAAACAATTATTTTGCTCCAGTATTTTCAATGGAGTTTCTGCGCTAGTCTGCTTGAACAACTAAATGAATGCTGAAGTCTATTAAACTGATTATATTTTAAATACATTACAACATTGATGCTGTAAAGGGAATCTTATTAAATTTAATTAACTGTTCATCAGAAGTTTACCGATATGGGAAGAAACACTAGCTGTGCATATACCCTATTAAAAGACAGTTTTTAAAAATGTTTCATGGGGTTTCTGGTTCATACTTGTTAGTAGTTGAATTTTAAAACCATTTATTAGATAATAAAGATAATTATAATCCAGAAAATCTGTAGAAAAGTCTAGAAATGTATGTATACAATGTATGTTTTCCATTAAAATAAATGTATACTGGAAAAGTATGGATTTATGAATTGGAAATTGTGTAGGAACCATTAGTTGTAGTAGTAGTAGTACTAATTGTAATCATTTATTTATGGAAACAACCAAAACATATATACTTTAAAACTATGGTGCACTTTGTTTCTTTATCACATTTTTTAGATTTCAGGTTATTTTATGTGTTAAAATTAAAATAAAAACAAAAGTCAAACCTTTCTACACTGGGATAAAAATGCAGGGTTCCACACAATCCCTTCATGCTGTCCCAACACAAATCGATTAATCAATTGTTTTTACAAATTTAAGTGAATTGAACATAAAAGAATTAAGTTGTCCTAGAAAAACCTTGTTTCAACTCATCATAAATAAGCATTTTGCAGCAAAAGTGAGATGTTTTGAGTATAATGGGTGAATTAGTCGTTTAAATATCACCAGATTTCTTTTTAAATGAGCCAAAACTGACAAACCAATAAAATATTCACTGCTACCTAGGCCACATTCTTACTTCTGCCGTTTCTCTTGTGAAGTCTAAATGAGTTTCGGACTGAGCATTTGAAAGGTATCTGCTATAATCCACTGCTAAAGAAGATATTTCCATGTTTGGTCAAAACTGCACCAGTTTGACTCTCAGCTGCACCAGATCCTTGTGTTTCAGGTTAATGTCAGGTCAGGCTATGAGCTGGTCATCAGACTAACGCAAAGGATCTTGCTTGCGTATCTATTTTAAACCATTTCCCCCCGTGGACTTACTAAAAGGAGTCACGCTGATTTTCTACGCTCCCTGTTTGTGGTCCTTTTACTCTTTTTCAAGGCATTTCACAATTGTTTTACTATGAGTTTGCTTTAGGTAATCGTTACTAATACAATTAGTTTTTATTTTTTCGTTTATTTTATATTTAAAAGATCATTTCTAATTAAATGATCTGGTCTTTTAAAATGTTTGAAATGTCTACAGTCAGCATGAACAATAGTTTTGACAGTTTTGTCTTGTTTTAATACCAATGGCAGATTGTTTGAGGGTCTAGAAAGTACACATATTTCTAAGCATATGGATTCAGCGTAAAAGCAGTGCCAAATTTGTCAGACTTGATTATTTAGATATAAAAGTGCAATAGAGATTTGGCCTTTTTATCAGTATGGCCTCTATTTTTAGTTAATATTCACCAGCAGTGTTTTGTTTTGTACCACTGCTTTCACATACAGAAAATGTGCATGGATTACTCAAGAAATGTGGCTTATGGTTTGATTTGTTACAGATGTTTGGGATGTTTTTAAGTGATCGTACTACTCCAGTGTGGTTATGTTTGATTTGGATATCAAAACGAAAGTTTGTTTGGTTGGATATTTCTGCGCACATTCTCTGGACCCATCTTATTTTTGACCACCCGCTCTGCCTGTTTTATCTTTAGCAAAGTTCACAGTTTGCATAGTGCGGTTTGCTGTGAAAGTAAACTCTTGTGCTCAGTTTCAAGTCGCACTTTGATAGGAATCAGTATTATTGTACGCCAAACCGGAAATTGGTCATGAATGGAAAATTAAAAAGACTAAAAAAAAAAACTATGCATTGACTTGCACCAAATCTTTGGTCTTCACAAAGAAGTGCAGAAGGCGGCAGTGTTAAATGTGTAATTTATATGTCAGGCAGAGTTACAGATGACTGAGAAAGACTAATTACAGCACTCAGGCTTAATTACTTTAAGAGCAGAAAGTTGAGTGATGTTAACGGATGTTCCTCTTCTCTGCCACTAATTGCTCTGTGCAGATACTTGTTGGATTTCATTTGCCCATGCAATTCTCTTCTCAATCAATTGGTCATTATTGCCAAATAAAACACCACCGACAACATAATAAGCTTGCCAGGACATGAAATATTAATTTGAGTTAACCCGAGAACTCCATATTTGATCTATTATTATTATGTATTATATATATTTTTTTACATTTATGTAATAAATCAATGAAGTTAACACATATCTGGATGAAGTGTGTTCACATTAGCAAACATATTATGGCCAAAAAGTCTGAATTTTACTTATTTAGTTGAATAAAATGGCTCTGGTTCTATTAACACCTGATTCTGTTTTCTTTTCTGTCTTTTTACACTTGACCTTGTATTACATACAGTACGCTCTGTAAGCTGTTTTCTGCTCTACTATTATAATAGAAAATAGCATATAGAGAGTACTGCATATAATACAAGCAAGGTCAAACATAAAAGATAGAACAGAGATTAAGCAGACAGAGCCAGATAGAAAAGAAAACAGAAAAGAGTAAGCTAGTATTGGAAAGTCAGAACGATGCATCTTTACATTTTATAGATGCCTTGTTCTGACTTTCTAATTGTAGCACTCTTTTATCCATTTTTCATACTATCTGACAAATTCTTGTCGTCCATCCCAGTTGTAAGAGCAACAAATACTAACTTCATTTCTAGTTGATCATTTGGAAAAGTGGCAGATTTCCGATTAATCATCTGTTGAACTGCATCCTAGTGATCTCAAATACTGAAGAAGGCCTATTGGAATCCACATGGACCGAAGATTTTCACATAAATCAGTCAAGTTTGGTGAAGAAAAAAAGATGATTTGGGGTTACATTCAGTATGGAGGCATGTGAGAGTCTACAGTGTGGATGGCAACATCAACAGCCTGAGATTTTAAAACATTTGTGCTGCCCATTACACTACAAATCACAGGAGAGGGCAAATTATTCAGCAGGATAGCACTCCTGCTCATACTTCAGCCTCCACATCAACGTTGCTGAAGGCAAAGAAGGTCAAGGTGCTAAAGGGATTGACCAGCCCAGTCACCTTTCATATAAGCCACTTCTGATAACAAATGATCAACTAGAAGTCAAGGTTTAATTTGTTGTTCTTAAAACTTGGATAGGCGACAAGATTTGTGTCAGGTAGTGTATGTCTCTATATCCGTATTTTCTCTGTTTCTATATCCATTTTCTATTATTTAAATCTGCTAACTGTTTTTTTGTTTGTTTTGTTTGTTTTTTTGCTTTGTTTCTGTTGACTTCATTTAGAAGTTGCTTTTGATAAAAGCATCCGTTGAATGGTTAAATGTAAAATTACAAATAATATTTGTAATGTAATATTTGTATAGAGAAATCTTACAATAATTGCAATAGAAATCTATGATTTTTGAAATAAGAGTTTCATCAGAAACAATACAATTAATCGAAGTAAATTTAACAGATAGAAATTAAGATGGCAGACCAGAGCCTTAGATTTCTGCATTGGAAGTATTCTCATTATTTTGAATGCATTGAAAAAAAGGGAAAGCTCTCAGTGATTTTACATCACAATAAGACAAAAAGTACAAAAGTAGCAAACACATTGCTCCAAGCTTTCAATAATCTGTATTAGGGCTGCAAGATATTGAACAAAAATGAACATTGCCATATTTAGTATTTTTGCAATTTATATTTCAATTTAAACATAATTTCACAAGATCACTTTAGTAACTCTATTTGGAAAGATTGGAAGTTTGACTTTGACCTGGATTTTGTAGGCAAGTGTATCCATGTATAAACAAATGTATAAACGCAATAAAGCATTAATGAAAACAATAGAAAAGTGATATAAAAAAAAACAATTAAAATAACTTTATGATTTTGATGGAGTAACAGGATTAAGGTACAGAAATCCAAATCCAATCAAATGTAAAATAATACCTCATGGAGTCTTTATAAATAAACACAATCATTCTTTGTTAAAGTGGCAAATGCTTTAAATTAGCTTGAAATCTTAGTAATAGGCCTCAAAATCAAATAAAAAAGATGTTTAACCAGTATAAGCTGCTTGGAAATGAACTCTGTATGTGGCGTTATATTCAGTGCCACACTTTTAACAAAGGGCAATTGAGCTACTAGGAAAGTTTTTGCTAGTGTGGCCTTTACATTGAAGAGTAGAAATATCCTAAATACAAGAATACTTTTTTCCACTCATCTTTTATCTTCTTTTTCCCCCCGCATTATCTTTCTCTTTTGTTCTTTTCTGTGTATGTTAAAAGATTTTTCGATACAGTAGCTTCTAGCTAAGTACAGGAACAAGATGAGGACAGAGATCAGTCAAAGAAGAAAGCTTTGAGACAGATGGGCTGCTCTCTTTTTCTTTTTTTGTGCAGTTTTCAAAGCTTAAAACCTGCCTGGCCAGTTGCAGGAATCTGTTTTGGCATATGGGGAGAATTATTGGACATTAGGAGTATAATGTAGCTCATAAAGGGGAGAACTCATCTGAACCGGATTACTGATTTTATCAATCTCAGTCTTATTATAGAATGGTTCATGAGAACAGCCTGATAAAGGTTTCAAGACATGTCTGTCGACCCAAAGGATTTCTCATTTCTTTTGGGACATTAATAATAGTTGGTGCTAAATGAAAATTATTTAAAGGCTTTTTTTTATTCAAACATCTGGTGAGTAATACATCTTAAAGCGATAGTTCACCCAAAAATAAAAGTTCTGTCATTAAGTACTCACCATTGTGTCGTTCATAACCCGTGAGACCTTTGTTCATCTTCAGAACACAATTTAAGATATTATGAAATCGGAGAGCTCCCACATCCTCCATAGACAAACAAAGGCCCTGAAAGGTTCGTGGCCTGGAAAGGTACCAAGAGCATTATCTTCAGTGTATATTCAATGGTTCAACTGTAATATTACAGGAAGAAGGTCATTGGTTCAAGTCCTGGCTGGGCCAGTTGGCATTTCTGTGTGAAGTTTGCATGTTCTCATCGTGTTCGTGTGGGTTTGTGCTCCGGTTTCCCCCCCCAGTCCACAGACATGCGCTATAGGTGAATTGGGTAAGCTAAATTGGCTATAGTGTATTAGTGTGTGTGAATGAGTGTGTATGGGTGTTTCCTAGTACTGGGTTGCAGCTGGAAGGGCATCCGAGGTGTAAAATATATATATGTGAGAATAGTTGGCGGTTCATTCCGCTGTTTCAACATCTGATAAATATAAGGAACTAAGCCGAAGGAAAATGAATGAATGAATGAACAAGAATGCATGATGATGCATCGAATATTTAGATGATGTTCTTTCAGGCAGTGTTACCAGTTTGGGCGGTTTTGAATTTAATTTTGCGGGTAAAATGGGTATACCCCATTTTGAAAGTAAAACATACTCTAATAAGTAGTGTAATCTACACAACATTTAAGCGCAGTGTGTGGGTGGGGGGGAAAATGTGATCCGGGTATGCTGTGGTTCGGCGACTGCTGGTGTTGGTTGCTGTATGGTTAAAAATGATGACAGTTGCAGTAACTAGACTAATTTCGATTTAAATTAATTAAAATTAAATATATTAATCTAATATTATGGCCATTATTTTTCCATTTTTAGGTTTTTGTCTGTTTGGGTGGGTTTTGGACAGCTTTTGGCCAGGAAAAAGTTCGCTATATCTGACAACACAGGACCTTTACTGACTTATGTCTGTAGAGCAGGGGTCACCAATCTCGGTCCTGGCGGGCTGGTGTCCCTGCAGGATTTAGCTCCAAATTGCCTCAACACACCTGCCTGGATGTTTCAAGTATACCTAGGAAGACCTTGATTAGCTTGTTTAGGTGTGTTTGATTAGGGTTGGAGCCAAAATCTGCAGGACACCGGCCCTCCAGGAACAAGTTTGGTGATCATTGCTGTAGAGGTTCAGATAGCTCATGTATTTGATAAAAAATCTTAATTTGTGTACTGAAGATGAAAAAACATCTTATGAGTCAACATGAAGGTAAATAATTAATAACAGAATTTTCATTTGTGTCAATCCAAAACCCTGAGTTCATCTTCAGAACTTTTATGTAAAAGTATTCTTATAGCTTGATAATATTCCAATTAATATGGTCTGTTTTGAAGACGTTTTTTAAATTCTTTTTTTTTTTTGGTTTGAACAAGACGGGAACCTTGCTATCTCTGAAGGATGAGGGAGATCCTGAAATATCTTAATTTGTGTTCTAAAGATTAATGAAGGTCTCAGGGGTTTGGAGACACATGAAGGTAAGTAAAGCATTTTTTTCAGTTGTTGTCAGTGGAAGCGCCTCATTTTAAAATATTTGCCATTTAAAAAAAAAAAAAAGCTTTGACAGTTGTAGAAGTGTTTTTGAGTGTTTTTAGAACAATGCTTTTAGGGCTCGTTCACACCAAACGCCGAGTCTTTATGTCTAAAAACATGAGACGCAATGGTTTGAAACAGACTCAGCCACTGAGCACCTATTAACAGAAACCTCAGGTAAACCTCCTGTGCTTTATTCAGTGCTAAATGCTAATAATGTGAGTTTAAATGCCATTTTACTTGACATGTATTGCCATACTACTGAAAGCAGCAGCAGATAGTTCACAGATCTTGAAAGTAAAATAAACCGTTTGAAATTGAACCTCAGAACTGTGGCTCAGTGCAAACCAACAAATATCAGTGATTCAGCATGTACATTTAATAATGTTAAAGAGTTATAATATGTATTAATTAGATTATAAACCTTACCATTTCATGAGTGAATGCATATTTCTGTGCTTTTGAATGGCTGTATTTAATTTCTGTTGTGTTTCGGCTGATGCAAACAGACAAATTGCGTACTGCAAATCTTCTCACATAGTGTGTTGTTAGGACACGAGGTTACAATGTAACCTGCTCACCTAATGTTAATGCTCATAATATTTATATAATTTGCTAATGAATAACCTCATGTGGAACTCAGAATCTGGGTCTCATTTCAAAGTCTGCTACTTTCCACCAGGGGTCGCATTTCAGTCACAGACAAATGCTTTCAATTGCCTTTCTGAATGAAAGCATGAGCTTATCCAGACTCATCCACTGAGCGCCTATAAACAGAAACTTCCAAGTTGCCCCATCTCCAAGCTTCTTTTTTCTTTCTCTTTTCTCAAGGGCCATTGCTATGGAATTAACAGTGATGAGCTGCACTATGTATGAAACTTGACATTTAAAAAAAAAAGCACACCTCACATGCACGGCACTTCAAAAAACATGACCGTAATGGTCACACATCCTCCAAGCACATGTTTACATTGAAAAACAATGTAAAGTAGCACACTGGAGAGGAAAAGCACGTTCTGTGTGAACGGCCCCTTAGGCTGTCTACTCAATTGTTTTTGCTCTGGCGGCTAAACAACTTGCAAAGTTTGGAAAAAACACACAAAAAATAAAAACAGAGCACTCATCGCTGACCTTAAATCATTCACTCTGCGCCTCACTATTCTGTAGGCAATCAAAGAACGTGACACTAGCATTGACAACACAAAACAAAGGCTCAGCTTGAGAAAAAAATGTGTTGGTCGCCATGCAGTTTTAGTGTAACAAACACTTGAACCCTCTGACCTTTTTCAATATATAAAAAGGTTTGTTTAATATTACAGCTGATTGAAATGTTAGCACTCAGTTGAATGGGCATTATCAGTGGTTATCAGCTTATAGATATGGGCCAGTAGGGGCCTTCTGTGCCTAATAGTAGGCTCAGAAGGCTGTTATCATCCATCCATGTGGTAATTAGGCATAGATCAGATACGGTTGTGGCCAGAAGTTAACAAAAATTATTTATATTATTTATTAAATTTCCTATTCATTGTATTTTATTAAAGTCAACCCCTACCCCAACCCTAAACCCAGCCATCAAAGTAATATAAAAACAGATCTGAATCTGGAGTCTTCTCTATTAGTATAGCTGATTAACCATGTGGATGGATAATAACAGCCTTTTGAACCTACCAGTAGGCGCACTGGCCCATATCTATCAGCTGATAACCACTAATAATGCCCATTCAATCAAGTGATAAGATTCGAAGACGGTGAATATAAAGGCTATGGATAATATAGATTCTGAAGGAATTGTCAGAATGTGCTTTGCTCCGAAAGAGGCTTATTTGTTATATTTTTGTATCTTTTTTCCTTGATTATTTTGCTTTGACAAAGCAACATTTCAAACAGCAGAGAAGAGCAATTGCAAAACATTAGGCATTATTTGCTTTCTCACCCAGAGAGTCACACGATGCTGCTTTTTATGTTCACAGTTATGAATTCTGATATTGCTCAATATGTCCGTCCATTGAGTCGGATTGCTCAGATCTTTTAACCATTTAGATACAAGCACAATTGCCATGTTCATATGCCTAAATTAACCAAAAAAGGGAGAAAACACAGCAGTTGTGAAAACACTCTTAGGATGAAACAACCATCATGTTTTTTTCATTATGCCCAACTGACAAATAACACTCCTGCTGCATGGGTATTTTAGGAGTAAAATCTAAGAAGGTTTTTATATTTGACAGTTGATTTGATAAGAATAATTTGATCAGCTTTCACTCTGACATTCAAGGTTAATCTCATTTCATTCTGGGCAGCACAAGCGCACACATTTGCTTCTAATAAACCAGGATTCTTTCATGAAACAGTTGTATCTGTGAGGAATAAAAATTTCCCCCCTACTAAAATTGATTTGCTTATTTTGTGGTCGAATCTCGCACCAAACCATGTGATCATGAGATAATTTCATATTTTTGGATGAAATACCAGCCTAACATTATTTAAGGCTGTGTTTTCATTGGTGAAACGGTGGCTCAGTGGTAAGCACATTTGCCTCACAGCAAGAAGGTTGCTGGTTCGAGTAACGGCTGGGCCAGTTGGCATTTCTGTGTTGAGTTTGCATGTTCTCCCTGTGTTTGCATGGGTTTCCTCCGGGTCCTCCGGTTTCCCCCACAAGTCCAAAGACGTGGTGTACGTCAGTGGAATTAACAAAATTGTCCGTAGTGTATGAATGTGAATGGGATGTATGGATGTTTCCCAGTACTGGGTTGCAGCTGGAAGGGCATCCGCTGTGTAAAACATATGCTGGATAAGTTGGCGGTTCATTTTGCTGTGGCGAGCCCTGATTAATAAAGGGACTAAGCCGAAGGAAAATGAATGAATGTGTGTTCGTTATCATAGAAGTCTATAAAAAAGAACAGTTTTTATAAACGAATACTTTTCATCCAAACATTTAAACATGTTGTTGAAACCCAACAATAAATCGGATTGATCAGGTTCTTGAGTAAAAACACAGCAATACTTAGACTGTTATGAATAAAGATTCATAGTATAGTATTGTTTTTTTTTTTTTTTCAATTTGACACATGCATGCCACTGCAGAAATTTTCTAACCAACAAACCCACGTCTTATACAGGACAGATAATTAATAAATAACCTACTATAAATTAAAAGCATTAACGTATGCTATGTTTTTTGTTTTTACAAGCTTTGGAGACGTAACATAAATAATAGGTCACCTATAGCTTTCACCATGAGCCACGACTGTGTTCAAAATGACATCAATGTTTTCAAAGTGCACTACAAAGGGAGCACAATTGTAAACATGTAGATCGCTAAAACTGAACGGTAAAAATACTTTCGAAGCAAAATACACCTAAGATACACCATCTCAGTGGTTAGCATTGTCACCTCACAGCAAGAAGGTCACTGGTTTGAGTCCCGGTTGGGCAGTTTGCATGTTCTCCCCATTTGTGTGGGTTTCCTCTGTGTGCTCCGATTTCCCCTACAGTCCAAAGACATGCACTATAGGTGAACTGAATAAACTAAATTGGCCAAAGTGTATGAGTGTGTGGGTGAATGTGAGTGTGTATGGGTGTTCCCAGTACTGGGTTGCGGCTGGAAGGGCATCTGCTGTTTAAAACATATGCCGGAATAGTTGTCGGTTCATTCCGCTGTGCTGACCCATGATAAATAAAGCACTAAGCCAAGGAAAATGAATAAATGAGTCTCTTGATTTCAGAATTTTTAGATATTTGGACTAAAAACAAGACAAAAGCTTTTTTCCCAGACCATTTGTACATTTTGACCTGAATTTCACATTTCTAGCTGTCAAAATTGTTATCATATGGCATCAAAATACTTGAAATATGTTAAAGGACTCAATTTTATGGAGTTTTTATTGCTGCGCTTTGATTGGAGCTTGACTGATGATGTGTTCACTACAAACTGTTGACACCTGCGTGGAATTATTCATTTGTCTAAATGTTTTCCTTAGAAAAGCAACACGAGGGTGAGAAGATAATGACAGAATTTTCATTTTGAGTTCAACCGAGAGGTCAAGTCTTGGAGGTTCGATTTTAAGCAGGAAGGAAAGGCCGTGGGCGAGATGAGAAAGTGATGAGGAACTTAGTGTGTTTGTGGCTTGTGTGACAGTCAGGCTGAGAATTCCTCAGTCTTACCCTGCAGACCATCAGCCAGAACTCGCTGGAGTGAAACTCACATGAGACCATCACTCCATCAGCAATACTTCAGCCCAACACATTCTTTCAACTGTTTCGCTCCACCAAACAGCTGTTGTTGTGCTGTAGAATGTTTAAATGAACAACACCAACCCTGTGGAGCCCCTGATCATGCAAGCCAAATGGGATGTGACATTCATGTTGTCCTTTCTGAAGAGTTTTGTTGAGTGAAATGTGTGAAAATGTGAAAAGTTTCATCCAGGGAAAATAAAGAGCTCAAGTTTAAAGTTTGGTTAGGTGCAGTTCTTGCGACTTCGTGCCCTATACTGATGTTTTTTTGGGGGTGGGGTTCTGGTATTTTTCTGGGCATTGAAGGAGCCAGGACAGATCTACTTCTACTATCTTACTGCTATATGCTGATGTACAGTAAGGCAAGATGAAAAAGAACAGAAATGCATAATAGTGCGATCTGTCAGACGTATTGCAGTGCTCATCATTTGGTGACATAATAATCCTGTATATTGTTGCAATTTGGCCTTTAAGAGCATAAGGAGATGTAGAATTTTATCCAGCATTGAGGCAGGTGGCAAGTCACAAAAAATTAAACTTTGGGCTTGAATAAAGTGTCAGCCTTGAAAATAGCCTAATAGATTGGAGTGTGGAAAAATGAATTTTTTAGAGAGGTCATTAAAGTTAGCAAAGTTGTTGTCTATATAAAAATCCTGACATCTGGCCAAGCCTACTTTCTGCAACTGAACATATATGAAATCTAGCTTAACTGTAAGTGATTTTAAAAGAAAAATATTACCAATCACAAAATTTAAAATGCTACAGTAGTATGTTCAAGATTAGCAAAACATAATAACAAATAACAACAAAAAAATGTACTTAATAGTTCATCAGACGTCATCCAAAACAGAACTGAGCACTGTGAAAGTTTCCTTTGGATTCTCTTAATGGATTAATGGATGCGTGCCTTATTTGTGCAAAATCTCTTCGGTTTGATTAGATGTTAATGGATGTCTAAATTCAGAGGAATGCATGTCTGTTTGATTGATGCACCTGCTTGGTTTGACATGATTTTTTTAAAGAAACCATTAAGAAAGATCTTTTTTTGGACACCATAGTTTCCGTAAGCCAAAACAAATCTAAGAGCAGCTAAAAAGAACCATTAATAATCCCTGTGTATTTCTGTCCAACCATCTCTCTGGAGAACCAATAAATCAAGTGAATTTTGATGTTATTGAGGGTACATTTACATGAAACCATTTTCTTTAAAAAGGAAGAATTTTATTGCGTTTTGTCTGTTCAGTTACTTGTATACAAAGTAAAAAAAAACAGGTAAAAAAATAAAATAAAAAATTATTTTATTTTGTGCTTTTATTAGCACAGCCATAATAACAAGGTGGAAGATCGTGGCTATATGCGAAATCACCTGAAAAGCCTAAAAAAGGGTGAACTTCCGGTGAACTGTATGTAGGTACAAAATCAGCATGTTTAAGTCAAATCAATGATCTCCACTGCCTAATTGATATATGATATAAAGTGGGTCTCAGATTGTACAAGAAGCACTGCATTAAAATCAATCTTCCCACGCCATGTCTTTAAAATATGAACAATTATTTTACCCCAGTATTTTCAATGGTGTTTCTGCACTCGTCTGCTGATCCTGACAGTGCGTGCATGTAAACGGCTTTTCATCTCGTTTTATGGTTGATCAACTAAATGAATGCTGAAGTCTATTTAACTGATTGTATTTTAATTAAATGGCAACATTGATGCTGTTAAAGGAACTGTATACAATTTTAAAAAGTCACATTAACCATTCACTGGAAGTTTATTGGTTTGGGAGGAAACACTAGCTGTGCTTATACCATGTAGTGCATTATTTGAGGGAGCGTTCATGTGTAACAGTGTCCAAAACTATGGTGGACATTCTGAAGTGGACTTAGTCAATCCCACAATACACTGTAATAATGAGCGTACACACTAAACCGCTACAAAATACCCATAACACACTGTGAGAGTTTGCACAGCGAATCAATTCCCGCATCTGACCACAAGACAGCATATACAAGTTTATAAACAATTAATTATTAACTTGTTGAATAAACATTAGTATACATAGCAGAAATCAAAATACGTTGTTTTTATTACCAGTAGACAAGAGCAGATAGCTCGCCAAGTGTGAAATATCACAGGGTCAACATTTATATTTTTATTTTAATCGAACAGCAAATCACGAACAAAACAGCATCCGTTTAAGTGGACTAACGTAGGGAATGGTGAATGAGGGTATAGGGGGCAATTTGGGATATAACCCATATGTGTGCAGATGTGTCCTGGACCAGGTCGTATCCTGAGCAGATGCTGTGGCAGTCATGGAAGAGTAGAGAGCATGAGATTGATTCCTGAAAGACCCTGTGGGCCAGTCTGAACACCCGCCAGTGACCTAATCACACTTGCAGCTTCTCCACGATGGATGTCCAGCATTCTCCAGGACCTATAGACTGTTGCGCTGCACAAAACGTTTGGCCAGAGGAGAAATGGTCATGCCCTAATGACCCTGGTTTCCTCTCAAGGTTTTTTCCTTCACTTTCGCCAATTGGTGAAGTTTGTTCCTCGCCACTGGCTGAGGTTTGGGACTTGCGCATCGATGGATTTGCTCTTGAGTGTTTGGACTTTTAACAGTGAAATTTAAACCAAACTGAACTGAACTAAACTGAACTTCAACTCTGAAAACTGGACTGACACAGTTTCAATTTACTAGAACTTCTATGTTAAGCTGCTTTGACCATAGCTGCCAACACTCCCGTTTTTCCCGGGAGTTCCCATATTTCAGACCCATCTCCCAACACCCTCTCGTTTTGTTATTTATCCCGGAAAACTCCCATAATTTCAACCACACCCCAGGTCCTCAGCATTTTGGTACGGTCTGTAAAACATTGGAATCGCCAACATTGGTATAGGATCCGATCACAGCGGCAGCCCTAAACACGCTTCATAGTAGTTACTTACTCCACAGTACACAGTACCCGGTTCTCAGTGTTATTCAGACACCTTATCCCTGAACCTAACCCCCCAGTCTCATGGATTTTCATGAACAAAAGTTGGCAGGTATGGCTTTGACACAATTGACATTGTAAAAGTGCTATAGAAAGAAACATGAATACAAGTGAATTTCTTTACAAAGTGACCACCCTCTACTATCCTGGCATGCAAAATGCAGTGTTTTTTTCTGTCAGTTATTTTTCCTTTTAAAACATTTGCCTGTTTGTGAAAACTTTTAAATGCGCAAGAACTTTTTTTTCATTTATAAGTATCTCATTGTCATGTAAATGTATCTTAAGAAATAATTTCAAATTCCATAAACACCTTTATATGTCTGAGGAATGTGTTGCTCTGAGATATTTGTCTGGTTTGTTTCTTGCTTTATTTTCATTACTTCTGATTTGTATTTTCAACTTTCTCCTTTTCTCGTTCACATCTGTTTTCATTCACAGTCCACTGACATAAGCAATATATGTTCTTTTTCTCAGAAAACTGACAAGAAAAAAAAATCAACTTGCCTTGAACTGCATTTGCTACTTTTCCAAGAATGCTTCTTTTCCAACCAAGCTCAACATATGTGTGTTTTCTGTTTTTTTTTTCTTTTGTCTCCAGATTGTCATTTCTTCAAAGCCGAAGGTACAGCGACAATTCCAACCGGTTTCTGTCATGCGAGCTGGAATCACAGGAGTCTGCCATTGCATCATAGCCAAGAGCTCAAACGTATACAGATGCAGCTCAACAGTCCAAATATGTTGAATCAGGACACTCTGTTGCGGTTTCTGTTTAGATGAGTATTCACTTTCAATGATGAATGGCAATTTTAAAAAAGACTATGTTGCAAAGCTACTACACTACAGTATGAAAGGTTGATGTTTGCATGCAGGCACTTTGTTAGACAGCCTAAAATCATCAAAACAAACACATATGGGTTGCATTCGAAATCACATACTTAAAAAAAAAAGTATTTGACAAACATGTCTGAATTTACAGTGGTCATGAAAAAAGCCCTAATCCACTACAGAGCAAGAATTGTGCATATTTGGAACTATTTACTATCCCATTAGGACACAAGAGAACATTTGTGAATGGCAGTGACGTGTAGCGCCGGCTGCTGTCAAAGCATCGCTTCACAAAGCTTCAAAACATTTTCGAATCTTTTGTTTTGAATCATTAGTTTGGAGCATTTATCAAATTTACCAAATAAACCGGGTTTCATTACCTCATTAATGTTTTGAAACAGTTCTGATATAGTTCTCCGCTGGGTGTGATCTGAGTAAAGCCTGGCTCAAACTGTGTGATTTTAAATAATCCTTAACTCCTAAATCGGAGGGAAAATCTGATCACAATGACCGTTAACTATCTCAGACAAACAAATCGTGACTAAATTCTCAGTTTGAGCAAGGCTCAAGTAGGGCCGGAGGCAAGCTGAACTGCCGCTAGGCAAAGGACACGCAGCCCTCAACCACTGTTGCCAGATGTAGCTGACAGATTCCAGCACAGGGGGGGATGGGGGGGGGGCAGAGATCAGTGGGGAAAGGGGTCGAAAACAACAGTTACCCCCCTCACTATTATGCCGCCCTGTGGGGGGTACGTTTGCCGCCCTCATTATTATGAGGTCGCCTCTATGGACGCGCCAGCTCTTGGCTCAAGACCATTACATCTACATGAATCCATGCGGGGTCACTTAGATCGCCCCCTGGTGGTGAATCCCCCCTGAACAGGTATCATAGTTTTTATGTTTTAGTGAGGCATTTGTAAAATATTAGTTAATAGTCTCTTGGCCTGTTTAGCAGAGCCCACAATAAAACAAACAATGTATAAGCCTTGAAAATGTATAAAAGCTCCCATATTAAGCAGACCCTTAATATATATTACATAATCCAACTGCATAAGTTCATTCATTCATTTTCCTTTGGCTTAGTCTCTATTTTAGAGGTTGCCACAGCAGAATGAACCGCCAACTATTCCAGCATATGTTTTACGCAGCAGATGATCTTCCAGCTGCAACCCAGTATTGGGAAACACCCATTCACACACACTCATACAATACGGCCATAGTTTTTTATTTCCCTTATAGCACGTCTTTGGATTATGGGGGAAACCGGAGCACCCGGAGGAACCCCACGCCAACACGAGGTGAACATGCAAACTCCACATAGAAATGCGAACTGGCCCTGCCATTGTTCGATCTAACCACCTTCTTGCTGTGAGGCCATCGTGCATGTTAAAGTTTGCAATTTGTTTGATAAAGCCCATTCTATTTTTTTGCTGCATTTACACAGATTTGACCTAGCATGTGGTGTTCAGTAAATTATTTTGCAAAGCCATTGGTTCACTCACTGACAACATGGCAAATGCAGTGTTTATATTGCTGAAGTCATTAAGACAACAATACAGGATTACCACAAAAGATTCATTCAAATTCTTTACTATAGTATTTTTTCATATGAGCTGCTTTTGAGTTTCATCAGTTTTTTTTTATACTGTGCTTTTTTTATACTAACTCATGAAAGACGCTCAGTCTGATCTTTTACTCCTGTTTCTTCAACAGTGAGGAAATTGTAGAAAATTGAGGTTTGCTAGCTTCAATTTCCACTTGTTTTTCAGCACTTGTAAAACAATTTGCCTACTTCAAAATATGTACCGATTTAACAAAGTATGAGATTTCGGACGCAGCCAATATGTGTCAAGAAATGGGAAAGTTTGAAAAGACAAACACACTTTGGTTTTTACATGCTATATGTGCTTGTCAGCTGCTTTAGTATATGTAACTGTTCTCATATTAGTTGGGAGGAACATGTCTGCTTCAGCTGTAACAATGACAATTATATACTGCTCAGCGGACAGTGGAATACAGCCTGTCATTTAAGCATGTTGTTATTCTTACCTCCAGTGAAGCTCATTTTCTGACTAAGAAGCTGATACTCCCTCTTTACTCAATGTATTTATGTTGTACCTGTACAGTTTTGACTTCTGTGAAAAGAAGTAGTGGCTTGTCACTGTGTGACATTTGTACTTTTATTGTATAGCTGTATTATCAAACTGAACGCTAAAACGTACAGACGATAAATCTGTTAGACCAAAACTGTTTCTTAAAACTACATCGTTACTCCATAAACTGCATCTGTTTGGCAGTTCTCATCCATTACATAAAAGCGTCTGTTTGATTGATGTGCCATTGGTTTTTTTTCTTTTCCCATCGTGCTCCAGACAGCTCCTCGGAGACAGCCAAACTATTTTAATTGTGTAATGCTTCGTATGGACTTGAAAGCATTAGCTTGATCAGGCCATTACATTGTTTTGCCCAAATGAGCCAATTACATGTGGAGGCATCGAGTGCCACTCAAACTCGACCATCAAAGATCTGAATTACTATCCATCTGTAAAACCAACGTGAAGATGATTTTGAATGTGAAATTCGATGGCAGCCATTCTATCACGAAGCCACACAACAGATGTTTTACTCTGCCAGTGCCAATCAATTCAACTGATGTAAAATAAGAGCGCTGTGATTTCTGATATTTTGCTTTCAGGTGTACTCAGAAAATATGCTATGGTTACAGATTTGGGGCCAGTAAGATCTTTTTTTTTATTCTCCTATCCTCACCAAGGCTGCATTTCTACAATCAGGTAAAAACAGTGTTGTGAATTTCTATTTGATTATGTATTTGAAGTGTGATTGATAGCTGTTGTGACAAAGCTGGATTTCCAGCGTCATTTGTCCAATCTTAAAGTCACATGATTCTGCAGAAATTATTCTGATATGGTGGTTATTTTATTCTCAGTTGATTGGTTTGTGGAAGCTTTCACCATTTCTATATATATGAGCTATATCACACTCGTAGCGGTGCGATTTGGCTGTATATCGGCACTGGTGGGAGGCGTGCATTGGCTTAAGCTGCAGGGCTTATTGCCCCCCAGCAGTGCCAATATACAGCCATATCGCACTCTTAAAGGTGTAATATTACATTTATACAACAGTTTGACAGCATAATCGTGTGTATAAAAAAGAAAATCTAAATCTCAAAAACTCTTTTGTATAAGGAACTACTTTCTTCCGCCACTCATTTACATCTGCAGCTGACATCAGAACAGCAGAAACCATTACTAATTCACACACGTCACTTTAGAGCTATATTTGAATGATTCTCTAGCATGTCTAAAGTGATGACAAAACAGGTCATTTTTCCCTCATATATTACGATTATAAGGCTAATCAGTATGGGATACCATCAATCTACAGAGATTTCCCAGTATTTCTCTGTTGCAATCAGGATATCACAATAATTAACCACGAAAAAGCCAAAGCAAAGCAAACACTACCAGTTTCTGTGGGGTAAATACAGTACTACAAAATACAAAAATGAGAGATTGACACTTACCTGATTTATAATCATTTGTTCAGCTGTAGTTTGAAACTTGCGCTGAGAAAATGTTGTTTTTCTCCCTATAGGACTTATGCGGTCTCTGTTGCCATCATGTGGTGGAACGTCAACCGTCACTTTCTTTGGTCTGCTCAGACAGGCTGATGGCAGCAGATGCACTAAATCTGATGCTCCGATATGATAAATAATTGAAAATAGGCACTACCCTTATAAATAAACTACATAGTTGCAATCTAAACAACTACATTCTTGCCTAAAAAAAGCCTCAAAAGTACATTATGTTGTCCAACAGCAGCAATATTTGTCAAACTGAAGAGTGTCCGCTGCATGTTTCTGTATGTGGTCGGAGTAATACACAAGGGTGAAGAGGCTGTACAAGTGTTGTTATTTGCAGAATATTCCAATCAGATTCAAGAACTAGACAGTGCTGTTATGTATACACATATGTACATACATACAGTGGGAGAAATAAGTATTCAACAGCTTAGTCACATGCATTGCGCAGGTGTGATTTTTTTTTTTTAAGAGTGTAAAAATCTTGATGGTTCTGTGGGTTTTGTCTATCCAAACTGATCTTTAATTTGTATTTTCTATTGGCTTCGAGTAAGGTGATTGGTTGAGCCATTCTACAGCTTGATTTTATTTTTCTGAAAATATTTGAGTTTCCTTGGCTGTGGATTTTTGTATTGCTGAAATGTCCACTCTGGGGTCTGTTCTTCATACCTTGTTTAAATGATCCAAGATGATTTGGCAGATCCTGGATCTTTTAATCTTGATAACTGATCTCTGGCTTATTTTGGTTCTTCAAAAAAGTTTGCAAATCAGATTAAAATGTCTGGATGAACTGATCTGAGATCACTGTGTGTGTTGTGAAGGACTGATACTCGAAATCATGATCAGCAATGACAGACAGCACAGCAGCGTAATGACAATCTGATTAAAATTCAATTATCCATGTGAGCAAAATTACATAAAATTCGTAGTAAACTGTTTGTTAAATATTATACACAGTAACTTTCCACATTTGTTGTGAGCTGCATTTATTTAGTTGTGCTTTTAGTGTGGATTTTCTTTATTATAGTAGCTTAGACCTATTAAAGTTTCTTAACTGGCTGTTTAAATTAGTTTTGCATCAAAAAAAAAAAAAAAGCATTTTGGCATCTCTAAAAGTGTCTGCAACTTTTGTAAAGCATCAAACCATCGTCATATTAGCTGTCAAAACATGTGCATTGCTGCATAAATTACAATTCCTTTAAAATAAAATAATAAAAAAAAGTGTTGAATATTGTGCATGTCCATTATCATTCACAAATTGTACTAAAGCTTGGTCGGTACCTTAACATAGTATGCATTTGTATCTAAAAAGTCCATATTATTAAATGTTCATTTTGAACCCCTTGTGGAGAACCACCTTGTGACTGTTTTTGTACTTTTCTTTCAGAGTGTAGATTACATAAGTATCACCTTTGCTAAAACGACCCGATCTAATCCAGTTTATATGAAATGAGCCTGCTCCTGAGCAGGTTTGAGCTACCAGAACTGTTGCTATGACAACAACTCGGATGAATTTTGAAGAATGAAACGACCCTGGATCGTGTCAAATCGTCAATAACCAAATCCAGCTAATTGAGTAATCCACATGCTAAGAACGGACCCCTGGTTTCATCTTTATCATCTTGATAATGTAGATGCTGGACTGAAGCAGCTAATATTAATACACAATGACAAAAGGCAGAAGGTTGCTCAATAACTACTGAGAGATTTCAGCTGCTGTCTGGGCTTCCGCTGTCTTTTTACACCTCCCCTTCTTTATGTGTTCAATACTGTTTTCCTGTGTGATTTCATTATATTACACATAACTTCATTTGTAAACTAATTAGATTTGTTTTCTTTTCATATATGGATTTCTTTGGTTTTTATCAACATCTGGTAAAAATTTCAAGTCAACAGCACTTACAGATATATGCACTCTGAGAAAAATGGTGACGTGCTTAATCCTTATTTCCCCCACTGTATGTATAAAATAAACAAATATTACACAACAAATAACAAACAATAAGTCAATTTAAAATGTATAAAGAAGCATTTTATTAAAAGTGGCATTTTATTGTAAAAATATATATAAATAATTGTGCCTTTTTTAAAAACAACAAAAACTGCATATGAAATTTCAATAAGAAAAACACTTGAGAATTGAATCCTGTACATTCTCAATTCTGGCTTGATTGACCTAAATGCATTTTATTTAAAAAAAACAAAAAAGGTAAACAATTTCCCCATCCAATCAGAGCACGTCTTTAACGGTGGAATTGAGAACCGCATCGCCGTTTGCTTTCCTGTAGAGCTCACTCTGAAATGGCAAACATGACGAGACATTTGTTAACACATCTTATACGAAGCGAACACTGAATCATTATTATGTGTAGGCCTTAAAATGTTAATGATCTCCCTCGGGGGAATTGGCGGTCACAAATGAGCATCCTTCTTATCACAGATGCTCCATTTGGAGTTAATTTACATCCGGTGAAGTGCTGAGTGATTGAGCTTACGGTAAAATCAGAGTAGCTCATCTGAACTGGTTTCTTGTCACTGTTGAAATCCTGCAGCGGCAGACGTGGGCCAGAACTGGTCTCAGTGGTCTTGGTCCTCTATTAGACCAAAGACAAAAACCACGTGAACATTAACAAATCTTCCGCATCAAGATCACGCAAATGATGGTTTTACAGAGGTTTTGTTGATGCAACAGTGACATCTATGGTCAGCTGAGGGAACTTCAAGTCATTTACGTTGTAGGTGACTTATTTCCTCAGTAAAGCATTTAGAAAAGATGTATTATTTTAGCTGAATCACTGTCATTCAAACCATTCATAAAATACAAGTAAATTGCTCCAGGAACTTTAAGAAAAAAAAAAAAAAAAAAAAAAACTATACCGTTAGAATTAAAGTAATACCATGCTTCTAATGATATATTAAGGTCATTTGAAGCAAATTAGTTTGATTAAGAAACTGAAAATTTGTTTCCATGTCTCCTTAACCAAACATACCGAATTCAGATCATCAGCTAAATAGCAGAGACTGAAAGACTCGTTATGGGTGTGACAGACAAAGGCAACATCCAAAACAGGCCGTGTTGGTTGTCCTCCAGGAACGTGGTTGAGAAACACTGATTTGGTTAGCCGGTTCAAAGTTACAAGTCAATCAAAATTCACTTATTTTGGACTTTCATTTGGATCTTGAATGCTTGAGCCCTTCAATTGATACATCAATACATCAGTTGATAGAAACTAGTTAATTCACTTTGTATGTCTTAAGCATGTGAAACCAACATTCCATGTCATTATTCTCAACTCAAATCGTTTGAGAAAACTGATTGTTACAAATCATTTGAGTTAAAAAACTAATCTATGAGTACTGTGAACTTACTCCATTTAAGTAATGAGGTATTGAATTAACTCATGACAAGGGCCAGATGGAATCTGCAGACATTTTTTGCTATTTCTGCACAGAATTTAGGTAAAAATCTGCGGATTTATGTAAAATGATTTTGGCAGTATCATAACTAAAACCTTAATATAGGAAATAAAAAATACCTTTTTAACTTGTATTTAATGTTTACAATGCAAATTCAATTAGATCCACTTTATTTGGTAAACAAAAAGCAAGTCTCTCAAATAATATATCTACTAAAAGACAGAAAATATTACTTTATAAACTATATAGTAAATAAATCCTATAAATATTTTCAGATTAGTCAATATTATTACAAAAATAAAACTGAATAAAAACTGAATAAATATGACTTTACACACATTTACACAAGTAAATAGACAGAATCAATGATGGGCTACAAATCTGCAGAATTGTGCGTATTCCGTGTGGGCCTACTCATTACCTTCAACACTGATTTTAAAACTCTTTTCAAATGAGTAAAATCAACTTTTAGTAAACTCTGAGTTAACTACACCCATTTCATTTGATAAAGTTGACTGTTGGGTTTTACAGTGTACTGAAGAAAAAAAAATGGTCACATTCATCTTGGATGGCCTGAGGATGAGTAAATTACTAGGAAATTTTCATTTTTGGTTGAATTATTCCTTTAAATCTAACCACAGAGCTCTTGGATTGATCTCAAGCCAAAAGCTTGAATTGAGTTTTGATTGCTGCAGGCAGGTAATGTTTTTTTTCTCGTTGTTTTGTTTTACCTTGGCAGAGAGTTGAGGTCTTCCTGGCACACACAAGAAGGTGGTGGAGGAGCCGCTGCTGCTGGCGCTGCTGATGCTGCTCACAGTGGCAGAGCGAGGAGCCAGCTGACTGGGCGTCTGGAATACATTAAGAAGCAAAGAGGTGGGGTTTTTTTTGCAGACAACACTGTTAAAGCATATTTTTACAGACAACACTGTAAAAAAACAAACAAACAACAAAACATTCTTGCAGACAATACTGTAAATGATAACATGAATACCTTTCTGATTTTGTTAGGGGTTGGGGTGGCGGCACATGTTGCTCCGTGGGCTCTCTTTGTTGGAGTTTTAAACTGAGGGGTTTCTGTTTTCTTGGACATCTGGAAGGTAAAAATTGAGGCAAGTGAAAAAGCCATCAAGTGATTAAATGAGTGATCTTAAGTAATTAGTTATTAGGGCTGCACAGTTTATCGTTTCTGCATTGATATAGCAATGTGCAATGTTGAGTCTGGATTATAATTGATCATTTTGCGTATTTTTGAGGCCTGGGACTGTGTAAGGGTTTTAAAAGCATTAAAGAAAATGTATCGTTTGTAACTTTGACAAATTAATAACGATTAATTTTATTGAATTATTTACTATGCAATATTATTTACATTTGATTATTCAATTACTGTATACCTGAATGCAGTTCGACTCCTTGGAAAACAGTAAAGCACTGTTTATTTAATTTGTATCTTTTTGTTTATTGAACTTCTCTACGCTTGTAAATTGTTTATTATATTTTGTTCACTACCCTACATAATTATCCCAGTCAATCTAAATATTATCAATTCTTTCCAAACACAGTAGTTATTGTCCTCTAGTGAAATTGTATTCGTATCGTAATATATAATCGCAAAATATCTTTTTTTTTTTGCAATGTTAGATTTTTCCAATATCATGCAGCCCTATTAGTTATCTATTTTTAAGTGAACTCCAGTATAATCTGTTTATTAAAACTTATTTTCCAAAACAAATGCAGGTAACACTTTATTTTGATGGTCCATTTGAGTATTAGTTGACTGTCTGCTTAATATCTGTTGATACTGCTTCTTCAACAGACATTTAACTGACTATAAGAAACTTTGCAAGTACATGTCAACTTACACTAACCCCAACCTAACAGTCTACTTATAATCTAATGAGAATTAGTTGACATGTAGATGGAATGAAACTTAAATTCAACAAACAGACAATCAAAATAAAGTGTGACCGAAATGCATACAATACAGTATTTGATGGTGTTATCATTATTAGAGTTACCAATAAAATTTGCACAATGTAAAGTTCACGCCCACATGCTTAAATTAAGCATATCTGGTGTGATGTCCAGGGAGAGGGCTGTCAGTGTTGAGCATGCTCCCTGAACGCATCTGTGCACGCTCCCCTCTAATATTGTTTATGAAACGTCACAAAGTCAGTCACCCTTTCATTCTTCTCCTTATCTTTCTGCAAGCGATGCTCTTCCCACTGGCTGGAGATGTAATCCATGATTCTTTGACCATACACAAGAAAGGATAAACCCTTTACTATCTCCCAATCTTCCACACGGCCTTTCAACTCCTCTTCCAGCTACACATGTAGAAATATACAAGCAAAACCAAAATTAGACACATTAATGTTCACAAATACAACTCAAAGTCAGAAAAATACAAATCAATAAATAAATCAAATATTGATGGATGGATGGATAGATAGATAGTCAGCTACCAATTGTACAAGTTCTTCCACTTAAAAAGATGAGAGAAGCCTGTAATTTTTATCATAGGTACAGCTCAACTATGAGAGAATTTTGTTTCTGGTGTCCTTTGACATTTCTTTGGTCTTGGCAAAAGTGGACTTTGGAATGTAACTGTTTGAGGTTGTGGACAAGTGTCTTTTATACTGATAACAAGTTCAAACAGATGCCATAATTACAGGTAACATGTGTAGGACAGAGGAGTCACATAAAGAAGAAGTTACAGGTCTGTGAGAGTCAGAAATCTTGCTTGTTTGTAGGTGTACTTATTTTACACAGGAATTTACCAATTCATTCATTAAAAATCCTACAATGTGATTTTCTGGATTTTCATTTTGTCACTCATAGTTGAGGTGTATCTATGATGAAAATTACAGACCTCGCTCATCATTTTAAGTGGAAGAACTTGCACAATTGGTGGCTGACTAAATACTTTTTTGCCCCACTGTATGTACGCATGTATGTATGTATGCATGTATGTATGTATGTATGTATGTAGGTACTTATTAAGTACCTTTGGGAGCAGTTTCTGCACTTTGACCCTCTCCTTAGTCTCTCTGAGCAGAGAGCCTCCTCTGTTACTGAAGCGACTGGGATCTGCAGCCTTTCTCTAACAAGTGAAACATACAAAAAAAAAATACAATAAAAAAGACACGTGTAAAACCACATTAAGGCTGAATTCACTGCTAGCATGAGACGTGCTGGTTTAAGAACCTCAAACTCTTGAAAGAGAGCCCAGTTCCGCTTCCATTTCTCCAGGTCCTCCAGTATGGGCTGTGCTTCCTCATAGAAAATCTTCATTCTATGCAGCTCAGAGTCATGGAGGGCCAGCAGCTCTGTGTTGTATTGATCTGTTCAACCAGAAGACAGTTAAAGCTTTTTTCTTTAGGAAAATGGATAAACAACTTTAAAATGTTTATTATACACATGTAGGCGGTGCTGAAATGCCCATTTTCCTCTGATTGGTCAACCAAATCTGAGCTTGCAACATAAGCCCTCAAAATAAGAGCCCTCTTTTTAATTTGTAATTATTATTTTATATATATATATATATATATATATATATATATATATATATATATATATATATATATATATATATATATATATATATATATATATATATATAAATAATATTTAATATAATATTATTATTATATAATTTATTAAGTTTACATATTCTGTCATTTGATCAGTTATCAGGCTTACATTCCTTGCGTCTTTGACCAACGCGCTGTAAAGCTCTGACAAGGTGCCTTTATTTATCCTGTAGCCTATATAATATTTTAGATTTGTTTTACATGTTCTATTAATTTAAATGTATTTTATTTTTATATTTTAGTTTATATAAAATATAAAAATATTATAGTTATTGCACATTCGTCTTATTCATCAGTAGATCCGTAAATGATGTATTTTATAAAGTGACAGTTTATAAGGACTAAGCTATTAATAACTGTAATTCTCCAAATGGAAAAGGCTTGATAAAAGTCCTGTCGTTTTGAAGATTTTCTACAATTTCAGCATAATTAGGTTAAAGAGAACTTAATTCGGCATAGTGCGCTGATTTCTGTGCACATCACACGCTTTACCGAACACTTTTCTTTTTTATTATTTTATGAACTGGTAAATGCATAAAATAAAATGCAAACAGTTGGCAGCAACGAATGGTAGCCTATTATGCAATATTTATATGTGCAATATGGAACTGGGCCCGTTGTAGCACTTTAACATAATTTTCTCATGAAGAGCAAGTTCACTATTAGCACAACGCAAAGACAGCCAGCTCATCTGTTAGTCTGAACCACAAGACAATATTTATTATGAATTATAAGTATGTGTTTAATTAGTTCCTTTAAAAATGTGTTTATTAACACAGCATTTTAGAATGTCTAGAAAGTCTTGTTGTGTGAGAAAACGCATGAGAAATAGGCATTGTGGCTGTCCGTATTGTATAGGCTTATTGCCCTTAAACTTGTTTTAGTTTGGCTCTTAAATGAGTTGGCTACCTGGAGATGTTGCTCGTGCACAGCAACCAATCCTATTGTATTTTATTTAAACCCACTTATTTAAAATACTCCGCGTACCCTGCCATGGGCTAGGCCTATAAAAAATAAATAAATAATAATAATAATAATAATAATAATAAATAAATAAATAAATAAATTAAAAAAAATGGCAAAGAAAAGTATTATCAAATAAATAATAACAATAGGCTAATAGCATATATATATTAAATTAAAATTGGAGGAAACAAAATAATAACAAATGGTACCCTTTGATATAGCAACTGGGCCCAATGTGTTATTATTCTGGTTCTGCTAACAACTATTAAAAAACTAAACAATAAAAAAAACACTAAGTGAACAATATTAATTATTATCCTTATTATTATTACTATTATTATTATTATCATCATCATTATATAGGTCTTGCTTGGAAATAATTGTGCAAACCAGGTGCTGCTCGGAAATGGCTATTTTTGCTCAGCAAATGGTGCACACCTGCCGGATGTTTGGCAGCGAACTATGACCTTATTTTAATGACAAACGTCTAATAATACTGCTAATTTATGTTTTTATAGAATTTATGCATACGCAATGAGTGTAAGCCTGATAACTCATCAAATGACAGAATATGTAAACTTTATATAAGAAACAAAGTTTATATAATAATAATTAAAAGCGGGCCATGTCACAAGCTCAGATTTGGTTGACAAATCAGAGGAAAATGAGCGTTTCTGCACGTTTATAATGAATTTTAAAGTCGTTTATCCGTTTTCCAACCTTAAATTAAAAAACAAAAATCAGGCCAAGAAAATTTTGTTTGAAAATGGATGGAATGGACAGAAGATACCGTGATTTAATCGTCCACAATTAATAAAAATCAACGTTTGTTGAGAAAAGCTATGAATAAAACATTTTAAGTGCATTGTCGTTTTGAAATGTGGATTAAAGCAGAATGATTTTGGATGTATATAGAGTTAGTAACTGCTAAAAGCGTACTGAATCGTTTGTTTAAGTGATTTATTCAAAACATTTCAATTTATCCATGAATGAAAGTCCAAGTGAAGTTTTAATGGGTGATGGGCCGGTGAATAGCTTTAAAGAAAAAAAAGGGATGCGGCCATCTTTATAATCATTTCAAATGTTTATTTAAGTCCAAATAATAAATGAAAGCATAATTCTCTTAAACAGCTCTTGTATATTCTATTTTATAACAAATTTGAGAGCAATGGATGACCTCTGGTGGTTCGCCAGTTTGCGTATAGGGAGGATCCAGCTGGATCTCATGAGAAAATATAACTATTTTATGTTTTGTCAGTTTAGTGGCTGATCCAGTCAAGTTCAGTTGTACAAAAATATATTATTTTTAAAAAGAGGCATGGCACAAAACCCCAGCCCTAAACCCAACTGTCAATGAGAGATGAGCAAATCGTACTAAATTGGACAAATAATATCATATGAATTGACTCAAAAAGTTGTGAATTGCTGTGACACCTTTCATAGAAAGATAAGAAATATAGGAGAACTACGGGAATACATTTAAACTGGATGACAGCATGATAGAATTATAAAATAGGAAAGAATCCTGGGACAAATGGCATGGTTAACAGCTATGAGTTATTTGTTATGTAGTAGTTTAAAGGACCTAACTTACCAGAGTTTCTGACAAAATGCTAGTTACACTACTTCACTTGCACTTCATTCAATACTGGATGAATTTGCATTTTGATTGAATCATTTGAATTCATTATTCAGCACCTTTTTAGCAGTTACTAATTGCCACCTACTGGTGCAAAAATACAATTGATGCAAAAGAGGTGATTTACTTGATTTTGATCACTACCATACACATCAATATTAATATTAAACTTTTATCCCAGTACATCTGATTCTGTACTACATCTGACTTTGCCTAACTCAGAAATAATACTGTGTGGTCAAAAAGATTGATACCGTTTCATAACTATACATGACAAATGCTGTCTCTGGATTAGCGGGAGCCCGAATATAGTCGTGAATGCTCTTCACAGTGTTTTTGTCAAAGGTTTAATACTCAAGATTGCAATCTTTCAACAATAAATCACACAGCTCTACTTTAGATGACAAGATTTGGGCAGCTTACCATCACAAAAGTGAATATCAAATGCTTCTCTCTGGTCAGGCCCAAACATGCACTTGTCCCAGAGAACAACAATCTCTTGTCGGACCTTATTGATCACCTCCTCCAGCTGAGCCTTCTGCAGCTCCTCCAGATGCTCCACAAACCTCTGCCACTGCAAGAGGAAGTGCTCTCTATTAGCTGGTTAACCACAGGAGTGTTAAGATCTGCGAGAGGCTTCTATGGCCTGATGACATCCTGTGAGTTAATAAGAAAGCTCTCACCCGTCTGATGTCATCAGATAGAGTGCTCATGGCTGGCTCCTTAAACACCTTGGCTTCCGACTCGGGACAGCTCAGACGATTCCACAGGCTCATGGCTCGTTCCTTGAGATTGTCTCGTGCCGAAATCAAGGATTCCTTCTTCATTTCAAGCTGTGAGGAATAAATCATTATTAATCATTAAATGAAGAAAGTGATATACATCATACAAAAATATTAGAAATGTGAAAAAATTATTAATTACAATGAATGTGTGCTGCTAATACTAATAGTTAGCAACAAGCTGGCAAGTATTAAATCATTTTAATGCTTGGAAAACTGTTAAAGGGAAACAAGCCAAACCTTTGTGTTTTTCTTTCTTCTGTTGAACAGAAACTATATTTTGAAGAAAGCTGAAAACCATAACCACTGACTTCCATAGTACCTATTTTTCCTACTATGGATGTCAATGGTTAAAGGTTTCAAGCTTTCTTCAAAACATTTTCTTTTGTGTTCAACAGAAATGTCCACTCTGGTTTCATCTTCATCATCCTGATAATGTAGATGTTGCACTGAAGCAGTTGACATTTACTTACACTGACGAAGGGCAGAGGGTTTGCTGAAGAACTACTGTGAGATTTCAGCTGCTGTCTGGGCTTTCACTGCCTTTTTACACCTCCCTTTCTTCATGTTCAATACTTTTTTCCTTTTGTCATTTCATTTTATTACACACAACTTTAATAAAAAGATTTTTTTTCTTTTTATAAATGCATTTCTTTGGTTGTTATCAACATCTGGTGAAAATCTTAAGTAAACAGCACCTTCAGAAATGTTTTCTGTGAAAAAAGGTGACGTGATGAAATTAAATTTTACTGTTTACTCACAATGTTCCAAACCTGTATGAGTTTCTTTCTTCTGTTGATTATAAAAGATATTTCGAAGTCAGAAAACCTGTAACTATTGACTTTCATGGTACCTGTATTTCCTACAATGGAAGTCAATGATTACAGGTTTCCAGCTTTCTTTAAATATTTTATTTTGTGTTCAACAGAATTAAAAAAAAAAATCATAAAGGTTTGCAACAAGTTAGGGGTGAGAAAATGACAGAATTTTCAGTTTTGTGTGAACTATCCCTTTCATTATGGATCCCAAAGAAGCATGTTCTATAAACAACCTCTAGATGGCGTTAACTGACTGTATAATCTATGGCCTATTAAAAAAACGGAATAAATTGAAATTCATATAAATAGTAAAAATAAAAATAAAAATCACAATAATTACAGCTTTTGTTTTGAGGTATTTTCTAAATCCAATATAACATTTATGTTTTCATGACTTTACTTCTAAAGTGGCCTGTTGTGCTTTTATTCTTCTCATGTAATGCGCAATATAGCTGTTTGTACATGTAAAAGCTTCAAAGATTAAAATGCAAGATAAATGAGTAACTGTAATAGGCGGAAACTGCCTGTAATTGTCTTCCTGCACAAATGTATACATGTTTGTCACAAATCTGCCTGTGATCTTCATTGTCAGCTCATGAACGATGTCAGCTTTGAACCTCATGTCAACTAGACACAGGATCCTAACTTGAGAAAGCAAACCCACTTTGCATCCACTTCTAGAGGATGAGGACTTAAATTTAAACAATAAAACTGACACCATCGCTTCTGTTCATAAGACTTTGTTTACAAGTGTTGAGGAAGAGCTGCGATTCAGATTTGAACATTTAATTTCTGACAAGCTGCAAGCAGTAGATTAAATCAGAAAGACTGGGTCATCTGCTCAATCAGAGCAGTATGCTTTCAGGAATAAGCTTTAGAGAGACTAGTTCCTTAATCAAACCAATTCAGACACTGTGAGAAAATATCTGATGCTGCAGTGTATATTCGAAGTAAATGGATGGATGTAAACCTTTTGTAGATGATCTCCAAAACAAAAAATAAAAACTTTAAAATAGAGAGACACTTTAAATAAAATAATGAAAGTGTGGCACCTGGCTGAGCAGCAGTTTCAAGGCTTTGATATTGTCATGCGTGAGCAGAAAAATGTCAGCATCAGGGCAGATAGACTCCCGCTCCAGACTGCTCTCTGGTTCATGTCCCAACTCATCCATCAGATTCCTGATGTCCTCCCTGAGCCCAGAAAACACTTTCACCCTGCTCTCCTACAAACACAGGCAAACTGATTAAGTCACAAAAGTATCCATCCAGAACAAAAAGGTGTGAGCATCATGAAAAAAAAAACCCAATATAATACTTTTTCTTTGTTGAGTCTCTCGACGTGTTCCTTGAGCTCCTGCAGCTGTGTTTGAGAGGGCACACTTCCTGTAGGGATGTAATATGGATCAGCACACAAAGTCACGCACAACTCCTCGTCCTGCTTCTTCAAATCGTTCATCTCTCTTAAACGCTCATTCTTCTCTTTCTGAAGAGACTCGACGTGCCAGCGCAGATTCTTCTCCATCTGGAGAACTGTAAGCTTTTCCTCCAGCTGTAAAAGATTGCGAGATAACAACGAGACAATATGCAGCTTTACAATAATTTATATGATGCAGAAAACACAAGCAAAATACAAAATGGAATTAGCTTAATAATGCAGAATGTCACAGAATTTGGACGCATTCATTAAAAGTAAGTCTGTGACCCAAAGTGAATCATGACTAGTATCTGAATCTTAAATGGCAAAAACAATACTTAAACATAAAGGGTAGCGAAGGGTTAAGTTTTTCAGCGTCTGTTTATTAGACAAGAACTATGATCAAAACATCCTCACTGAAAACATTTTTAATTAAATTTCTATTGTACAGTGGACTGTACATCTCAAAGTAATAATTTACCTTAATAATAATAATAATTTTTCCCCGAAAAAACCTTAATCAATAATAACTTTATCTTTACAAAAATAATAATTGTTCTTTCTTAAATTCTTTGGGGTTTTTCTTTTCAGAAAAGCTACAATTTGGGACAATTTATTATTTTGAATTTAATGCAATAAACCAACGATTCATTTTATTGCACTAACTGCATTCAAAATCATGACCTTAATCTTTTATAAGATTTAGCATGTGGGTTTTTTTTTTTAATTTTGAATAATTTGTATGAATGAATACAACTGGAAAAAAATGAAAATGGAAAAACCAATTTTTCTTTAAAAAACAAACAAACAAAAAACTATATTCAATATTTCAAAATAAAAGTGACACATTTTTTTTTGCTGGAAAGTGTCTGTAAAATGTCTTACTTTGAACGGTTCAAGAGTCAGTTCGAGGCACAGCGTGTCCAGTTGCTTCTGGAAGGTGATAATATCGGTTTTGATTCGATGTCTTAAAGCCTCTTCCTCCATGATCATGGAATGCAAAAGGCCCTGAAGAACATTATTATTATTATTAAATCCTGCATCTAAAGGACTGAAAGGAACAAATACAATAAAAACAAACAACATAACTTACATCTATATGCTTTTTTACAGTTTGCATTCTCTCCACTCTTTGGTCCTCCATGATGCCGATGCTGTCCCATATGTCCACAAGCCTGGCCATCGCATGATTGATCTCAGTCACAAGAGAGAACGCCAGAGCTTCACTGCTCACAAAAACACAAGTAAATCACTGAGATTAAGCAAGTTGTTTAAGGTTATGCGACAAATCCTTTGTCATATCAATGGAATGATAACTATAATAAAACTAAAGCCTGAAAGTAAAAAAAGAAAAATTCCAAATACTTTTTTTCCCTACACTATTTATGTATTCTACATTCTGTATGTAAAATTATATAAAAATGACTTTGATCTTCTAACAGATCATTGATTTTCATTCTCTCTCTTCCAAGTGTGTGTGCACGAACTGTATTTTATATATATATATATATATATATATATATATATATATATATATATATATATATATATATATATATATATATATTATTTACTTTTTTGTTGCCTTAATTAGTTTCCCCTAAAAATGTCTATTCATTCATTATCCTTTCTAGTCCCTTATTTATCAGATTGAGGTCAAATTGGTTTTATATTCACACGTGTTTAGTGATTTGTGACACGCTCCCTATATTGTTTCCCATGGTACTTTTTAAATATTTGGTCTGAAATCACATGCAAGTATGACTATGTTGTACTTTGGTAGTCACTGGCTGCTAATATGATTTCCCCATTTAAAATTTGCAAAGAATAATGTCCTGAAATTATAATATTAAGGAGAAAGTCTGAATGTGTGAATATATAACCAATTTTACCTCAATATTTATTAGTGGTCGCCACAGCGCAATGAACCACCCTAAAACGGTATTTTAAATATCTACATATACATACATTATATATATATATATATATATATATATATATATATATATATATATATATATATATATATATATATAATTCATTAGCTTTTATATTCAACAGAAAAACGTCATATAGTTCACGAGGGTCAGCATGAAACAAATAGAAGAATTTAATGTTCAATGTTATTTTGTTTTTCATTTAATAAACTGTAAATATCCGTTTTAAAACACCAACAAAACAGGTAACCAAAACAACTTTTTAATAAATTAACAAAAGCACGTTTAGTTTCATAGAATTATTACAGCTTAAAATATTTGTGTTATATAAAAAAAATAAATGTTTTATGTCAACAGTCACAACGTAACGTTTTACGTTACAAGATAATGAGACAGCCATATCATTTCATCTCGCGCTATTTTGGTGGTTTGGGAATCCACATAAAAAACACACTTACCTCTTTCGACAAGTCATCGTTGGACCGTATTACCACCGTCAATAATATTATTAAAAATATATCACCTATCAATATAAACAACTATCGATTCGCTCTGCACAGGACGAGCGGTAAAATTTGAATCGCAGCTGACGTCTTTTTTTCTTCTTCGCTGAATGCAACATGAAGAAAAGACACTCATATATCGCCGCGAGTTGACCGCCACTTTGCGTTCCGGAGCGGAATAGTTTCCTTATCAGAATCGAGCAATTTGCGACAACGAGGGTTTGTTTTGTTGTCGTCACAACTTTTAGGATGTTAGTTAGTGTAATAAATTGTCGAAGTAACCTTTAGATAACATGTGAGCCTTTGCGCTACTTAACATTATAGATAAACGAGCCTAACTTGTGTGTTGCAACAGAAATGACTATAATGATGAATCATGGAGGTGGAAACATCTCAATATCCCCAGTCTGTGGAGTATCTTCAACCAAGGTACAGTCAACAGCAATGTTAACTTTTTATGTGTGCTTTTTGGCAAACACTTGGCCAACTGTTCCTTTACAATAAGCCAGTCCACCTAGTCATTATTGAACTAACAATACAATAGATTAGTAAGAAAAATAGGTTAAAATGTCTTTACTGGGCCATTGCCACTATAAAGTGCCTTTGAGACGTCAGAATCGAAAAAAAGAGGATTTTTGATTTAACCAGATAGATGTTGTATTAATTACACCTTGTAAGAAATTAATGTTGGTCAAGCTCCAGCTCTTTTTTAAATTAACTGCAAGCAGACAAACAGTAAACAAACCTCAAATTGTTGCAACCCTGTCATGGACAAAAAGTAGTATGAGTATATTTTCACTGCAGTGTGACTATAAAATGTATATTTATATTTTACCAACCCAACTTTATAATTTATGACAACCCAACCCAAGATTATGGGGAAAAAGTCTATTTATAATAATGAAATAATGAACAAAACATATATTTTCCATTAAAATATGTAATCGTTTCACGTTCTTTTCAAAATAAAACCCAAGATCTGAAATATTTTGTCAAACTTTCAAATAAAATTAAATGGCCCTTATTGGTTAATTAAGAAATCTTACAAAAAATTTTGCAAAGTTTATAAATAATTTTTTTATTTTCATAAAAGTTGAACATGATGGGGAAAAACAAGATGACAGGGTGGACATTGGCATGCATTTTTATTTCAAACTGTCAATGAACTCCATTATATGGACTTTAAAAGGATATCCTTTATACTGTTGAAGTCAGAATTATTACCACCCCTTTAAATTTTTTTATTATTTTTTTAATTTTTAAGCATTTCCCAAATTATATTTAACAGAGCAAGGAAACTTTCACAGTATATCTGAAAATATTTTTCTTCTAGAGAAATATTATTTGTTTTATTTGAGCTAGAGTAAAAGCAGTTTTCAATTTTTTAAAAGCCATTTTAATGTCAAAATTGTTAGCCTTGTTAAGCTATTTTTTTTTCGATAGTCTACAGAACAAACCATTGTTATATAATAACTTGCCTAATTACCCTAACCTGCCTAGTTAACCTAGTTAACCTAGTTAAGCCTTTAAATGTCACTTTATACTGTATAGAAGTGTCTTGAAAAATATCTAGTCAAATATTAATTACTGTCATCATGGCAAAGATAAAATAAATCAGTTATTAGAAATGAGTTATTAAAACTATTATGTTTAAAAATGTGTTGAAAAAAATCTTCTCTCCGTTAAACAGAAATTGGGGAAAAAAATAAACAGGGGGTAATAATTAAGGGGGGGCTAATAATTCTGACTACAACTGTATAGACTGAGACAGATCTTGCCAAAAGGTTTGTATTGTCCACTCATGTATTGCATTTACTTGTGTAGAATGTGTGTATAAGTGTTGTAACATAAAAACATTAACCAGTGACAATAAAATATTAAATAAATAAATAAATAAATTAACAAATAGATAAATAAAGTGGGCAGCACAATTGCCTCACAGCAAGAAGGTCGCTGGTTCGAGCCCCGGGTGGGTCAGTTGGTGTTTCTGTGTGGAGTTTACATGTTCTCCCCATGTTCACGTGGGTTTCCTCCGGGTGCCAAAGACATGTGGTAAAGGTCAATTGGGTAAGCTAAATTGTCTGTAGTGTATGTGTGTGAATGAGTGTTTATGGATGTTTCCCAGAACTGGGTTGCAGCTGGAAGGGCATGCGCTGCGTAAAACATATGCTGGATAAGTTGGCAGTTCATTCCGCTGTCAGGGTGAGAGGGAGGACATTTTTGGCTAAAGATAGCATTTATTCAACAGATGTTGTACCTGCAACTGGTAAAGTGTTTCCCTATTCATGCTCTTTGTACACAGTTTAAAAGCTATATTTTTTATTTTTTAAATATTAATTAATATTTCACTATGACAGACATGTTAAGCTCGACAACATTCAGTTTCAAACACATAATTTAGGAAAAATAGTAAACATAAGTGTAGATACGTACTGTGTGCACAGCAGATGAAGAAAGGCAAAATGGGCATGGGGATGCCAATGAGTACATCAGAGGGTTTCTTAAAGGGGCATTTACCACATCATGACAGGGTGGACAGCACACGAATTAGCACATGAATGAATAATAAAAGTGCAAAATGAATAATAATATTATGAAAACAAAATAAAAGTTATCAAAATGACATATTTTATCAAATAACTTGTTAAAGACCATAAGAATATTTAATTAATTAAAATGTACCTACTTTTAAGACTTATTAAAGTTGGCTGAGCAGTGTGTGGGACATTAAAAAATCGCATCTATTTAATGAAAGACTATGGCAAAGATTGACAAAAACATATTACAAAACATTTAAAATTCTACCTGCATGTGTGTAAAAGTTTAACCAATTATATTAAAACATCAAAAATTCATTATTACGCATTATGTTCATATAGGACTAATTCAATCTTGTGGGACATCAGTGGCACTTTATAGTGACAATGACCCCTAATCATCGAGATAAGCTTGTTGTTCAAAGAATAAACTTCCCACTTTGGTATCAGAATGAAATTAAATATGCAAATTGATGTTTATACATACAGTGTGTGTTAAAATGCAAATAAATTAATTCAATGCAACATATGTAAAATTAATCATCATATAAAATGTTTATTAATTTAAATTATGAAAAACTTATTACTGGCAAAAAAGTGAAACCTATTGGTTTTTGACTTCCCGTTATGGCGCCTTGCTGAAGAGACGCATGAGTTAGCCCAGCTGTAATATATTTTAAAAATCCAAAATTTATCCCGGTTTTATTTAACATTCGAACTCCGCTTACTCAAGACTGAACACTGCTTAAGATGTCACCTAAACTAGCAGAGCAAAAGGTGAAAAAACATATTGGTTTCAAGACAGTGTTAAGTATAACCATGAGATAATAAGTGCACTGAAATGGACACAAAATAGGTCTAGACACTGTTTTGTAATAAAAATCAAATCTTCAGATGAATCTTTTATTTTCCAAAGAAGAACATAAAAACATGTTCACATTTTAAAAAGACAGTATAGGGAATGTACAGTCACAGATCTATACTGCATTCTCATGGCCCTGTGTTAATTAAAAAAAAATGTTTTGGCAGTTAGTGGCAGGTTTTGCGCAAATTAATTTATAAATTACAAATAATTTAAATGCAATTAGTATTAAATATCAAATAAATTAAGGGATTAGATTGTCATTGTTACATCATAAAACAGTTTTGTTTAATTTTCTTGTAATCCTTGGTCAATCGAAGAAAATGAACAGTATTGTTTTCCAGTGTGTATAATAATAATAATTATAATAATAATAATAATAAAAACCCCTGAGTTTATACAGTGGCATCAAATTTTTTGATTTTGATATCAATTTTGACTCAAACAGAAGTGGGCTTTATAAGCCATTAAATCATGATCTCATAAACTCGTTTAAGATGAGATTGTTTTCCAGAAATGTCATGTTTAAACAGAAAATATGCTTTTCAGCTCTTGAATGTGGACACATTACACAGAAGAGTCATTAACCGGTTGTGTCAAACTAGTAGCAAAACAAACAGCACTGTGGATGGTATGAAATAGCAGTCTTTCCATGTTTTTGTCACCAGCCCCAAAGAAAAAGCCTTTTCTTAAAGAATCAATGACTGTGGTGTTACAGCAAGCTAGAATTACATTCACACCAACTTCTTTGTAGTCTTTAAAAATGGTTTTGAAGGTGCTCACTGCTGTCGTGTCTATCATGGAGATGCACGAGCAATCCAAGATGATTGTATGAAAACCCACATCTTTAGAAATCAAACAAATGCCGACATCTCCATTTGTTTGATCTACTCCATCAGTCTTCTTCTCAGCCTTAGCCCTGGCTTTTTTCTCCAGCTTTCTTCTGCGAGTAAGTTCAAGGAATGGCTCAAGTTTGGTTGCCTTGTATAACGATTTCAAAAAGAAGTCTTTGTTGGCATAAAAAAGAGGGGCCTGGAAACGAAAGATCTTCACGTTTGGAACAGGGGAAAGATTGTCATACTCTTCCATGTCCTCGTAGTCATTAGTTTGCTCAATTTGCCCCAATAATGAAACTTTCGGATTCTGAGTCTGGACCACAACACAGATCATTGAGAAAATCACCCCGATTACCAACCCTAGCTCCACGCTAATTAAAGCAGTTGAGCTCATTGTAACTAGCCAGACAATTGCCTCAATCTTGCTCTCACGCCACTGCTTGGGGACGTCTCTAAATTTGCGTAGTGCACCTTTTAGACTGACGATAATGATGCAGGCGAGTACACACTTCTGCAGGGCGTAGAAAAATGGTGCAAAGAAGAGGAGGACCAGAAGAACCACTAAGGCACTCACTATGCTGGAGACCTGAGTCTGGCAACCTGCCGAGTCCTTCACCATGGTTTTTGCAAGAGCGGCACTTGTTGTGAACGAATGAAAAAATGAAGGGATTATGTTGCAGAACCCAATCGCTATCATTTCTTGATTGGGTCTAACCGTGTAGCCATGCTTTTTAGCAAACATCTCTGATAGAGAAACCGTAAATGCAAAACTAATGACCGCCAATGGAATGGCATCCCATGCTATCCTTGGCATAAGTTCAATGCTTGGCATTTTTGGAGGAATGAAACCAGTTGGAATGGCACCTGAGATACTGGAACTAAACTGACCATTTAGATCAGCAAAGTGGGAAACTATTGTGGCAACTGCTACTACCACCAATTCTGTAGGCAGTGGTATCTTTAAAATCTTTTTGTAGCGATCCTGGATCTCTTTTCCTGCAAGCAGTACTATGATGCAAATGGAACTTGTTATCAAGTCACAGAAGTTGGTTTTGTGGATGTTCTTGAAGATGTTGATCCAAGTGACCACCACAGTGCCGTAGCCTTGGTGTCGAGGGATCTTAAGACCAAGCAGGTATTTAGCCTGGACGGTGAGAATAGTGCAAGATGCCCCGGTGGCAAAGCCATCAAGCATAGGTGAAGAGAGATAAACAGAGACAAACCCAAGCCTAAGAAAAGCCATCAGCACCTGAGGATCAAAATAAGAAAATATGAATTGGGGTCAATATTAGGACATTCATTTCTTGAGCCGTTAAATTATATTTTTTGTAAATGGTCAGTAGTAGTATAGTAGTTGAATGTCTAAGGTCCTGTTTACACCTGGTATTAATGTGTTTATATTGATCAAACCACAAGTGGACCATGCTAGTATATGATAGTAAGACAAGTATAAACCGGTTTAAGGTAATTTGAGATGGTCCACTTAGACCACTTCTGAAAATGCATTCACCTGGATGTTTTCGTAATGTAGACCTTCATTTGGTTGAATGTGATCGAACCCTAGACTGTATTAAAAAGATGGATGATGTGTCTCCACTTTCTTCCACTGTCGAAAAGTGAAGCTAAAATATTTCAACTTTGCCGTGTTATGAGCCAGAGTCAAGAATTCAAATTGCAACCACACATTCATCTCCAATTCATCACAAACAATTTTAGCAGCAAACAGTATAGTAGCAAACACCTAAAAGATTTTACCTTAAATGACGTTAACAAAATTTGGGAAAATCTGTTTAAATAATCAATCCCAGAGTTTAGCATATAGTTTTGCAGTAGGAAGCTGTTGTTCGAATAATTTTCTGTTGTCTACTTTTGTGTTTAAATATAAATTTCAGAAGTTTATTTTACGATATTAGATCGAAAGATCAGAAAAGTTTATAAATGTGGGCCAAAGAGGCAGATTAAAAGTGTAATTGTGTATGTATCTCTCTCGTCTACTTGTGGTAGGGTTGCACGATACTAGAATTCGTTACCAATCAATACTGAAATTTTAAAAAGGTCCATTTCCCAATAACATTTGAGCACTATTGAGCACGTTCTTAAACAAACCAGATGATTGATTTGACTTTGAAACACTCCAGTGTCACTGTATCTTTGCTTACACTCAGTAAACAGCGGTGATGATGACCAACTGATGACAGTCACAGTCATTTCTGTTAAGCACGTGAACACAATGGCAAATCAGCGCTGTTTAAGAACGTGCTCAACAGCGCTCAAATGTTAGTGGGGAAATAGACGTTTTTAAAACTTCAGTATCGATTTGTACCGAATTCCAGTATCTTGACAACCCTAACTTGTGTCCTGATCAACCAAAACACATCTCAATGACAAGTGTACACAGGACATTAAACCTGATTTACATTACACACATAAATATGATTTTCAATTCTGTACGTACCTGGTAGACTCCAGCAAGAAATGTTAAAGCTGTAGCGATGCTAATGGCGTAGCATTCCTTTCCACATTCCATATTCAGCGACATGATCTTCAAGCTGACAGCAGTGATGTTGGTTTCCCCAGTGTCATTAAACCCAAATGCATTTTTTGTACTGTCTTCGTTTAAATCAAAGCCTGCAAGGTAAACCTCACGGTCCACAACTTGTCCAACCATTAGACTCATGAGGCTGAAGATCCCCACAGAAACATGTCTTGATGTTCCCATAAAAAAGTATATGATGTTGGAAAAAAACGACGTGTACAAGCCATAGATAGGATCCAAGCCGGCCAGAAGGCAGTATGCAATGGCTTGAGGGATCAATATGATGCCAATTATGAGCCCAGACATCACATCTCCCCAGATGTACTCCTTTACCTTGTACTTCGGAAGCCATTTAACCACAGGGAAAAATCCTGTTAGAGTGCTCTTTATTTTAGGTCCCGAGCAGGAGAGGTTTTGCTGTAGCTTGGTCTTGATAATCTCACGAACTCCTCTTTTCTGCCGTATTCTGCGCTTTAGCGGACACACAGCCACAGAGTTTAGGTCCTCCTCCATGGCTTCCAATGATGAAGCACCCATGTGCTGATGAGGCTTTTAAGACAACTCCTGAAAAAGAGACAAAGACCTTTGATCACTTCCAGATTTTTAAAGATCAAACTAGGTGTTTGTGAAATTGGGTAACTGATTAATCACTGCTTTAAAATGTGATTTCTTTTTCCAGAAACAAGTCAATAATTAGTCTCACAAGTAACACAATTATCAAGGGTTATACACCAGTCATTGTTGAGATGTTTAGATGTTCGAGTAACAGCATTATCATTTACCAATCATTACAATTGATTCCTGATACTTCACTTTTCACAGCCTTGCAACAAAAGCTTGATCTTACATCTCACCTAAATCTCAGCCCTTAAACTCACTTTATTATGCTAGTACTGCTATTTAAAGGTGGCAATGATTTTAAAATCCCTTACCTTTAATAATAATTAATAAAAGCTGCAACGCTTCTATGCGTATGAAAAGTATAGAGGTGCACTTTTAGCAGAAAATTTTTACTTAATCGAATCAAATTATTAGTTAAAAGGTCCAATAACTAATCAATTTAGAAAAAATCTCACCAAACATTAGTCTTTGATTCCGTGTCGCATTAAATCTAGCTTAGGTTGTGCCTGTTTTCCTAGTAAAGGAAAGGCATTGATCTGTAATCAAAGCAAACTTTGCATGCATGCTGTTTATCTTCTAATTGCCTTTTTATTGGAGTGTCATAAAGGGACATTTAGATATGAGACCGCTTTCCATGACGGCGTCCCATATAATTTATAGGTATATATTTGATCTTTCGTTATCATCGACAAACTATTTTTGTTTTGCTCGCCAGTTCCAATCTAAGTACGTACGTGACTATTAAATACAACAATCACCTTAGTATGTGGTTTTTTAAAGGGACAGGAAACAAGTTAAAAATGAATGAAACTGCTTGAGTTTATGCACTAACCTCTCTATACCACGCCTCCCATCGGACAAATGATAGGACATGGTGCAAGTCCATGCTTCAATATGCAAAAACCTTGAGTCAGTCCCCTTTTCCAACATCTGATGTTTTAATAGGCTGTCGAAACAGAGCCGGAAGGATTGTGTCCCTCATGGTTACACACATGATGGTTTGTAATGCTCTGCAAGCCATGGCAGCACGACAAAGTTTAGATTAGTTCCTGTCAAATAAAGCAAAAACATTTCACACATTAGATTGTTTTACAGAATGATAATAACAAAATAAAAGTTTCATCTGCACTCATTAAATCAGTTGTAGACTGGAATGAGTAGTGCAACACATTTCAGTTTAATTTAAGTTTACTTGTAGCGCTTTTCACAAGCAGCTAAATACATAAAATACATATATAAAATATAGATAGATAGATAGATAGATAGATAGATAGATAGATAGATAGATAGATAGATAGATAGATAGATAGATAGATAGATAGATAGATAGATAGATAGATACTGATTTTAATTTAATTTAATTTAATTTAATTAACTGCCTTAAACAACCCAGCAAACAATTTTGTGTTTAATAGACATCTAATCGTAGAACGTTTGTATAGCAGTCAAGTTTACTTGTGTAGTGCTTTCCACAAACAGCGAAAAACATATATACAATACACATATTACAATATAGAAAGATAGAGATTGATTTGATTGATTGATTGATTGATTTGAAACATCTAATCGTAGACCGCTTGGCTAAAACAAGGCTAAACTTGGGCTGTCAGTGAAAATCTAATAGACATCTAAGAATAGCCCAAAACTAGACATCAGATAGACAGATTAGACAGACTTTATATGTGTAGTCATTTATTTCTGTTTGTTTGATGACTAGTCTAGTTTTCGGCCATTTATTAGATTTTCACTGACAGCTCAAATTTAGTCTTGTTTTAGCCAAGACGACTATGTTTAGACGTCTATTATACATCTTTTAAAAACAAAAAATGCTTGCTGGGAAAGAGCTACTTCAAAAACTAATTCTCTGAATCAGTCTATAATTCATTACACTATAGTTAAGATGAAGCTTTGATTTCTAAGATTTCCTTTTACATGGAATGTAGGATTTTTGAAAGGTTTCTGCTCAGTTTATTCAAAACCAGTAAAACACTGATTCCTTAGACTCAAAATAATCAAACCATACACAATGCTTCAAATGTTCCTTATTGTCCTTATTGTATATTAAACATTAGTAATTAATCAAAGAGCAATAACAACAACATTCAAGAAGTCAGTGTTTTACTAGTTTTTTATTAAACTGAGCAAAAACTTTTCAATGATCCTACAGTACATTCCACGTAAAAGGAAATCTTAGGAATTAAAGTTTCATCTTAACTAGATCAAGGAATTATAGACTGATTCAGAGAACTAGTTTTTGAAGTAGTTTGTTCGAGGCAGTGCAGAGATGTACAATGGATGTAGTTCATACTACTCACAGGATATATGCTATAATACTGTGAGAAAAAAGTGTGAAATTTGTGCACCCAGCCAAAGACTTTGTCTTTTATTATAAATGTTATGCTTTATATTAGGCTCCCACATGATGCACATCTCAAATGCACTCAAAAAAATAATTCATTGGATGAATTTAATTTAATTGAGGGCAAGATTTCTCATCCAATACATTTGTTTAGCACCAACTACAAAACAACGATTTACACAATTAAATGCAATTGAGTTGGTCCAACAGGATTTAAAGTTTAAAGTTTAATCAAAGAAAAGTTTAAATACATTTGAGTTTTTATTTAACTTAAACTCAAAGGTCTGATAATATCACATATGTCTATAATGTGTCATACATTTTGAAGTCTCTTAGCTTTTTTGAAGTTATCCTAAACTAAATAAAAGAGACATTTTAAGCGTTGTTCATGAGTTACATATACAGTTGATTGAGACTGATCTCAGAACTCATTTTAGGATAGTTATTGCTCACTGAGTGAAGCAACAAACTGCATTTTTACTAATTAATCTGCCAACACCTTAAGCATGGGTGCTTCTGCAAGGTGGTAACCTCAAAACTCAAAGCATTACATGAAACTCTTCTAAATCTTCAAACTAAAGTGAAGATTAAGTCTTTCTATTAACTTTAAACATAAGATTACTTTTATTGTCAACATTTCACTCTCTTAATTCAGTCCCACGCAAAGCATAAGAACTACAAATCCCCTAACCAGGTAGTTGGACCAACACAATTCCTTCATGTTGTCCCAACTCAAAATGCTCAAGTTAACTTGATGATTTACAAATTTAAGTGGACTGAACATAAAACAAATAAATTGGCAAACAAATTACAAGAACTGTGTTGTTTGAGCTCATTTTAAATGGGTAGTCTGAACAAGCAGCAGTAATCTTTTTTGAGTGCGATGTAGGAGGATATTATCACTAAAAGAAGACAAGATTGGAGATTTTATACAGTTTTATTATACTAAAGCTGTCGTCATTTGAATTTGATTAAAACCTTACGTAAATAATACCTGTTCTTGTATGTTGTATGTAAATATTTAATGTTTTGGATTCTGTCTGTTTTTAAACCATTGCACTGAAAACAAATATTCATTAGATTTACTAAATCTTTTTAGGGGAAGTGGTTGCAAACTATTTATTTGGGCTGGATTAAACAAACAAATGAAATTTAGTAATGTTCAACTTAATTTGTTGGTTTAAATTCAACCCATATAAATGTTTGCAACCACTTATCTTAAAATTATTTAGTAAACCCAATAAATAGTGTTTTTTTCAGTGTAGTTGTGTGACTGTTTGCTGTAATGTTTGTGTTTCTTGGACCATGATGCATGTGCCTAAAATATTTACCATTTATTAAGTCATTTCTGTTTTTAGGGAAGGATCTAGTATGATTTGTTATGTATTTTGGTTGTTCCTATTTGCCTTTTTATATTGTTTAAATAAAAACAAAAGGTCGGTTCAGGCAGTTTATCCTCAAACTGCCAGCCTTTGTCATATGGTACAATAAACACACTGTAAGTAAGAAGAATGTAGTTCTTTCTTCTTAATTAACCAATGTGATGAAGTCTAAAGTGAGATCTCAGTCCACTTTATATAAAATGATTCATTTATGAATCATACGTTATGAATGATTGACAGACACACCTTTAAATATGAATCTTGGCAAGCTGAAGTCTGATGTAAGATATATCCAAATAGTAGTATAGAGCTATGCAAGTTTAAATGATGTCTAGGAATCAGTTGTTTACATGTTCAGGATTATACAGTAATTTCTAAATGTCTAAATATCCTGAAATGATGTCATAAATTATATACAGTTTCATATATGCCAAAAGGAATGTTGCTTTATTTTTATTTCCTGATATATTCTTGTGCATCCATATTAAAATAAAGGCTATATATAGAGGAAGCCCGCCACCATACAAAGAATATTTTGCTACAGAAATAGGGACTCACCCTTATCATAGTCATGGATGAGTAAATAGGTGAAATCATTTGCCATGCCTTCACTGCTGAATTTCCCGGTGCACATTAGCTTGACTGAATGGAGCTGAGGATTGTGGGTAAAGATGTTGCGTCCTGTGCTTAGCGTTCAGCCACCAATCATAGACAGACGGAGATAGAGGAAGAGAGAGGAGGGGGGGCTCTGGGTTTATCACCATAGAAACAGTGCCACCCACAGTCACTACTTAGTATTACTGAACATATACATGGCTGAAAGCATCTGAGTATGGTGCTCTGAGAAAAACTGAGAAGACATTTGCTTTGTTATATACACTGTAGTTGTGCTAGAATTGATTCTATGTTTCAGCTATTTAAGATTTCTACATTTAATATAATCCATATTGCTTATATAGACATGTTGTATGAATGCCAGGGCTCTAATGTTCATCTAAAGTGTTTAGTATATTTAATCAGTGAGTGTGCAATATTTTTGTTTAAATATTTTCCCTTTAATCCACAGCCACTGCAAATGGTCCAGAGTGTCAGCGCATGTTAATACTTCTCAATTCTGTGACTGGAAGTTTCACTCCAGACTGTGGAACAAAGGTAATATTTCCTTCATTCATTCATTTTCTTTTCGGCTTAATCACTTTATTAATCTGGGGTTGCCAAAGTGGAATGAACCGCCAACTTATCCAGCATATGTTTAATGCAGCGGATGCCCTTCCATCTGCAACCCATCACTGGGAAACATACACATTCATACACTTATTCACCAACACTTACACTACGGTCAGTTTTAGCATACCCAATTCACCATGTGGGGGAAAGGGAGCACCCGGAAGACGGGGAGAACATGCAAACTCCACACAGAAATGCCAACTGACCCAGCCGAGGCTTGAACAAGTGACCTTCTTGCTGTGAGGCGAACGTGCTACCTGCTGCGCCATTGTGTTAATAATGCGTCACTGTGTTAATGTGCCAAGTTAATAATGTTGTTAATAATGATATGTCGCATTACCAGTTATTTTGGAAGACCTCTATCAGCGTGTATTATCGTGAGCCATGGGTATTCATCTTGCTTTACTTTTATATTTTTTTGTTTCTGGTGTGAACTTGCATTTTATAAATTACCACAGATAAAATAGTGTACTTATGGTTGAGTAAATTACTTCAATAAGAGAATTAATTGCTAGTTATGTAATTAAAATTGTATTTAAATAATTTATTTGTCTGAAAAGTATAAATACTCAATAAGTAATTGAATTACTTGAATCAAAACTACTTAAAATACATATAAATCTCAACACATAGGCAATAGAATCTAAACTCTTTGAGTTTTGCTTACTTAGGATCTTTTAGGTTTACTTAAATATTGATTCAATATTAGTCTTAGCTAAAAAAAAAACAAAAAAAAAACACTTAAATTTTATTTTAAAATTAAATGTTAAACAAAATATGCATCTAAACTTTTGAAATTGTCACCACATTTCATATACACCATATTGACAAATGTCTTACTCATTGGTTTGATAAATGTAATCTTCTTTTGAATTAATATATAGTATATAAGGCAAGAACATTATAAATAATTGTAATTAAATAACCTAAAAATGAAAAGTCATCCTATTATTGCAGAAAAGTAATTGAATTACAGTAGCCAGTTACTTTATAACCAGTTGCACACAACACTGGTTGTTTAGAGGGGGGAGAGGGGATGACCTGCATCTTTTTGAAGCTGAAGGTGAGTAAATTTACAGCAGATTTTGTTTGAAGTTTTGGGTGAATTCCTTTATTATATTGGATAATTTAAATATATAGATCTGCATATAGTTAATATATATTTTCTGTAAAATTTTCTGCTAAAAGCCTTACACTGTATCTGTAGTTCTTTTTTCTGTTTAAACATTGTTTGTTTGTTTGTTTGTTTAAGCAACCCAGATTTCCCAATAACTGCTTAGCCAATGGTGTAAGATAGGGGAGGGGCTGTCTGTTTTCCGACCAGTAACAGATGGGCAGAGTGTTTAAGGAAACTAGCTTTAAAACATTAAATGACACAACGCTCACACTTTATTTTGATGGTCTGTTTGTTGAATTAAGTTACATTGCATCTACATGCTAACTAATTCTCATTAGATTACAAGTAGACTTTTAGATTGGGGTTAGGGTTGGGGTTAGGGTTAGTGTAAATTGACATTCATTCAATCATTTTCTTTTCGGCTTAGTCCCTTTATTAATTTGGGGTCGCCACAGCAGAATGAACCGCCAATTTATCAAGCACATGCTTTTCGCAGTGGATGCTCTTCCAGCTGCAACCCATTTCTGGGATACATTCATACACACTCACTCAAACTCATACACTACGGACAATTTAGCCTACCTAATTCACCTGTACCTCATGTCTACAGAAATGTCTGTTGAAGAAGACATTTCCCCCAAAGTCTTTGGACGTTGGGGGAAACCGGAGTACCCGGAGGAAACCCACGCGAACGCAGGGAGAACATGCAAACTCCACACAGCAACAACCAACTAACCCAGCCGAGGCTCGAACCAGCAACCTTCTTGCTGTGAGGCAACAGCACTACCTACTACACCACTGCGTCGCTGCTGTAAATTGACATGTGCAAAGTTTCTTATGGTTAGTTAAATGTCTGTTGAAGGAGCAGTATCAACAGATATTAAGCAGACAGTCTACTAATACTCAAATGGAACATCGAAATAAAGTGTTACCAACACAACTTTTAATTCCTGAGTATTAGAAATCAGATTCTTTTAGTGCGGTGCAAAATCGATTGTTTCACTATAGTATAAGAAAAAAATTATACATAATAAAATTCATATGTAAAAATTCCAACCAAAAAGAAGCAGTTTGCCAAACTTCACGTGAATAAACAGGAAAAACCAGTGCTAAACAATGTTAGTAAGAAGATTAAAAATATTTTAAAAAATCTTTTTGATATCAGTCTGTATTTGTGATGGACCTAAATTATAAAAACATCTTATTAAAAACTCCATAAAGCCCTGAGCAGGAAGCCCCGTTCTACATAACCCCCACTGGAGTCATGAAAATCTTAGACTAAAGTTAATCTTAGACACACATTTTACATTTACATTTACATTTACATTTAGTCATTTAGCAGACGGTTTTATCCATAGCGACTTACAAATGAGGACAAGGAAGCAATTTACACAACTATAAGAGCAGCAGTGAGCAAGTGCTATAGACAAGTTTCAGGTGTGTAAAGTCTAATCAGGTGTGTAAAGTCTAAAGTCTTTTAGAAGTCTTTTAGAACGGTATTCATTGGATCTATGCAGAAATTTAGTAAATAAGCTTAGAATACATTGACCAAGTTACTCATTACAGTCGTTTATTCATGGGAACGTCTTCAGTTTACCATTCTTTGGTAAAAATCCGGTTAGATCTGTGCAAGTCTGCACAATCTAAAGATTTTTTTTTGTGAAGGCAAAATGGTTTCCCAGAACTCCCAGACAGATTTAGTTCATCATTCTAACTGAGAGGGTGGCTTGATTTGAAAGTGACCTCTGTGTGAGGGATGTTTCATGCATTTTTACAATATCATCAATAGACAATGGAGCTTTTTTGTCCATCAAATGTTGCTAATCAGCATGTTTGAAGAAGCAAACTAGATCACATTTATGCTAACGGCAAAGTATAGTGATTACTCTCTTATCTCTTTGTTCTCTGTTACTTTTTATTCCTATACAAGACTCATTATGCCCATTTAAAACATTGTTAATCCACAGCAAACAAAGCACGAGCCCAGGTTAATCATCATTTAAAAACAGGTCAGTACGGTCATTTATATTTGCTGACATTTTTCCTCTGTTAATGTTCATTGCAGTAGCTATGGCTACCCTTTGCTTCTAGCACAAGATGGGCTCTAAAGATGTGTACGTATCTTCACAACACTACACATAGCTGCCATTATTAAATCCTTAACAAAGTATTATCAAATGGAATGTAGTCTTGCTGGTTGTGTGTGTGATAAACAGACCAATGTTTAGGTGGCCGCTTTTAATTATTATTATTATTATTTTATTTTTATTTTTTAAAATCCTTTAATATTTTTGCAGTGTTTATAAATATATAACAAATTTACAGATTAATAACCTGTTTTTTTTATACACATATTTATATAAACAAATATATTAGGCATGCATTATGTAGTAGTAGTAGTAGTAGAAAACTGTGTTAGACTTCCGGTCTGGAGTCTGGTCTTTTCTACATCTTATTTACCTACAGTGCTAGGGTTTGAAAGCCCCTAATGTCATTAACCCTGACTTTCTTCAACTGAGACTCGGCTCAGTACAGACAATCTGTTCTGTTTCCAAGACACCAGCTGGTATGAGAATACTTATCTGCACTCATAACAGTTTTCAGAAGGTATTAACCTATTATAGATAAATTGGCAAGACCTCGGATGACCCAACGTAAAAATGAACCAGATAGGGCCATATGGAGCTCTCTTCAGACAACCTGTTTGTATATACATGTATATGTCAATTAAAAAATGTTATTTTAGGCCTCTTGAACTCCATTAATAAATTGGGGGAGATCAGGTTTATTTCAATGAGAAAATGTAATTTAAATATGTACCGTATATAGTACACTGTAAATAATGCTGGGCTTTACATTTTTCCTTCATGTTGTCCCGAAACAATTCAGTCAAGTTAACATAATCATTTTTACTCATTTAAATTTATTGAACATAAAATATTTAAGTTGAAAAAAAACTTAATTACTTAACGCCAAAAAAAAAAATTAGGAATTGTAACTCATTTTAAATAAGTATTTTGAACAAGCAGTAAAAGTCATTTTTTTGAGTGTAAGTAATTTTAATATGTTACTAAGTTCCCTAAAAATGATTTAAATATTCATTTGTATGCTATTGACACAAAACCAAGAGCTAATGTCAGTTTACTGGAGTTATCGTCACTTAAGCCTAGTAACTAAGTGGATAAGTTGATCTTCTTTTGGCAACCTGACGCCTGTCCAATTTTAACTCAATTACATCGCAGGAACTCTCATGAACCTTCTGCAGACGCTTTCTTGTAATCTGTATTCTGTTTCCTAGACAAATATTTTTACCTCTTCAATTATAATCACCAGCCACTTTATAGGCGTACCCATTGAACTGCTTGATGATGCAAATATCTAATAAGCTAATCACATGGCATACATTAAAATGTAGCCATGTAGATGTGGTCAAGACCATCAGCCAAAACAGAAGACATGCAGAGACTAGTGATTCAGCAGGTCAGAGGAGAAAGACTATACTGGTTTCACAGAATGTAACCTAAATAACCATTCTTTAAAGCCAAAGTCTAAACAAGTGTATGAACAAACAAAAGCATGTTGAAGCAGTGAGTTACTGCAGTAATGCGGCTACATGGGCTCCTCAAAATTTCATGATGAAAGATTAGAAAAAAGATTGCCTAGTATGTTAAGTCTCAATCACTGCTGCAAATTTGCGTGGTAGGGTTTGAATTTGGCATTGAGTACATTAATGCTTGGATCCATCCTGTCTTGTATCAGTGGTGTAGCTTGGATGTAGTGTAATGGAGTAAGGAATATATTTTAGGTATGCTTTGGGCCCCTTAGTAGCAATTAATCATTTGGTTAGGTGCAGAAATTGTGAAATCCATATTGTTTAAAGTTTTAAGCAATTTAAGATGAGGCTATACCTAAAAGAGCTGTTTTACAAAATAGCAAGGTGCTTCAACAAAACCTTTTAAAGCCTACACATTAATAAACAGCAAAGACTGTAGCACAAAGAAAATGTATAGCAGTCAAAATGAGTAGGAGTTTAGAGGCCCTTGCATTGAATGACTTCGGCACATCTCCAACCACTGGACATCACTTGTCTCTCTCACTGCTCTGTCGTGATTTTGAACAGGTCTTCCTCTGTCTCTTACACAGTTCACTGATTGTAGTGGGTGTCTTAGCTATATAACTTTTTCATCAAGGATTCCCCAGAGATTTTTATTCAGATTTAGATCTGGACTCTTGGCTGGCCATCTCATTATTTTTGTTTTTTTTAGCTTTGAGGACCTGCTTTAGCAATTTTGCTGTGCGACTGACCCATTGTGTTGCACGAAAATGATGGCTGATTTGGCGCAGAGCTGTACAAATGGTCAGAAAACACTTTCTTTTTAACTTTACTAGCTGCTTTACAAAGATTAGGTTGAGTAAAGACTGAAGTTTGATGATAAACGTGATGTTTCCCTTTGGCTTTTATCCTGGCAACCTTCTGTCAGAGGGTTTCAGTCACTTTAGGTAAGCTCATTATTTAAAAAGTCTGATAAAATCAGGTTTGTGAATAAATAACCACTATGTTCCAGATTAACACCAAATAAATGGAAGGTATCTTAAAAATGTTCTTTAATTTTGATCAGTTTCATGTCACATACAATACAATAACTGCTCATTTACTTTTGCTTTTAAAACAGCCATTTTACTCCTGTTAGGAGAACTTCAAATCCGACTAAAGCCATGGTCACACTACAAAGTTTGAGAATGTGAAATTCAGTCAGATGGTGCTATTAATAGGGGTGGGATAAAACAAGATAAATCAACACTAAAATGAGCAAATTGCTCCTTTTTTAAATTTCTGTACAGAGAGGTCAGGTTTTGGTCTTCTATAGGTATCACACATTCACACAATGCAAATTTGCAGGTCAGAGTTCACCAAGCTTAAACTTTGGAACACAGCAACATGCAAAACTTGTCGCAGCAGCTTGTTTTTAAGATCTGGCACATTCGCATGTTTATGAATAGAAGTCAGTGAGGCAAAAAGTGCAGTGTGACCATGCCTTAAACCAGTGACCTCTCCTAGTCACCTGTGACTAGAGATATCAAGGACATGTAAAGCAAAACACAATCATCCACCACCCTAAAATTCATGAAAATAATGCAAAATAGGTTTTGTTTAAAAAATATTTATTGTCATAGACACTTTACACAAGACAACATTCCCTTGAGATAACTTCACAGATCTTAGGCTCCCTGATGCACACATGCATCTCTACAGCGCTGAAATGGAATGGCCCCAGAATCCGCTTCTTATGCCAGCACGCTAAAGGAATCCCTCTTCGTTTCCTCAAACAGTTTAGCAAGCACCTGTGAAAAGAGAGAAGCAAAAAATCTAATGATTTTCCGACTCTCAACCGCTAACTTGACTACTTTTGCTGTTTTCCAGCAACACTGAGCACTGAATAAGTTCTTTCTTGGCCTTACCAGACTGCAGCACGGGCTGGAACTGACCAGCCATGCAGATCTCATCTTGTTTCTGGCGCACGAGACGCTGGATTGCTGGAGGCAGGCCACGGGGGTTACGTGAAAAGACCAGGGAATAACCGTCATCACATGTGCCATCATCCTTCAGAGTGCGGCAAGCATAGGTAATGGCATAGTTGTCATAGTCGGTGTCAATGACCCAGTAGTTGTCACCTTAATGAAAATTAAACAATACAGACTGTCAATCGATTTGCATTACAGAATGTCAGTAATGGGTACAGATATGTTAAATGATTGTCTTCTGACCTCCGCTAGACAGGTAGCTTGCTAGGCCTTGGTAGTTCATGAACATCTTGGCAGGAGTGGTAGGGTCAGGCACACTGTACTGGGCAGCCATGTCAGCACACACAACCCAGAATCTGTGAAGAGTTAATAGGATGAACATTAGCATGAGATGTCATCACTAACAAAACATCATTTTAATTTTAGAATTATGACCTGTTCATATTAAAAATAGCCATAAAAAAATTATATCTGTGCCAGTACCAGCAGATGATTCGTTTATTATAAGTGTGTGCTGCGGTTTTGCCTACTATTACTTTAAATGTTCACATGGCACTCAATGTTTATATTATTCATAAAGTTCTGAAAGTGATGTAGACGTTCACATACAGTTATGGTGTAGACGGCCATTCCTTTTCGTTTATAATGATTTTTAAAATTACATCTCATCATTATCATTATAGCTATTATCTTTGGTGTAAACAGGCTTTTAACCACATATCTTTATAATAAAGGATTAGCATTAGCTTGTGAAGCCATTGCTGTCATATATATAAACTTGCTTACTAAATCATCCCAGGTGTCTTAAGCAGCAGAATTAGCATTCAGTATTATGTATTTAAACTTGTTTTCTGAATCAACCTAGATGCCATCCTTTTTTACAAAAAAATTACCATGGTTTTACTATAGTAAATGTGTGGTAACTATTGATTAATTACCATTTGTATAACTAGAGTTTACTATAAATAACATTGTTAAACTATAGCATATGTTTTGTGCCATAGTTTCTTTACTTCATTGCTCTCATATGTTTTAGGTTACATTCTGAATCATCCTACATGTCACAAACAGCACCATTAGCATTAGCATGTTACTTCATCACCATCATTGCAGCTTATTTATGCAGATTTAACATGATCCCCTTGTATTCAAATTTTTCAGTTTCACAACTTACCCAAAAAGAGTGACGCGGCCCTTGGAAGAGGCAGTCATGGTTCCGTCATCATCGATGGTGTATTCGGCAGAGATGTTGTCCTGGAGGAAGAGTCCCTCTGGGTCTTTCTTCTGCTGAGCGTACCATTTGCCTGCATACTACAAGGTACAATACACCAGGTCAGGTCAGGCTGTATGTTCTGCATTAACAATGAGCAAACGTTTGTCTCCACTGAGACAATCAAACAGCATGCAACATACCCTCTTGGGGTCAAAGTCATCCTTGACTGTAAAACTCTCCACAACGCAGGAGGCAGAAAAGCAGCGCTCAATGTATGACAGGAAAACCACCAGCAGGGCAAACTTGTAATATCCCATTCTGAGCAGCCGGAGAAAGGAAAGCATGTCATCTTAATGGCTATTTCAAACAATTAACCTCACAAAAATTATATAAATTTCCAAAAGTCTTTTTTAGTAGTTAACCTCAAAATTCTCTAGATCTTACCTGCTTGTTTTGATGATGTCCTGAATGAATGAATGGAAGGTTTTAGTAGTGTAGGATCCTTCTTTGTGGTTCTCCACAAGGCTGTGTTGTCTAAACTGACCAAGAGCCCTTTTATACCAACTCTACAGACAGGCTTATTGATTATTTTCACTTCTTGTGACTAAATAGGGTTCTTAAATCTACAGTTAATCCGTTTGTAGAAATCCTCACTGTAATCTGGCTTCTCGGTTGAACCCTCCCATGCTTGCCATAAAAACAATTAAAGCTTTATGCAACTCAGTTGAATATGGTGAGACTTTAAGCAAACCAAAAACATCTGGAAGCAAAGCCAAAGGAATCAGTCTGCTAGCATTATTAGTGTAATTGTGTAATGCACTGCATTATGTAATGTTATTAGGTTGCTGGTAATTTCGCAAAGTGGAAAACAGATTTATAGAGTAGTTTTTTTCACATAATATGCAACTCATAATAAATCTCTTTGTATATTGAGTCCAAAAATTGGTCCATTTCATCCCTCAATAGATATAATAGCAAAGAAGAACATCTTTTGGCTGATGCGTGATACTCTGTGTCTGATAGATTGTCATGGTAGAATGATTGTGACTTGATTTCAATGGAGGTGCAACATGTTTGTTTCAAAGCACACAATAGCCTCCTACTGGTTTTGTGTTGTTTTGATGAGATAGATGTGATTACAAAGCAGCTTTTTTCATTATAAGAGTCTGTTATGTAAGAATGTACTTGGCACATTGTTTAAGATTTATGCGGTGTGATCAGTTTCATCTGATTAAAGTGAGCCTTTTTAATAATAGCATATTTGTGTACTAAGAAAAGAAGAAACCCTAATTATTCTAAACAAAATCTAGAATGAACCGTAATACATCTATGATTACATGTATTCAACTGTTCCATTTATATGTAATCATGTGGACAGTCTCCTAGTTTCTCTTATCGTTAAATGGACACTTTCAAAAATAAAGATGAAAATGTTGTCATTGGGGTGGTAATTTTATTAAAAGGTTCATATTGGAACCATTAAGGAACATATTAGTATGTTAAAATTTACACTGTAATACTTTTAAGGTACTAATATGTGCTTTAGTTACCATTTGGTAACTTAAAGCATAAAGATACTGCCCCAGCTCTTGTATCTTTATTTCTGAGAGTGTATTGTGAAATTGAGAAGTGCTCATAAATTTTTTAAGTACATTGTAAAATATGCTGGGTTGTTTCAACCCAAATTTGAGTAAAATATAGACAAATCGAACTTTTGGTTAAAGATTTCATTTAAAAAATTGAACTAATCAGTTAGGTTTGTCAATATTTTACCCTAATTTTAGTTATTAAATAACAGATAATAATATATAAAATAATACACTAAACTATTAGTAAAATCTTATTTTAAGGTCCAATAGAGCATATTCAAACCATGTTTTTTATAGAACTATATAAATAGGGTCATAAAAAGCCTAATTTGGTACCTCATCTTTAGGAAGAGCACAAATAAGTCAAGTCAAGTTAAGTCGAGCTTTATTGTCATTCTGTTAAATGTGTGGACATACAGAGGAACGAAATGTCATGTCTCTCAGGACACTGTGCTACATAAATTAATCAGAAACACAAACACAACACTGGACACAAGAGCTATTATTTAAAAACCTATGCTTAATGAACATACACTATAAGATACTTAACTATACACATAACACAGACTATACAAGTACTTTTACATGAGACTTAACTACGTTGTACTCGAAATTGTGCAAGGTAGTGAATTATTAAAGGTGAATATTGTAATAGTATATTAGCATTCAAGTGATGGCAGCATTCCCAATGTAGGTTAAAACCTCACCTAATTATGCACAATGTAATGGAACTTATCAAATAAACTGGTGGCAGTATGGATGCATATGATACTGGATCACCCCACCAGAGAGCAAAGTTCATTGAGGTCACTGTAGCGTCTGAGCCAAATGATCTCAGTGATGTAGTGTGACATTACCTGTGGCCAACCAATCCTGATACTGCTAGTTCAGCAAATGTTAGCCAGATAAGCCTGGGAACAGGTCCCAAGAACGGCTCAGAAAGACAACTGGGGACAAGAAGTACTCTTTTCATTGTAGATAACAATAGATGGCAAATAAAGCTATTTTACTGTTATCTTTAAAACACAGACCTAGACTGTTAACAGAGATTACTGAATTAAATGTACAACCATCTATTCACACATATGCACTACGACCAATTTAGTTTATTCAATTGACTTATACTGCATGTCTTTGGATATTATATTATATTATATTATATTATATTATATTATATTATATTATATTATATTATATTATATTATATTATATTATATTATATTATATTATATTATATTATATTATATTATCCCTAAACAAGCCTACACTCTAAAAAAAACAATGTTTTAAGGTATTGCTCTGGACTTATATTTGGTAGGCTTAGTTGGAGTTTGAAATAAAAAAACAACACTTTGTAGCAAAATTTTTAAATAAAAATACATAAAATAATATTTTTTATTGTAGTTATCAGCAGGATATGTTAATTAATGAATATTGACATTAGCCTCACACATACAGACCTTTCCGGAAAATAACAGGGCAAATATTGTCAAAAAATTTTTTAATACCAGTAAATTAGTTCCACAATTTTCCAGAAAGAGAAGTTGTAGCATTAGCGGTTATTTGGCCGGAATGCTGCTCTGTCTGAACATTGCCGGAAAGATCGCGTTCACGATTAGAACACGTTAGACATGTACTCAAGCCAATCAGAATATTCAGACACATTCACATCCGCGCTGTTTATGAAAATAAAAACCTTTCAATATTTTTCCAGACACATTTAGCTGCTAGATGCTAATGTTACCATGTTATGCTAAACCGTTGTTTGTTTACCTTTTAGCTCTGCTTCAGTTGCTTGACATGTGCACGTGAAGCAGCCAGTGAGTGCCAGCACACACAGGTATGATGTACTCGACGTGCGAAAGTGTTCCTCCAAATGTTTTCATCGAAGTTGTTCACAATACTTATCCATCCACAGAGTTTATAATGTAGTCAAATGTTTACAAATACAAGCGCAGCCGTTTAGAGGTCATTTCTGGTTAATGATGTCACAATTTACCGATATTTTGGAATGGATGTGTGAATGGTCTTTTCTGGAAAAATTCCAGAACGTCCTTGCCTGTGTGAACAGGGCTTTTGTAAATTTACCGGTAAAGACGTTACAGAAATTTTCAGGATATTTACCCGTATCACTGTGTGAAAGGGGCTATTGAAAACACAACAGACCAAGCATCATTGACATCTCTTAACAATCATGTATGGTGCTTTAAAGTCATTACTATGGGTATATTTTATTGTAACTATCATTTTGTCTCTGCAGATGATGAGCTTATAGCATATTACAACATCAGAAATACACAATGAAGTGTTAATAATTCAAGTTTTAATTATCCAAATTTTAAAACCTTTTTAAATTTAAATTTAAACCTCTTAATTAAAAAACACACTAGTATAAGAGATAAAAATTATTTTTAAAATTCAAAAACAAAAAAAAATTATAATTAAAATAGACTTAATCTACGCTTTTAATAAATTAAACACTAGTATAAGGAACTAATAAAAATCTTTAAATAATTATTTAAAATGCAATTGTAAAAATAATAATTGATGAATCAATATTCAATAAAAAGGCACTTAAAAATCTAATACTTTTATTAAGATAAGCATTAGTTTAAAAAAGAAAGTAAACATTATTAAAGTAATGAAATAATTAGAAAAAAAAACTGAAAGGTGGGAAGTAAAGAAGTGTAAACTAGAACACACACAAAAACATTTCAACATAAAAAGGTTCTTCTGGACAACATCGTTCCATATAGAACTGTTACTATGTGAAGCACCTTTTTTTAGAGTGCATGGCTAACCAGGCTAAATTCTTTTGGCACACCAGACAGTGTACAGTGGTATCTATTTGTAGGTGTACTCCACAGAGATTAGTACACTTCTTTTTTTAAAGACCGTCATGGCTTTTTTTGGCCACAGCTTCTCTACCTGTCTGCTATATATACAACATGTAAACAGATGACAGAAGAAAATCTGTAAAGATTTTTATTGTTTGTCCCTGTTTGTATTGTATTGTTTGGCCTTAAAAAGTCTTAAATTCTCTGAAATATTGACTTGTAGGTCTTAAATCATTTTAAATGGGTCTTAATTTTCCATTGTCCGTATAAAGCTAACCAGTCAGGCCAACACCTGTATACAGTATACAGTCACCAACAATACATCTTAATAACTTTCAACAAATCTCTTTTTACAACTCTATTTAACGATATGGTTCCACAAAAACATTTGTAAGTTCTCCATGTATCTATAGACTATATGTGGTGAGGACACTGACCTGGACAGACTGTTGTACATTTAGTTTTTCATAGTTTTTAAAGCCTGTCAAAGAAAAATGGGTATGGTTTGCTTGTTTTGACACATTGTTTAAGTATTATTCAAGTAATTCGTTTTTTTTAATGGAGCAAGTAAAAATCCTTACAGTTTAGCCCTTTATAAGTCTGACATTTCATTCATAATGGTTATAAAAAGGTCTTAAAATGTCTTAAATTTGGCTTTGTGACACCTGCAGAAACCCTGGTAGTCAGATGGTTATGCTCCAGAAAATCCTTAATGAAACTTTGAAAATTTGGACAGATCTAAAAAAGAAAAGAAAGGTGGGAAATAATAACCATAAACTATAACACACACACAAACATTTCAACATAAAACGGTTCTTCTGGACAACATGGCTCTAAATAGAGCTGATGTGCTCCACAGAGATTTATACACTTCTTTTTAAAGACCGTCATGGCTTTTTTGGTCCCAGCTTCTCTACCTGTCTGCTATATATAGACCATGTAAACAGATGACAAAAGAACCAAAGACGTATTAAGGAACCAGAGCATTGAAAATGCCTGTAAAATGAAATTGTTTGTAGACGAGGAAATCATGACACTATTTTATCAGCTTTTAATAAGTTCTGAACTGATAAAACAGATGTATACAGCTGATACAGTATGATTTTGGGATGTTAGGTATGATCTTGAATATGTACAGCATTTTTATTTTGTTTTGTGTCTTTATGTTTGGCCTTATTAAATAGCAATAAGTAAACCTCCAAAAAAAGTGAAAATGATGTCATTATTTACTCACCATTCTTATTCTTATTCTTTCTTATTTTGAACACAAAAGACGATATTTTGAAAAAGCAATTTACCTCCATAGTATTTTTTTTTTCCTGTTATGGAAGTGGATGGGCTCCAGTAACCAACATTCTTTAAATTATCTTCTTTTTTTTAAAACAGTAGAAATAAATTCATAAAGGTTTAAAACCAGAGGAGGGAGGTTAAATGATGAGGTCATTTTTATGTTGAACTAACCTTTTAAGAAATGTCTTTGGGCGTTTACACTATTCTATTTTTATTTATATTGTCCTCACTTTAATAAGTCTTTGTATAAAAGCATCTTTCAAATAATTAAATGTAACGTTACTTATTGATTTGTAATATTAATTAATGTAATGGTTTGTGTTCCACTGGAGAACTACAGTTAGGTTGGGAATTAGAGGAGGATGATGTAAAAAAAAGAGTGGGTTTAGTATCTCTTTAAGAATTAAGAATTGTATTTCTTTACTACTCAACTTAGTATTTGAGTTAAACCTGGTAACCTTTCATCAAAATGCAACAACATAGTAATTCCCATGCAAAAATCAATTCATAAATATTTTTTTCTGTGTTGCAATGTTCTTTCCCTGCTACGTGTTTCCGTTAAGCGCATACAGGACTGTATTTATAGTCCTCTTGTTTTGTTTGCCATCCACGTGGACCTCACTCCATAAACACTGATCCTAATCCCTCACATCCTCCATGTTCTTAAGGTTTGCTCCTGGCCATGTAACCTGTGAAACTGATCAAACAAAGGCACTCCTTACTGTGAGTTTACACAAAAACTGCTGACCATGCACATGTTCTTTTTGGCTGATAAACTAGATTAGGCTTGTTTACTGAAATCACATCCGTTGTTTAATGCTACAGGTCAGAGAACAAGGGGATTTTTTTAAACAAGGTTTAGCTTTAACAAAGTTACGTGACTACTGTCAGATTTATCACGCTTTTGAGTTTTAGAGACCCAGCGGACCCTCCTCCTGGTCAACCCAAGAGACGAGGTTGACCGAGTTCATTTAAACTCTACAAAATGCAAGATCTAAAGCATGAAAGTTTACAAGTTCAAATTAGTTCAGTGTAATTAGTCAAAGTGTTGTCTACTGCACCCTTGTGGGGATTGCGGGCAGTAGTTCAAAATTCCTATTATAAACTCATTCCCATTATAAGTGCTGTGAATTATTTTTCCAGGGTCTGATGTCATTCTTACACCATGTTAGGAGAATCGGAGAATAAATATGAGTAATGGTTTAAAAGTTTCAGCCTTTGTTTTAAAATAGTACAAGCCACATTTTTTAAACAAAATTATTTTTTGTATACTGTGTGTGTGTGTGTGTGTATATATGTATGTATGTATGTATGTGTGTGTATGTATATATATATATATATATATATATATATATATATATATATATATATATATATATATATATATATATATATATATATATATATATATATATATACATATATACATACATACATACATACATACATACATACATACATACATACATACATCTACATATACATATACATATATACACACACACACACACACACTTACTGGCCACTTTATTAGGTACACCTTACTAGTACCGGGCCCATACTGACATGAGAGCATCACGCAGTTGCTGCAGATTTGTTGGCTGCACATCCATAATGCGAATCTCCCGTTCCACCACATCCCAAAGGTGCTCTATTGGATTGAAATCTGGAGACTGTGGAGGCCATTTAAGTACAGTGAACTCATTGTCATGTTCAAAAAAGCAGTCTGAGCATCTCTTAGCAACAAACCTGCCTAAACCTGCCTAAACCTGCCTAAACGTCGTTGTCCGTAGCCACTAATCAAAAAGTTACGAATTGCAGTGAGATTGCATCGCACTCTCAACTCACATCATTCGAAAGAAAAGGTCCACATTGTCATTGTCCCCCGATAATGTCAACAGATTGGACTGTTTTAGCAACTGGCTGAATGTTAAGGAGGACTAAGCAAAATTGTTTCTACTTCATAATTAATGTTCTCAACTCACAGCAATACAACTTTACAATGAGTACAATTGTTTGTATTCAATACTTTATTGTTATTATCATTTTCCATATTTGCAATGCCTGTATTTTGGCTTTTTTTTTTTTTTGGAGTCACTTAGAATCCAACTTGGAAATAAATTTTTTCTTTATTGGCATTGATTGTTTTGACATTCAAATGGCATTTACATGCCTGTGTTGTAATTTCTGTAATAAATACGGCTGTCAAGCCAGGATCTTGATGGTTTATTGTGGGTATGTTGTTTACATGAAGAAATCTGTGTTACAAGTTAAACAAAAAATTCTAATAAACAATTATATTTTGAATTTAAACAGTTTTTGTCTTGCGTTTACGTTAATTTTGCATTTGAATAGCCAAAATTACAAGTTTCAGTCTTTTAAATGTGATTAATCGCGATTAATTTTCAAAAAAGTGTGATTAATTAGTTAATTTTTTTTATTGATTGACAGCACTATATATATGTATATGTACATATGCTCGTATATCATTTCTCTGTATGGGAAGTAACAGAATATGTGTTGTCACTCTCAGGGTTTTTTTCGTATCACTAAAAACGTAAAGGTTTCAACTTTTTGAAACCATTTGTTGTTTTTACGTTTTTGTGTTAATTTGGTGTAGCATCATTCCTATTAGTGGAACAATAACGTAGTCTTATCACTAGATGGCAGAGCAACTAAAGAACTACAGGGCCCTCCAATAATTCTCGCAGCCATAGTAAATCTGAGCAATGAAGGCTGTGGAGAAATGTCTTTATTGTTTAACCTTTTGATCTTTTGCTCAAAATATAAAAAAAATTTAAATAACTGGGACATTTGAGTTTCTTCACTGAAAAAAAATATTTAAAGATGATTCCTTGGATTTACTAAATTTTTTTACGCTAAGTGGTTGTAAACAATATATTTGGGCTGAATTTAAACAAACAAATTAAGTTGAACATTGCTCAATTTAATTTGTTTGTTTAAATTCAACACAAATAAATTGTTTGCAACAGTTTTGCATGCAACACTTTTTTCAGTGTTCTTGGTAGCTTTCCGACTCCAAGACTTTACTATTGTCTCCATATCTCCTGTGTTTCTTGAAGATTTTTTTTGGCCACTCAAATCATCTTCCTAACAGACAAGACATGTGTCCACTTTCAGTTGCCTAAAGTTTCTTAATTAATTCCCTGGTGGTGGAAATAAGTTTTTATTAATAGCCATTTTGTTTCTGGTCTTATCTATAGTGATGAATGAGTTTGCCGTTTGTTTCCTCCTATTAATAGCCCTGTGAAAGTAATGGTTTAACAATTTCTGTTCTTCATTACCCAGGTGTTCGAATAAATGCACATTTGTCTGCAGTCATTTGTTCGTGGTGAGTTAATAATTCAGGTAAAAAATCAAAAGGTTAAACAATAAAGATATTTTTCACAGCATTCTTTGCTCATTCCCTAGGGTGTCAATATAAAGACAATCCAATGCAAAATTTACTTTCTTCTAGATTTAGATTATGATTAGGACTGACAGGTTGGTCACATATATGCCACAATTAAAATACAGGTCATGGCAAACCTGAAAACATTCAAATAAGAATGGTTTTGCATACTATGATAATAATAGCAAAAACACATGTATGTAATCAGTTGTTGTCAAAATGTTGGTTGTTGGTTTCCTGTTGGTTATGGATCGGATGTGCATTGTTGGTTCATGTTGGCTAGATGTCCTTTCTGATGTTGTTGATTAACCTGAAATGCTGATTAAGTTAATATGTCTGTAAACCGTCAACCGACAATTAGATTCATTTGACTATGACTGATTGAAGTTCATCAAAACAACAGCAAAAGACTTGACCAACGTACGCTTTCCCTCAGCAGCCAAAGCTCTGACTTGTTTTGTGCACGTATGGAGCTATTAATATGCTGATTATCCTCATGACCTTTTGCTTAAGATGGATGCGAGGCCTTTATATAGATATGAACTTTACCTAAACAAAGGGATTATAGGTATTTTATAATAAGACTCTGTATCGTTGTTCCATCAAAGCTGCATTTTTCAGTGCTTTTAGGAGTATTTACAATTCACCAAGTCTATTTGAAATGCAATATCAGAAACATGAGTTTCTTCAAAACATTAAAGACAATTAAGTGTCATGGGTGGAAGACTAACTATTTAATAAGATGATTTAAATCAAACAATTTATATTTGATTTTATTTTAGTATATATTAGGGTTAAAGGGTATAAAGGTTCGACAGTCCTTCAGAAAAAGACAAACTTTAAGTAATTTATATTCCATTATATTTATTGAATTTTATTTTAGAAGGTATAATTTCATACAGTACTTGCAATTTAAGAAAAGATCAACAGATTTCAACATAATTTATTAAATTATATACGTTTATTTAAGAATTTACTATAAATATTTTAATACTTTTAACTCTATTTTTTATATGTTTACTTACTAGTAAATTGTTTTAATCTATTACATTTATTTTTGTATATTTCAGTAGGTACACATACAGTGCATATTCACTGCACTTCACTTTTTTATATTTTCTTATGGTGCAGCCTTATTGCAAAATGGATTAAATTTATTATTTCCCACAAATACTACAAGCAATACCCCATTATTACAATGTAAAAAAGTTTGTTTTAAATCTTTGCAAATCTATTTAAAAAATGTTTTAGTCTTTAGTCAGTAGTTTGTTGAAGCATCTTTTGCACAAATTACAGCAAGTCATTTTGAGTATGATGCTACAAACTTGGCACACCTTATTTTTCCCATTCTTCATTGCAGTACCTTTCAAGCTTTGGGTGGGGGAACATTGGTTTACAGACATTTTCAGATTTCTCCAGAGATGTTCATTTGCGTTCAGGTCTGGGAGAGAGGATATATGTGAACAAAGTCATTGAAAATCTGGTTTCCTCCAGATAAATTGTTTTATAAAACAAGATAATTTGGTTTTTAATGTTGTGATAGTTCTTAAGATACTTTTGACAAACCCCAGGCTGGCTGTCTCGTGCCTTCAATGATACGGGCCTAATTGGTGAAGTACCGCAGAAATGGTTGTTCTTCTGGAAGATTCTCATCTCTTCACAGAGAAATGCTGAAGCTCTTTCAGGGTGACATCTCTTACTAAGGCCTTTCTTCTCTGATTGCCCCCTATCACTCAGATCACTCTAGAAAGAATCCCAGGGCTTCCAAATTTCTTCAATTTATAAATGATGGAGGCCACTGTACTCATTGGGCGCTATAATGCTGCATACATTTTTATGGACTCTTTCCCAGATCTGACCCTCGATACAATCATGTCTCTGTGTTCTACAGACAATTGCTTGGTCTGTGATCTTACATTGAAAGTTAGCTGTGGGATATTACCTTTGTGTGCCTTTCCAAATCATGTCCAGTCAGCTGAATTTACCAAATTTTTTTGTCATAGCAAAGGCTGTGAATGCTTATATACAGTTAAGATCAGAATTGTTAGCCCCCCCTTGAATTTTTTTTTTCTTTTTTAAAAATTTCCCAAATTATGTTTAACAGAGCAAGGAAATTTTCACAGTATGTCTGATAATATTTTTTCTTCTGAAGAATTAAATTTTTTAAAAGCCAGTCTACAGAACAAACCATCATTACACAATAACTTGCCTAGTTGTCCTAACCTGCCTAGTTAACCTAATTAACCTAGTTAAGCCTTTAAATGTCACTTTAAGCTGAATAGAAGTGTCTTGAAAAATATCTAGTCAAATATTATTTACTGTCATCATGGCAAAGATAAAATAAATCAGTTATTAGAAATGAGCTATTAAAACTACAATTCTATTGTTTAGAAATGTGTTGAAAAAAATCTGCTCTCCGTTAAACAGAAATTGCGGGAAAAAATGAACAGGGTGGCTAATAATTCAACTTTACATGTTTTTCATATGCTTTATATATTTACAGAATATGTTTATACAGCAAAGTAATGTCCATATGGGGTATGTTTGCATAATTATAATTGTTATCATTTTGTAATAAGAATGCATTGTAGATTTCATAGAATAATTAGTTTAGATTTAAATTAGATTTAAATTAGATTTAAATAAATCTTAAGTATAACAGTTTCATCTAGTACTTTTATTTTAGGAAAAGATTAACAGAATTGATATGATCATATATTTATATCTTATTGCATGCTTCATTTCATTACTGTTTTATTTTAATAAATAGTATTATTTTATTTAACTTCAGCACATTTTTTAAAAGTATTTTCATATAGAGTGTGCAGTTTTTATTTAATTGATGTGTGTATTTTATTTTATTGTAGTGTAGGTTTGTGAGAATGTTTAGATTTGTCATTTCAAGATAGATTATCCTTTTATTTTAATTTAGTAAATGATATTGTATTGTAGTAAACAGTATTCTCTTTTATTAAAATTGTTTTCAGTAATATTTTATGTTATTACATTTTATTCTGTTAGTACATTTTAATAAGTATATATATATATATAAAGGATATCCACATTACTCCCATGCAAAATGATCCTTTGACAGAACTATAAAACTAAATAAGTAACTCATTTTGAGAATAGTTATGGATGCTTATAATATTTTATAAAAGAAAAATTAAATGGCTATTAAGGCACAAAATTAAATGAGACTATTTCCATTTTTTAAGAAAGCCCTTTCACTTCTCTCATAGTAGCAGTCACATTGAGTAAGAAGACAAGTGGGGTGCTGAGATAATCAGCTAGTGGCCTGGTTAAATAGGGCTTAGTAATGAGGAGTGTGTTTTTAATAAGAACTTAAAGAGCTTGCAGCGCAAAGGCCAGGCTTCTGGGAGAAGAGACAAAGGGGAACAAACCAATTGATTGTGCACAACCTCTCACATACAGTTACACTCATATTGATTTTCCTCTAAAACTGACACAGGAACATCTCTTCTCTTCCCCAGGACTCTTAAAAAGCGGTTTAAGAAGGACGTCGCTCAGTTTCATCACTGGGCTCCGGCTTTGATGCTGCAGGTCACCTGATCAGTTTTACTAGAGCAGATCCTGATTCACCTTCAACACTATTAGGAAAACACCTTGCTGATGACAGTTCGATTGGACACGGGTCGCCCCTGCTGTTGCAGGCACCTCTTTTTCTTCACCATCTGAGGATTACATGCTGTAAAAATCAACTTTCTTTTTTTGCTTCTAAAAGCTAATCTGAACTCTCAGTACCTCCAGTACCTGGACTGGGCTGGAAGATCCCAAGATGAGCGTCAAAAAAGAAGATGTGGAGAAGTTCCTGGATGGAAATCCAGATTTCGCCAAAACCTATTTTGACAAGAAGCTCAAACCTGGTGCTGTGGCCTCAATCATGCGAGTGCCCGAGTCTAAAGTGGACATGGACAGTTTTAAGGAGATCGTCTCGGTGGAAGAGGGAGCCATTTTCTACGATCTCATCACAGACATGCAGGAGAACGTCAACATGGAGAAGGTGATTTTTAAGATTTTGAAGAGGATCAGCGCTCTGATTCATGCGGATCGCTGCAGCCTCTTCATGTATCGGCAGAGAAACGGAATTGCCGAATTGGCCACGCGTCTCTTCAATGTTAATAAAGACTCAGAGCTGGATGATTGCGTGGTAGCTCCAGACTCTGAGATCGTCTTCCCTCTGGATATCGGGATAGTTGGACATGTGGCTCAGACCAAGAAACACGTCAATGTGAAGGACGTTACACAGGTACACTCTGAATTCACATAAATTTGGTTGAATGGGATTATTATACTTTATTAGACTGCAGGTATGATCATATTTTGAAGCTCGAGGCAAATCCTCTTGACATAATCCATTTATTTCAATATGCCATGATGACCCATAAGCAACATGAAGGATTATTTCACCTGTGGTATTTATACAGTGACCAAATCTCCTCTCAGTAGCTGAAACACACACACACACACACACACACTAACTATTGGGAAGATAGTTTAAGAATGTATTGATTTATTATCTTGTGAATATCGTGTCTTGAAAGTTTTGTCCGCTTTTGTTATTTCCATGTGTAAAAATTTAATTAAAAGTCATTTATTTTCTTAACTTTATTTTACAGCATCCTTGTTACAATGTAACTTTACACTTAAGGACTGAGTAATACTAATTAACTACATTTACCAGCTGTATGGTTACTAGCTGTTAGGATGAGGGATTTGGTTTGGGGTTAATTCACTTTCATACGATTATTATTATGCAAACTATATTAAATAAAATGTTGCCAGAAATATTTTTTTCTATCATACGCTGTTCCTAAAATTAACAGTCCCCTAGATTCAGATGAAAATTGAAATCAGTGTTCCTTACTATTGGTTAACTCTAACAATGCCTAAAATGTGATTATCAAAGTTGCAATATGTAATCTGAAAGCAGCACTATGATCTTTATTTTAAGCCGCTCGTGTTCACAGTGTTTTCAGTGCCTGGAATCGATCACTGTCTCTGTCATTTCATTGCCACTGGATTGGTTCACAGAAAATTGAGTTTGTACTTTTTAAAACCCAACATGCACCAAACACCAAACATTTTTCATGAATGTTACAGTATATTGAAAAACAACTATAACAGTTAGTAGTAGAAATAAGGATGATGTGTGTGTGTGTGTGTACAGTGCTCAGCATAATTGAGTACATCCCATTTTGAAAATGAATATTTTATCCATTTCTTAGTGAATATAGGCAATGTATTTGGTGCATTTAAACAAAACAGATTTATTAAACAGATATATTTATTAAAATAATATTTACTCACCAAACATATTTAGAAATCGACAGACAATACAATTAAATTGAAGAAAAATATTGAAAAAAAATTACAACCTACAAAATTTCAACTAAATTTTTCATTTTTTTTTTTTGCTTTTTTTATTTTTCCTCTTTTTTTATTTGTATTTAATATTTTTCTATAACATATAAATTTGACTGTACTAGTTTTTGGACCGTTATCATAAGTTATTTTGTTAGATAAGCTGCAGATTTGGCTTCAGTACTGACTAATCTAATGTATATGCACAAATGTAATTTTGTAAAGCTTCCTATTAAAAATATGAATAAAAGATAGATTTTGTTAGGGGTGTACTTATATATGCTGAGCACTGTGTATATATAATATAAGCCCTGAAAATGTGTATCTCTTATTAAAATATTGTGATTAATTAGCATCATTAGAAAACAAATTTGAATCCAAATGAAATAATTACTTCCTGAGCCATAAGATTGACCTAATTAAACACAAGTATTAATACTTTTTACAAGAATTTATAATAGTTAAATGCACAACAAGGTTGTTTGTAAAATGCATATCAAGGCTGACTTTGTTTTCACTGTAGGACAGTCACTTCAGCACATTCGTTGATGAGCTTACTGAATACACCACACGCAACCTCCTGGCTGCACCCATCATGAATGGAAAAGATGTAGTAGCCGTGATCATGGCAGTCAACAAGACCTCCGGACCCCATTTCACAGATGATGATATGGATGTAAGTGTGTATTGGTGTTAAAAAGCTTAGAATAATATAATTATACAATTATAATTAACATGTATGGATGCTAATATAGTTATTGCTTTTGGCAGGGTTATAGTTACAGTAACGAAAACTTAAACATTTTGTTACATGAAATAAAATAAATATTAATTGAAAAAAAAAAGTAAATGTATAAAAGTTTATTTTATTTGATGTAATTAATTGTCAGGAAAAATGTTATATATATATATATATATATATATATATATATATATATATATATATATATATATATAGCGTATATATAGCGTAACGTTTTTGCATTGAGATTGTAAATCATACTTGGCATTTAGGTGCCATTTACACTAGTGGGTTTTTGTTGAAAACATTGTTACAGCATCCACACTGTGGAATCTTTGTGAAAGTTGTGAAAACACTGAATACCCGTTTATTTTAACGTTTGCATATAGACAAATTGAAACACAACGTTTCAGACATAGTACCTTCAGTCCACAACCACTGTCTGACTGGACTACGCTCCCCAATTCGTCAACCCCTTCTCATATTAACATTACCCAACAAGTACAGATGCCGAGAAAATATTCACATGCTCAGTGAGCATGAATGTATCATATAATGTGCACAGAGATCGTTTTTCTGATTATTTTCAATGTGGACAAGGATAGTTTTCATTCTTTCTGTCATGACAAGTCTCAGAGTTTTAGTATGGTAATAAATATGTTCAGTTGAAGTCAGAATTATTAGCCCCCCTGAATTATTAGCCCCCCTGTTTTTTTTTTAGCCAATTTCTGTTTAACGGAGAGATGTTTTCAACACATTTCTAAACATAATAGTTTTAATAACTCATTTCTAATAATTGATCCATTTTATCTTTGCAATGATGACAGTAAATAATATTTGACTAGATATGTTTCCTCTAGGATTTTTTCCAGCTGTGGCAGCAGGCCTTTTTTTACACAGATCTTCTAACTACCTGTGGCGTTATTTCAATGGCAAATGCGAATCTCTTTGCTTGCGCGCCGATTTCATCTGCTCGTGCACAAAGCTTCTTGTGCGCCCTCAAATACGCGCTGCTTAAGCGCAGACAATGGTGCCAGATTGGGCCCGCCCAATTGGGCGGTTTTGAATTTATTTTTGCGGCTAAAAAGTGACATAGGCGGGTAATGAAAATTTGGGCGGTTTTGCAACGACGTGCCCGCCATGAATGTAGCAGAAACCATGCACTTCTATACAGCTTAAAGTGACATTTAAAAGCTTAACTAGGTTAATTAGGTTAATGAGGCAGGTTAGGGTAATTAGGCAAGTTATTGTATAATAAAGCTTTGTTCTGTAGACTATCGAAAAATATACAGCTTAAAGGCGCTAATAATTTTGACATGAAAATGTTTATTCAAAAAAAAAAAAGCAAAAAAACTCAATAAATATTCCAAAAAATCTTTATTAAAATTTTTTTAACTGCTTTTATTCCAGTTGAAATAAGACTTTCTGCTGAAGAAAAAATTATTAGACATACTGTGAAAATATCCTTGCTTTGTTAAACATCAATTGGGAAATATTTAAAAAAAGAAAAAAAAAAATCAAAGGGGGGACTAATAATTCTAACTTCAACTGTATATGGCAATATTGATGTGTTAGCAGATCTAAACACAGGTGGAGCTAGGGTTGAGGTAGGTCTTGCAGTGGATAACACTGAGGCATTTAAAAATTTAAAAACAAGCTCATTGGCTGCTAACAGCAACTTATCACCTGTGCCATATAGTTGACATGACCTATTAGCCTGCTCGGGCATAGAGTTTTATGATTTTAAAGCAAAAACACACTAGTTTAAACAGCCTCAGTAAGATCATGCCATTTCCTTGCATTTTTCAAACTATGTTTTTCTTTCTCCAAGCTTTTTTTAAAGTATCTCAAAGTTGGCTCTCTGAACCTGAAGATTTTTCATCTGAGCTACCTTCACAACTGTGAGACGCGTAAAGGACAGGTGGGTCTGCTGGTGCAAGTGCTACAAATGAATGGGAAAAGAAATGCTTTTAATGCATTTTTCATATGTCTCTTGCATAGCTGCTGTTATGGTCGGCTAACAAGGTGTTTGAAGAGCTCACGGATATTGAACGACAGTTTCACAAAGCTTTGTACACAGTGCGAGCTTACCTCAACTGTGACAGGTACTCTGTGGGCCTGCTGGACATGACCAAGGAAAAGGTACGTCAATCACTATAATTGCTGAGAGGAAGCCAGACTTCATGCTTAATTTAGTGGCTTCAGTCTGTCCTGTCTTTCTCCTAAAGACTGACCCAGTGGTTGTGTTCGCTTGCAGGAGTTCTTTGATATTTGGCCCGTGCTGATGGGGGAGCAGCCACCTTACGGTGGCCCTGTAACTCCAGATGGAAGAGTAAGCGGCGTTTTTCACTTTTCAGACTGAAGGGATAGTTCAGATGAAATGCATTTGTTTCATTTAGTCATTGACTCTTGTCATTTGTGCATCTATGTGGCATTCTTAAAGTGTTCCCCCAAATGAAAGTAACCTAAAATGTCACCCTCAATATTTGCAATTTTATTAGGACAAACAATGTCTGCTTCAGAGTGCTTATCAAAATAAATGTTTGAGAAGACCAATCAAATTAAAGTAAGCAGGGTTTACAGTTTACATAAACAATATGCTCAAATTCCAGCATAAAGCATGAATTCACATTGTAATAGAGTGAGGTAATATTGACATATCAAAACATTTAGTACATGGCATATGTTTTATGATAGAAATGGTAAATGGGCGACTGTAAGGTCCAGTGATGCAAAACTAAATGTATTGTACATTTAATTAATGTTATTCCTAAATGGAAGAGATGAGAGAAATTAGAGATATTGCCATACAATGAATGAAGAGTGAACAAAGGAATATTTAAAATATTATTTGCAAATACACTTTAGTAATACATTTAATTAACAATTGCATAGGTTTTGATGCACAGGTGATTTCCTTTTGCCTATTTTAATGTGAATTGCATTTTATATCTTGATCTCTGCTCTTACCATCTTTGATCTGGAAAATTTCACAAAGTGATTTCATTGACATTTTAGCACTTTGAAACTATATAAATATATAGTAGGAAATCTGTAAAATAGCAGAAATGTTCTCACAGCTTATTATCTGGTTTTATACTGAAATGTATGAGACCTAACCAGGTAAATAATGCAAAACAAATTTTTGTAAAATAAGATCATCCAAGTGTGGAATGACATGAGATAGGCAATATAAAATCTGTTTTAGACATCATCTTGTTAAGTGAACCTTCATCTTTAAATAATTTTGTGGTTTAATATTCACATACACTAGCCCAAATCACAGTTCCATTATGTAAGCAGTCATGCTTTTGATTCATTCATTCAAATGTTTGAAATTCCAAGACACGCTTTGTAACAGTAAATTTATTTTATGAACACTTTTTTTTGCATCACATAAATCAAAGGGCAACAAATGAGTAAATGATGACACAATTTGATTAATTATTTTTTGACTCAATTATCCTTTAATGGTTTTTACATTTTTGTCTATTTTTTTCACTCAGGAAATCATTTTCTACAAAGTTATCGATTATATTTTGCATGGAAAAGAGGACATCAAGGTCATACCGTAAGTTTTCCTTTTTCTAGTAATTTTCTTCTAACATACTTTATCCAGAATGTGCATTATGAAAACACTTTTTTTTGTCTTTTTCCCCCACAGAAATCCAGCTGCAGATCATTGGGCTTTGGCTAGTGGATTACCCACATATGTAGCAGAGAGTGGATTTGTAAGTGATTTCTTTGTTTTACTTGGAGCGAAGTATGATAGACTTTTGAAACGTCGAATATGTATGTATTTTATGCATTTATTGACTGTTTTTTTATTGTGTGTTGAAGATTTGCAACATCATGAATGCAGCATCAGAAGAAATGTTCAACTTTCAGGTATTCTTTTTTTGCTATTTTGCTATTTCATGACTCGAGAGTAGTAACATTTTGTGCTTGTGTAGACAGAGGCTCTGGATGATAGTGGATGGACCATCAAGAACGTTCTCTCCCTGCCAATTGTCAACAAAAAAGAAGAAATTGTTGGCGTCGCAACTTTCTACAACAGGAAGGATGGCAAACCTTTTGACGACCATGATGAGCAACTCATGGAGGTTAAATTAGTTTCTATAGAGTGCCAGGAGTTTTTTTCCCATTCATTTTCCCAATAGGGTTTAAGAAAAAATTTGTAGTAAGCCATGAACTAAATCAACCAGTTATGAGGAAAATCACAACATTACATACTTTCAATTGAAAGTAATATTTTAAAATGTCAACGTGTAAAATTAATATCGATATAAAACTAATTTAAAGTTGTTTGTTTTATATATAAAAATAAAATATTACAAGCTTATTGCTCAATATGGATATATATATTCACATATAAAAGCATATAGCAAATAAAGGTATTTTGAGTGTGTGGGAAACACTATGTAATTTATAGTTCTTATTGGGAGTGGGTAGAGCTACAGATTTCTTTGCTTGCTTCACTGATTGGAGACATTTTCTGTAGAACATTATTGATAATGTAGTTTTTTTTATACAGTAGATTAAGAAATCAAAACAGGTCTATCTGTCAGTGTCCCTATGGAGAAAATGAATGCAGTTTTTTTTCTTCTGGAACTCAACTGTTGGTCTCTATATATTGATAGAATCACTGAGATGGATTGCCACTAACTTATTGTCTCATGAAGCAATTCACTGTTGTCTTGACAGGCCTTGACACAGTTTTTAGGCTGGTCGGCACTCAACACAGACACCTACGACAAAATGAACAAGCTGGAGAACAGGAAAGATATTGCCCAGGACATGGTGCTGTACCACGTCAAATGTCGAGATGATGAGATTCAAGATATCCTTGTATGTTCTAAGTGCCATATTTTGTCTCATTTGATTTTGAACCTGTATTTTACTTGTACTGATTTTAGTTTTGCTTGTTATTATCATTGTAGAAAACAAGAGAATATTTTGACAGGGAGCCAAGAGACTGCGAGGAGGAGGAGCTTTTGGAGATTCTGGTACACTGATCTGTTTACTGTTCTTATTGTTTTAATCTTTGAAATCAGTGATCAAGTTAATTCTAAACACTTCATAGTTTGATGAGACTAAGAAATATATCTTAAATTGGAAGCCATTTGCAACAACATAACCATGTGCTAATTATATATTTTTGTGCTGTTTCAACTGTACTGTACATAAATATCTTTTATCTGGCTGTTTCTACTGGCTGCTAAAAGTTAACTGTCCACCATTTTGTAACAGTCAAAGCTGGTCTGTGAACACCGTATACAATTCAAATGATTTAGCCTAGTGCCAATACTTTCTTTATTAATGGTGATACTTTGTCTGACTTTATTTATACTTTTTCATACAGAAAAAAGAGCTGCCCGGCCCCAAGAAGTTTGAGATCTACGCCTTCCATTTTTCAGATTTTGACTGCACTGAACTCCAGCTTGTTATGTGTGGCATCCAGATGTACTATGAAGTTGGAGTGGTTAAAAAGTTCCAGGTCCCTCAGGAGGTCAGTTTGCTCGTTCATAATAATGAAGATGAATGATTTTGTGATGAGATCTCATGTTAACTTTCTGCTCTTCTTTAAACAGGTTTTGGTGAGATTCATGTACTCTGTCAGCAAAGGTTACAGGAGAATCACCTACCACAACTGGCGCCATGGCTTCAATGTTGGACAAACCATGTTCACTTTACTCACGGTAGGACCTGGCTTGTTTATTTTTTATTATTTATTTTTTTATGTTCTGTTTTTGGTTTTAAACCATGATTTTGGTGATGCTGTACTGTTTGGGTGTGTTATGAGCAGTTTTTGCATGTAACTAAATGCATGTTACTTGGATGTACAGGAAAGTGCTAAAAAGTCGGATAACAAAATTTTATTTCTATGGGAAATATTCAATATATCAAGCAGGCAGCAGAATAGTGGTAAAATGTTGGTGTAGTTTTAGTTAATACTTTTTAATTTGAGTTTAGTTCAACAATTGCAAAAAATATAGACTGTTTTGAACAGGTTTCCCCACACAAACTCATTTAATTGGTTGATTCAATGTTGTTATGTCCCACCTAGTTTAGCTGCTCAACAGATTTTTTAATTTTTGATATTGCTGTTACAGACTTTTGACAAACATATGTCATTAAATCATAATTTTTGTTTGTTTTTATTGAGCCAGACAGGCAAACTGAAGCAGTATTACACCGATTTGGAGGTGATGGCCATGATCACTGCTGGTTTCTTGCACGATATCGACCACAGAGGCACAAATAATCTCTACCAAGTGAAGTCAGTAAACTGCTATAGGTCCTGGTATACTTCAAACAAAATCAAAAAATGAATTCAAATAACTAATTCTAACAAATTCGTACAAAATTAAGTTTGTTTTGAGTTCATTTTGGCAGTTAAAACCGCTCACCAGACAAACTTTTGTTGTTCGTTTAACTCATAAAACACTTGACACATTTACAACCCCACCTACTGCAGCGAGGGAGTGATCGAGTGTTATAAAACAGTAAAGTGCCACTCAACCATTTCAAACGTCTTGTTTCCCCTTAAACAAAGAATGAAAAAGAACTTTGTATGAAGTATACCAGGGCCTTATTGCTACCATTCTATTACCAATTTTACCAGTAGTGCTTGTACTAATTATAATTATCATCACATTTGTATATTTTACGATCAGGTCCCAAAATCCTCTAGCCAAGCTGCATGGATCCTCCATTCTAGAAAGGCATCACTTGGAATTCGGCAAATTCTTGTTAGGCGAAGAGGTATGAGCCAGTTGCCCAGGAAATTAGCAGCTGCTTATTAGATATGATACTAACATTTGATTCATTCTCTGTTAGTCGTTAAACATCTTCCAGAACCTCAACAGAAGACAAACAGAACATGTCTTCCACCTCATTGATATTGCCATTATTGCAACTGACCTTGCCTTGTACTTCAAGTAAGTTACAGCAATATGTAACAATGAATTGTTTTAAGTTTTTAATGCACTGCCTGGCAGGGGTGTCGCCGATAATTTTGGACCCTATTCCCCAATATTTAAAGTGGGCCTGTAAGTAAAGAACAGGGTTGGTGGGGATTTTATTCATAGGTAAATTTTATTTGTTCAGATAGTATTCTGCTGCCCATGGCTGGGCCCCTAAATTGCAAGGGCCCTATGCACTCTGTCCCCCTTTTCTTCCCACTAGTAATGCCCCTGCTGCCTGGTCAAATATCTGTAAATCTATAAAGAGTCTATAATTGGATCTTCATTTGGAGTGGTTAATGTTTTTAGCAACAAGCAACATTTTGGCAGAAATTGTGTAGATTTTATGTACTCAGTCCAACCTTTTCTCTGCCTAAAAAGAAAGAGGACAATGTTTCAGAAGATCGTGGATCTCTCTGAAACATATGAAGAAAGAAAGAAATGGATAGACTTCATGTCACTGGAAACAACAAGGAAAGAAATTGTAATGTATGTGTTTTCTTTTCGATCTACAATAGGCATTGTAAGGTAATTTATATTTGGAAAATAAACATTTGATCATTTTTTTGTTACCAGGGCCATGATGATGACAGCGTGTGATCTCTCAGCTATCACAAAGCCATGGGAGGTGCAGAGCAAGGTAAGAGAAGTAAACTGAAGAACAAACTATGCTTCTGCTTCGTTGTAATAAACAAAGTGTCATTTCTTCCATCCTAGGTTGCCCTCTCTGTAGCAGCTGAATTCTGGGAACAGGGTGACCTTGAGAGGACTGTTCTTGAGCAGCAGCCTATTGTGAGGATCAGTTTGTTTTCACGCAAAGCTTGTGATGAGCTACTAAGGAAAGTGGATACATTTAGGAAGAATGAATATTCTGAAAATGTTTTTTTTTCTAGCCCATGATGGACAGAAACAAAGCTGCAGAGCTGCCGAAGCTTCAGTGTGGTTTTATTGACTTCGTCTGTACTTTTGTCTATAAGGTACATCTTCTTGGTCAATATTTATGTATTTAAAAACAAAATTAGCCAATAACAATAATTAGCAACCATCCTCTTCATGTGTTTTACAGGAGTTTTCCCGTTTCCATCCTGAAATCAAGCCCATGTTTGATGGTATTCTAAATAACCGGATGCATTGGAAAGAGAGGCAGGAAGAATATGAGGCAAAACTTAAGGCAATGGAAGAGGCCGTCAAAGCCAGACAGGAAGCAGCTGCCAAAAATGGTTTGAATTTTCAATAGTCTAGAGATTTTATTCACTGTATCTGCACTAAACTTGATATGAGACACACAGAAAAGACCTACAAAATAGTAATTTTGTTGATCTATCATAGTCTGTGCCATTTTGTCACCTATCAGTGGCGCCATACAATTGTTACTGTATTGCAGGGGTGTCAAAACTCGGTCTTGGTGGGCTGGCGTCCTGCTGATTTTAGCTCCAACTTGCCTCAACACACCTGCAAGGATGTTTCTAGAAAGCTTAATAAGGGCGTACTCACACAATGCTATCCGAACTGTGCCCAGGCCCGTTTCACGGATCGTTTGAGAAGTGTGAGCGCTCACTTGGCCGGCCCTGGCCCGGTTGGATAAGGTGTGCCAGAGCGCAGTTCACTTGGGCTTTGGCGCAGTACGCTTGTAGTGTAAGTGCAAAGCGCGCCTGAACCCAACACTAAAGACGAGACGTGACTGGGTCTTATGGGTCTGTTTCATATGGATTTATTAATCATTCTTACTGTTTAATGAACGCGAACTGTCGTAGATTATTAAAGACGCAAACCCCTCACTGCACGACAGCTGCACCTTTAGCTAACCTCCTAATTCCTACAGCACGAGGACTTTATGATTGTTTGTGAGCATGAAAAGTGGCTGATCTGTTCGGCGACATATTTGACTGCATCCCAAACGACTAAAATGATATAACTAAAGAAATCTCCACTGTGCTGAGCAAAAGCGCTTACAGAACAGTGCATCATCGATGACGTAAGCGTGCCCAGGCCCGAATGTAATGCGAGTGCGGGCCATCGGGGGACACGGGAGAGGGGAGAAGCGTGCTTTGGTCCAGTTCAAGGCAACTGTACATAGTGTGAGTACGCCCTAAGAGCTAGCTTAGCTAGACCAGATGTGTCTAATTGGGTTGGAACTAAACTTTGCAGGACACCGGCTCTCCAGGACCGAGTTTGTACACCCCTGCTCTATTGTATAACAATTTTGCACATCAGCTATCAATATGTGGAGTATTGAAATCACTTTTGAATTGTTTTTCATTTGCATTTTTTAAAGTTGTGATCACCTGTACTGTGTAATGTTTATCAATGATGCTTAGGATGCTCTCTAAATCCTCCTCCATTGATTTTTCAGTTATCTTTAAAGGGATAGTTCACCCAAAATAAAAATTCTGTCATCATTTTCTCACACTTGACTTGTTTTAAACCAGTTTTTGTTCTGTTGAACACAGAAGACAATATATTGAAGAATGTTGGAAACCAGTAATCACTGACTTCCATAGTAGGAAAAGCAAATATTACGGAAGTGAATGGTTACCAGTTACCAACATTCTTCAATATAGCTTCTTTTTTTGTTCAACAGAAAGAAAGAAACTTAAAGGGGTCGCACACCGGATACACCACTCGGCGACGCACCACACAGCATTTTAAAATTCTAGGCATAGATATTTTTATTAGGGTACGCACACCAGTGCCGCCAAGCTATGATTCAGGACACTGTTCATACTTCTGCCACACTACAGAGCACCATCTGCATAGTTTTATATTAAAGGGCCATGACCCCCTCCCCCCCCCCCACCCCTCCTGTCTCAGCAGGGTGATTTCACACCTCTAGTGAGTCCAGCTTTGTTTAGGTAGGAGTGTCTACTGGCGAAAGAGGAAAGGGTTTGCATAAAGAGTTTCATTACGTGCACAAAACACAAATACAGACGCAGAGAAGATAGACAGTGACAATGTTTACATTGATCGCCCACTTACCAGATCTGTAGACAACACAAACTGGAACTGCGTCTTTTTTTAAAAGGAGACGAGTGGCAAATCCGGATTTTACCATTTCCAGATCCAGCTCTTGGGTAAAAAAATGTTCCTTACATATTTTTGTTGAGTGTTAGCAGACCACTGTAATCCACAAATGTGGGTTCACACACGAGCTGTGCCCTCATCGTGGGGAAACGGAAAAAAACCACATTTATAAATTCTCCAGGCTGGAATTTACACAAGGATCTCGTGGCCGTGACGCAGCTTCAAAATTTCTTTTCAAACCGCAAAAACAACCAATTTTCACTCTTACGTGTACGATATGTGTCCTAATAGTGTTTTTAGAAATGTGGGACATATATATGACTGTCAACATCTCAAAAGGTGTGTTTTGGTGTTTCGTGACCCTTAAAATATAACCCTACAAAAATAAGTCAAAATTGTGACTGTTTCCTTAAAAGAAGCTAAATAATCACTTTGAAATCATTTCAATTAATTTGGATATATTATTTCTGAAAACAAGACTATATTTTCTGCTTGTCTAGAAAATGTTTCTTGATTTTTAAGAATTTTTGTAAATATTTGGACTAGAAAGAAGGCAAACTCTAAGAACAGCATTTTTGCAGTGTATAATTGTAATTAACAAAAGATATCCTGTTGGCGGTGTAAGATAACCCATTACTTAAATTTGGATTCTTTCTGTTTGAATTTCTTTCCATACAGCTGCAAATTCCAACAGCACCGGTGGATCAGGATCAGGGTCCAAGACCTGCTCCATCTGCTAGAGAAAAGACAACAGTACAAGAGGGCAAGGTGTCTCGAGATGCAGCCTGGCCTCATAAGTATTAGGTCAAACAGGGGGAGATCATCCTCATCCCCAGGATTTGCAAAGATCTGATCAAAGAGTGAGTGGAAAAAACCATATCAATGCTATCAGCAAGTCACAAGACCACCTACTAACAAAACATTGTTGGATCTTGCCTTGCGGTTAGTATTCCTCTTCAATTGTGTTTCCTTTTGGTCATAGTGTTTGTTCTAAGCAGTTTGGTAGACGGTTTTAAATAATAACAATGGGTTTTAAATGTACTACAGAAGTGAATGTTTTTCATTTAGTCCCTCACTGGACATTGCCTGATACTTGATATCAAGCAGGTCCACAACAAGTTGTTGTACAATCGTGTGCAGAATGTTATTGTAATTTAAAGAACTAATGGTAATAAGAAACGGGAGTAATGTTGCATTTAGCATCACCCGTAACTTACATATTTATTCCCTCTAAAAGTGATCACATCGTACTGCTGGGATGCTAATGAGCTTTCATAGGCGCACTAATGTGCAACTGAATATATACCAATGAGCCAAAACAATATGACTGAGTAGATTAGATGTGACCAAACAATCACAATCTTGTAAATCAGTGTTGAATACAGGAGAGATGGGCAGGAATAAAGATCTGAGTAACTTTGACGAGCCCTTAAAAAGTAATTGGTATTTGTATCTCTGAAATGGCAAGATTTGTAGGTTGCTTTAGGTCAGCGTTAAGTAAAAATGTACTAAAAGTTGTCAGAGGAAAGACAAAACTCAATCTATCTCACTATCCTGTATGGTCCAAGCCAACAAAAGGTCTACTGTGACACAAGTTGGGGTGGCACGGTGACGCAGTGAGTAGTGCTGTCGCCTCTCTGCAAGAAAGTCACTGATTTTATTCCTTGCTGGGCCAGTAGGCATTTCTGTGTGGAGTTTGCATGTTCTCCCTACACGGGGATTTCTTCCGGGTGTTCCGGTTTCCCCCACAGTCCAAAGACATGCGCTATAGGTGAATTGGGTAAGCTAAATTGTCCATAATGTATGAGTGTATGTCCTAGTCCTCCAGGTTGGGGGTTGAGGGTTGGGCTAATGACCCATATCGTAAAAAAAAATGTATGTTACAAAACACCAACATGGTGCAGCTAAATAAAACTTTGATATAAATGGCCCTGGGAGTAAGTGAGAAAGTAAGTTACACAAAATGCAATGATTGTTAAAGGAGGAATGTGTCACAACACAAAATGCATTGCAGCAGCTCTGTCCACTAATGAAAGCACCTACAATGAGCACATGAGTGTCGAACTGGAATTGGAGATGTTATGGAGAAGCTTGCCTGACCAATTGAGCTCTCTGCATTTAAAGGATTGCTATCTAGATGTACACCATTTACTCAGGGAAGTGATGGGATTTCAATTTGACATGCTACCTAAATAATTATTGTTGTAGACTGAGCATATCCATTGATGTCAATAGCATCCTATGGCAGAAATGGCCTCTTTCAGCATGTTAATATACCCTGTCACATTCCACACATTGTCCATGAATGATTTTAAGAACATAAAGAGGAGTTCAATGTGTTGCTTTGGCCTCCAAATCCCCGTAATCTCATAAAAACTGAGCATCTGTGGGATGTGCTGGACCTACAAGTGCAAGCCACAATGCCTACAAGAACCTACAAGAACTGAAGGACCATTGGGGTTGTGTAGCCATGCCTCAGCATGATGGTGCTTACTAGGCAGGTGGTCATACTGTTTTGGCTCATCTGTGTAGATGTATAAAATTAGCTTTAAAATGTTGTTTTTTATATCTTCACTTAAGCTGACAGGTTATGTGCACTATTGTCCTTCAGACTTACTTACTACATCAAGTGCTGTCATGGGTGTGTTTTACTGAGCAGTGTCCCATTTCTCAGTGTCTCTGCTGTTGGAACATACGTTCACAGAGAAAACTAATTCCAGTGGCCTTGATACCATTCATCTATCCAGTTCTGAGCTGACCTGTCATCGCAGTCTGTGTTTAAATTCATTACGCTTTTCAGATTTGGGTTTTTGTTTTGTCTTATGGCTGACCTTTATAGGATTCAACTGATCGTCTGTAAAGCATCTTAAAAAGATCTAATTATGTAAATATACTTAAAAGATACATTTTACTAGTTTAAAGTAAAACACTATTAAGGTGTGTTCTAGTGCACATAATGAATTCTGCATGCTTATTATATAAAGCTGCTGCTTGTGTTTCACAAACAAAGTAGTGAAGGATCAGGCTTGAGCAAGAAAATGTTGAAATCATAGTGTCAGATCTGACAGCAAGGGCCTAGAAATAAGACTTGATTTGACAAAAGTGTGATTTACTTGCAGAGCAAGTTTAATCATTTGACAAGAATTAGATTATTTTGATTCATCATCAAACATGATGATCTCAAACCATCAAAAATACCTCAAATTGGGTGATTCCAATATAATTGGTAAAAATGTAAAGCTTCACTTTGTATGCTCAATACCATGACAATTAAAGCATATATTTTTATGAAGTTTGTGGGGTTTTGTTGTTGTTATTTACATGGTACTTAGACTATTTCAACCAAATGCTGTTCAAACTTTCGATTCATTAAATAAGAAATATTGAATTTTCCCAATAATACTCAGATAAACGGTGGCTCAGTGGTTATCACTGTCGCTTGCCAGCAAGAAGGTCACTGGTTCAAGGCCCGCCTGGGTCAGTTGGCATTTCTGTGAGGAGTTTGCATGTTCTCTCTATGTTGGCCTGGGTTTCCTCCGGGTGCTCCAGTTTCCCCCACAGTCCAAACACATGCGCTATAGGTGAATTGATGAACTAAATTGGCTATAGTGTATGAGTATGTGTGTGAACAAGTGTATATGGATGTTTCCATCCGCTGTGTAAAACATATGCTGGATAAGTTGGTGGTTCATTCCGCTGTGGCGACCCCTGATAAATAAAGGGACTAAGCTGAAGGAAAATGAATGAATGAAAAAAGTATAGTTGGGCACCAAATGAACTTATCAGAATGATTTGTGAAGAATCGCACAAGTGCTGGAAGTTCACCTTTGGCATCATAGAACTAAATGACATTTTAAAATATACTCAAATAATAAAGGAAACTAGCTATTTAAAATTGTAAGTATATATTTGAACATTACTGTATTTTAATCTTGATGAGCATAACGTTTAAAGACAATCTAATTCCAACCACAGAACTTTGAATGGTAGTAAATAGAAACAACAATAGTAATTCGAGACTCGTTAAAACTACAAAGGATTTGATTCACTTCACACATCTGCTCAATGACTCACTCAATAAGCCTCTTATCCCATGGGATCTATCAGCAGTTTCCACCCTTCTCTTCCTAGATGACATCCACAAAGGTTATCGGAAAAGTTACACAATCAATTTCACTATAAATCCACTAATGATAAAAGAATGGTGGGGGGTGAGTGAATAATTTAACAATAACACTTGTGGGTGATCTATCACTATTTGTCTTGCTTGTTTGTTTAATGAAGTGTAGCACCTTTTTTTAGCAGCAGTAAAGCATTTGTGCAAAATCAGCACCTGTAGTGTATTGGCTTGACCTAAATCCTGGGATTTATGTTAAACCGTGGGTTATTCAACCGTCCTCCCTCTATATACGTCACTACGGCAGTAAAGAAAAGACAAAACAGCTACAGAATTATTTATGCACACAAATGTAATCAAATGTTTTTTTGGAAAAGGAATGGAGAAGTGCTGCATATAATCTAAATTACACAGTAAATAAAAGAAATGATATATATTTTTAACTTCTGTCTTTATTGAAAAATAGAATTAGGTTCATTGTGGTTCGTCTCATTTAGTGCTGGAATGGATACATCGTGGGGATTTACTTCAAAATGGTGTCAGAGTTTGCTGTGAAGATAAAAAGAGATATTAAGATATTTATGTTTCAAGGAACACAACTGTATTTACTACAAAAATGTTGTTTTGGCCACGCAAGCATACACACTGAAATTTGATGTATTATAAACTGAGCTTATATTTCTTTCATTAATAACATTTCATTGGATTTTTTTTACATAGAACACACTTTTATTCTTTTTATTAATAACTTTTATCTTTTTTTTATAATAGTTTTTATTTATTATGTTTAAATTTAGTTAGATTTTAGTTATATCATTATTAGTTATATTATTATTATTAGTTATATTTTTCTGTACAGTATAAATGTATGCCATTTTTTTTCCTCCTGAGCAAATAAATGACAAATATTTTGACCCTGATTTTAAAAAAAGACAAAATAAAATGCCATTCAGTGTAACAATTCATATACCAAATGATTTAACTCTTACAGGGTGTCCGCGAGGTCTTAAAAAGTATTCAAAGTATCAACTTTCAATGTAGAGAAATTTAAGCCTCTTAAAAGTATTAGTCTTAATAATCAGTCTTAAATGCTATTTTGCAAGGTATTAAATTTTATATCATTTTTGATTATGCAATGTATGGTTGTATGCTAAAGTTGACCTAAATTAAATCTGTGAATATCAGGATGCTGTGTAGTTTATGAAATCAATGAAATCCTACTAGATTTGACATCATGCTGCTTTGATTACTACAGTTAGCAAGGCAACGCCATTATTTCAACAGTTTTATAGGTGCCAACCTGCTGAATTAACTAGATTTAATAGATTTTTATTCAGTATATGAATAATGTTTTAGTTTTGGATTAGTTTCTTACATTATTATTCAATAACTATACTGCAAGTTAAAATCTCGCCAGTGTTTCTGGTTGAAAAGTGGTTTTAAGGTCTTAAAATATATATGGGAAGAGTCTTAAAAAAGGTCTTAAAAGGTATTAAATTTTACTCTCTGATTCCTGTATTTACTCTGTCTTCAATTTTTATGTTTTACCACAATCATTCAAACCACTAGGTTTTACTCATTTAAAATATATCAAAATCTAGAATTTGACCATTGTTTGTTTAATCTATATTAAAGGGATAGTTCACCAAAAAATTTAAAAACTTCCTCAAGTGGTTTCAAAACTTTGAGTTTCTTTCTTCTGTTGAACGATAAAAAAAGATATTTTGAAGAAAGCTGGAAGTCTGTAACCATTGACTTGCATAGTAGGAAGAACAAACACTTACAGGTTTCCATCTTTCTTCTAAATATCTTCTTATGTGTTTAACAAAAGAAAGAAAGCCAAACAGGTCTGAAACATACAGAAACCTGGAAGGGATGTGATAGTGGGGGAAAAAAAACGTGAAAGGAAAATATATAAAGTTTTTAGTTTTTGCGTTACCTCACAAAACCGTTTTTCCACAAACACTTTCTGTTCACTTCATACATGTCACCCTCCTGTTTTTAACATTCATACTATCATTAAGTATTTTAAGATAAGTGTGTGTTGTTCATCGCCCTTCGCAACCTCTGAATCAGCGAATGCATGTATAAGCGCTGAATGACGGACGTGCTTTGTATGATAAACTGATCCCAGATCAGCTTCTGTGCAAGCCACTTAAAGTGACACTTCTGTTATCAAACAAGTGAAGAGCAGCAAATGAATCTCTCGTTTTGTTTAAAAACAGAGGTGTCACTGAAAGAATGCACAGATCTATAATGAAAGCATTCGACTACTTTAGTAACTGTTTTTGCTCATTTAGGAGAAAATGATTTGTGTTTAAAATAAAATGCGCAGGACGGACGTGTTTACATATTAAGTTTATTTGTCTGTTTAAACACACACCCGAATCCCAAAGTGTCCTGCAATTTCACTCCTCTTTAAATGGCGTGTACAGAAGCTGATCTGGGATCAGTTTATCAAGCGGAGCGTGTCCGTCCGTCAGTCAACTGCATGCATTCGCTGATTCAGAGGATGCATATGAAGGGGGCGATGATCGATGCACAGCTTTAGTGGAAAGAAAGTGAATGTAGACATTTTTATATTAATTTCAACATGCTTTCAAGATGAAAAATATACCAGAAATATGGGAAAATACGTAATGATAGGATGATAGCGGGATAGAATGATAAAATACGGGAGAATACTGGCAAAACGGGAGGGTTGACATGTATAAAGCAAACAGGAATTGTTTGTGGAAAAACAGTTTTGCGAGGGAACGCAAAACATCTTTGCATTCCCTTGCAAAACACTGGGGAGATAATGCAATCTTTGTGAAACTCGAAATGTATAGTTTCCTATCACTTTTTTTCTTTCTCCCACCCAGTTTTTTTTTTCTTCCATCCATTGTTTCCCCACCATCACGTCCCTTCCGGTTCTCGGTAGAAACAAGTAAAAGCTAAATTATGACAAAATTTGACAGAACTACCCCTTTAATACAAGTACAAGTCGGCTTAAATGCTCCTTTAAACTAAATGTCTCTGTTAGGATGATGGAAAAAGTTTACCAATATTGACTTTTTTTTAAATCTGAAAACTAGAGTCTGAAATGACAGACCTTCTGAAAGCTGCTTGTAAATGCGCTCTTGTTCTTCCCTGAGTTTCTTCTCTTCCTCCTCAATCCTCCTCTCTTCAGCAGCGATGGGCTTCAGGTAATCTGGTGAGCAGTTTGATTGAAAAACACCACAGTAAGACAATTTAACCAAGCCAGAAAACAAGACACCCCAATAAAGTATATATTTCTGTTGTCATACAAACACTTACCATATCTTTGCTTTCCATAAATCAATCCAATGAGCAAGGCAGACCATCTTGCTGTCTGAAATCAGAGAAAGAAGCCTGTTTTGACTTTTTCAAATACTTCATGAAGCGCTCTGACGTTTGGTAACTTAGATCTTTACTGAACAATGATTAAAACAAATCCACAGCATAAATAAATGGGCTACAACCTGATACACTGATATTTAGTGATATTAAGACATTTAGGTGTGACATTGTGATATAACGTTAGAATTGTTTATTATTTGAAGCACACGTTTTCTATTACATCGATTTTATAGTAAAAATAAACATACGCTGTATGATCATATATGACCTTACATTCATTCAGAGATGGCAGTGGACATCTATAAAATTTTTCACCGCAAGGTCAAATAATAATAGGCAGTTGACTTAAAATAGTTCACGAAATTATTCGCAGGTTTCTCATTTAGCAATACTGACCTTGTATGGATAAGCGGCTAGCAGGCTAAGCTAACACAGTAACGCTAGCACCGCGCTATTTACTGAAAATGAATGAAGGTCGCTGATAGCGACTGACTTTACTCAAAACGTGTTTCATGAATAAAATTGAGGGTCATGCGCTTAATGTAAGCTGTACCTTGATAAGAGGTGAGACCTGTACAGGAGGAACCATGTTTGAATGGGTCTTCAGGCAGGAAGAAGTCAGTGCGGCGCAGTCTGTCGTCCCTACTCTCGCCTTTGATTTTAGCGTCTTTACTGTCAGCAAACTGTACATAACCATCTGATTTTCTTACTTTTCTTTTTATAACTGTAAATAGCCGTTTAGTTCTACAGTGTGATAAACCTTTTTTTATTAATTAGGAGTAAAAATTAGGATAATTAATACTATGAATAATATTAGGCTAATAATGTTAACATTAGTATAGTAATATTTAAATCATACAGTATCCTACAGTTTTATAAAGTAGGCTACATTTTAAATAGCCTATATAAAAATATAAATAGTTCATGCAGTAGCTTCATTTGAAGAGTTAAAATGCAAAAACCTGAGTACCATCTGAAATTTTCTTCTATTATTAGCATTTTTCTCAGGCTCCTATGTCTTGATTTAGTAATTTCACTTTTATAGCAAAGCATGTTTTTTTCATTGTTTTTTAATATGAAATAACTGAACATAAACATAGAAGGCTAAGAAAAATGCTAATTGCATAAAATACCTGATGGCACTTAGAGGTTTTTGTATCTGAACTCTTCATTTATTTATTTATTTATTAATAATTCATGCATTTCATTTATTTACTTACCTAACCAACTTGTTTGGAATATGGTTTATTGTTGTTGTTTATTTAAATGTTATTATTCACCCTTTTACTTTGTACTGTTTCGCTTAGGTTGCAGTAAATAATGCATTAAAACTACAGTCTTCCAGTTAAGGGGAATTATTTGTTTGTTTAAGCCCACTATTATAATAATAATATTGTTATTATTAATATTATTTAATTATTTATTATTTGAAAAGTATCATTTAGCAGCTTAATTAAGTAGACCTAAAGATGGTGTGACAATTATGTTTCTTATAAGTATGGTGTAAATATATAAAAGTATAAATATTTAGTACACACTCAAATAATATAGTGTTTCTTATATTGTATTTAGTCTTTTAGTTGTCTGGACCTGTTTTTATTATTATAATTAGTATTAGCCCTTAATTTTTTTATTATTTCATTTACTCAATCCTACATTCATTCATTCATTTTCTTTTTCCCTTAGTCCCATTATTAATCAGGGGTCGCCGCAGCGGAACGAACCGCCAACTTATCCAGCATATTATTTTATAGCAGCTTATTTTACACAGCGGATGCCCTTCCAGCTGCAACCTATCACTGGGGAACACCCATACACTCTCATTCACACATATACTACGGACAATTTAGCTTACCCAATTCACGTATTTTTACCTGTGTATATATATATCCACACAGAAAAGCCAACTGACCCAGCCGAGGCTCAAACCAGCGACCTTCTTGCTATGAGGTGACACTGCGCCACCACGCCGCCCATGTATTTTATGATTTACTATTAAAAGAGTATCTTTTAGCAGCTAATTAAATAGACCTAAAGATGGTGTGACAATTAGTTTCTTAAAAGTGTGGTGTAAATATAAAAACGTATAAATATTCAGTATACACACTCAATTAACATAATGTTTTGTATAAGTGTTGTTTGCACCTGTTATTATTATTATAATTACTATTAACCGTTTTTATTATTTCATTTACTCAGTCCTACAATATGAATAATTATTATTATTTGCCTCCTTTTTAACCTTCTTGGCAGCTTGTAAACTATTTATTTATTAATCGTAGTATATTATTTAATCAAAATCATGACATGATAAAATCAAGACTTCCATCATCATACTTCCTAAACAGATACTTGACATCAGTCTCCAAGTTTGTTTTTAAATCTACAGACGGACATCCTCCTTCCTTTTGAAACTATTTCTAGGAGTGACGTCGCCTGTGTAACTGCCAACACAGGTGTCAGTTTCCAAATCCTGCAGGGTTAGAAAGCATGTTGGAAGGCTCACAGGTTAAATTTAAACACCACCAACAACATGGGAAAGAACTCACCAAGCCAACCCCCCCTCCCCCCAGCCCACAATAAAAATAACAAAAAAATTTTTAAAAAGCTCTGATGTGACATTAAACCATTCACTACAGTAACTCTTGATTACAAACCATTCATGTTAGGTTTGTAATCAGTAAACCTTATATCATCCTCCCACATGAACTCTTCCCCTAATAGAAAGGCATGCAAACTCATTACAGCGGCCACTCTAAATAGTACAATGATGTGCTTCTCTGGTATTTAACAGATGCATTGCAAAAATACAACCGACTTGTTTTGGAACATGACAGCAAGTGCTCAGTCATAGCAGCTCATCGACACATACTGGAATGTTCTGAGGCACCATATAAAAGCACAGAGTTGCGTTCGTTGGGACAGAAGCACAGAAGAAGCCAAACAGCTCAACAGCGAACCTGAAAAATCCACTGAAGATGCTTTGCCCGAGCACATTTCAGCCTCATCTGAGCCCATTCATGGACTTCCACTGGCCAGTTCGCAGTCTGTGGCCAGAGACCAGACCTCTGTTCTTTCAGTTTGAGCAGGAAATGATGAGACACATGCAGGAGATGAGGCACAACATGGAGTTCATGGAGCGCCTGCATCAGAGGATTTTTGATGAGATTGACCATGTTTCACCTATGACGACTTTCAAGCCTATTTCATTCCAGCTCGGAAAGGAAGGAAGCCATTATGCATTGACATTAGACACTCAGGACTTCTCTCCAGAAGAGCTTGCCGTTAAGCAAGTGGGAAGAAAGTTGAGGGTGAGCGGAAAGACGGAGAAGAAGCAAGACGATGGGCAGGGATCCTATTCCTACAGATGCCAAGAATTCAGACAGGAGTTTGACCTTCCTGAAGGTGTGAATCCTGAGACGGTGAGCTGTTCTTTAAACAATGGCCAGCTGCAGATACAAGCACCAAGAGAAGGTAACACTGTGAGCAATGAGAGAGTGATTCCTATAACATACACTCCTGCTGTGAAGAATCCTGCTCTTCAAAACACACAGCCAGAGAACCAAGCGGTTGAGGCCGAGGCTGCTGAAAACTGAGCTCAGCTTCTGTTAACCCACAGTGGAACAAATGACTCTGTGAAATGTCCAGATGCAGAACGGATTGTGTTTAAATTTGAAAAAGACCATTTTATAGAACTGTAATGACATTTTGATTAATATATTACGATTTACTGGAAAAAGAAGTCAAATACTTGTGTTGCACAATATATTTGTTATTGTGAAATTGCAAATTGGAAATGTTTTTGTCAGAAAGCTTATTTTGTGTACATTTAATAAACTGAACAGTAAAATCGAGTTTTTGTCCTGTGATCAAAAATATGCAGAGAGTGAAAAAAAAATACTCATTTGTGTTTTTTAAAGAGAAACCTATTTTTAAATGAATGATAATAACGATAAGCCATATAAACAGACCTATTGGGAACTACATTTGGTTGCTGATCATTCATTCATTCATTCATTCATTCATTTTCCTTTGGGTTAGTCCCTTAAGCGAACTTATCCAGCATATGTTTTACACAGCGGATGCCCTTACAGCTGCAACCCAGTACTAAGAAACACTCCTACACTCTCACATTCACTCTCATACACTACTTTATTCAATTCACCTATAGCACGCATCTTTGGACTTTGGGGGAAACCGGGAAAACCAGGGAGATTTAGCTCCGCCCACTGCAATTAAATGTTTCGAACTAAATGCACATTTTCAAAAAACTTAAAATGTACTGTTTTTCTATAGATAAATCAACAATTTAAACATATATATATATATATATATATATATATATATATATATATATATATATATATATTAGCCCCTATTCTATTCTATATGATAGAATTATTAGCCCCCCTGAATTATTAGCCCCCGTGTTAATTTTTTACCCAATTTCTAATTAAGAGAGATTTTTTTAAACACATTTCTAAACATAATAGTTTTAATAACTCATTTCTAACAACTGATTTATTTTATCAGTTGAAATAATATTTTACTAGACATTTTTCAAGACACTTCTATACAGCTTAAAGTGATATTTAAAGCCTTAACTAGGTTAATTATGTTAACTAGGCAGGATAGGGTAATTAGGCAAGTTATTGTATAACGATGGTTTGTTCTGTAGACTATCGAAAAAATATATAACTTAAAGGGGCTAATAATTTTGTCCTTAAAATGGTGCTTAAAAAAATTAAAAACTGCTTTTATTCTAGCCAAAATAAAAGAAATAAGACTTTCTCCAGAAGAAAAAATATTTTCAGACATACTGTGAAAATTTCATTGCTCTGTTAAACATCATTTGAGAAATATTTTAAAAAGAAAAAAATATATAGGGGACTAATTATTCTGACTTCAGCTGTATATCTGTTTTGGGTGACACTGGCACAGTGGGTAGCGGTGTCGACTCACAGCAAGAAGGTCGCTGGGTCAGTTGGCATTTCTGTGTGGAGTTTGCATGTTCACCCCGTGTTGGCGTGGGTTTCCTCCGGGTGCTCCAGTTTTCCCCACAGTCCAAAGATGCCTGTTGTGTGTGTGTGTGCGTGTGCGTGCGCGTGTGCGTGTGTGTGTGTGTAGTAGTGCATGTGAGAGTGTATAGTTGTAGTAGTAGTAAGTAGTTAGTAGTAGTAGCATCAGCATTTACCACTCTTGATGTCATGTTTTTAAATAATAATAGTGTCTCCAAATATAATCATGTCTCCAAATAATAATACACAAATTTGTGCATTATATATATATATATATATATATATATATATATATATATATATATATATATATATATATATATATATATATATATATATATATATATATATATACACTTTTACATGAAAAACAAGTCTTACAAAAATAACTGACGGTGGTATTTCTCATGAAGTAAACGTGTACTAAATACTCCAGCCCTTCAGGTGGCAGTACTGCTTTTACTCAACACACTCCCGTCCATATTTCAGTTTGAGAGACAAATATCCTTCCGTCTGTTTCACCCGCCACAAACAAGCAAGTAGTTGGGTCGAGTTTTGGTACTTTTAATATGCAGTTTTGGTGTGTAATGAGGTAATAAGCATATGTTTTGCGTATAGAGTGCCGAGTAAACATGACAGCAGTAATTCACGAGTTGCTGTCCTCCGTTATGGGGGTTTTAGTAGAAAGTGTCGTGTCGGAGTTGAGCAAACATCTCTCTGACTTCACGACTGTATTATCCGAAGAGTGGAAGCGCAACAAGGGGACAGCAGCGAACAAAAACAGACTTAAACAGGCCAGCCAAGCCAAATCTGTAAGTTCAAGAGTTGGAAAGCAAACGCAGTGTCAGTTTGAATTCATGAAGTGCTGGTTGACTGTTGTTTACATTGTAAGTTAACGTTTGTCGTAATTGCAACGGGAATATAAAGTTTACAGTGCAGAGGATAGATCTAAAAATCCGTATTATGTGTAATTACATTTTGAATATGTCATTAATAATCCAAATAATCTTGCAACTCATCTATTTCCTGTTAAGCAGTTGCTGACTAAATGGTGTGCAAGTTAAAATTTAAGCAACTTTTTCAAACGTCAGTACGTTTTAGCATCAGCATTTACCACTCTTGATGTCATATTTTTTATTTCCAAATAATAATACACAAATTTGTGTGTGTGTATATACATATATACAACACTTTTACATGAAAACAAGTCTTACAAAAATTCACTTAAATATTTTGTTGTAGGTCTTAAATTATTTTAAACAGGTCTTAATTTTCCTATGTCCAAGTAAAGCTACCCAATCACTGATAATCCATCTCAAAACTATATGTTTTTATTGCAAAGAGATACAAATCACAACAGCTGTTAGACATGTTTACAGCAAATTCTCCTAAATAAATTCTTTAAGCAGGGAAAGAAAACTAAAGCAACACATCCCTTTACACAATCTTCCATTAATACAAAAACTATTTACAGAAGTAACTGGGCCATTAGAAAAAATCCTTGTTTAGCTCAGTGTTTAGCTCAGTATAAGTCTAAAATTTTATTCATGATGGTCTTAAAAGGGTCTTAAAAAGTCCTTAAAGAAACCTGCAAGAAACCCTGATAATCCCAGGTTTTGCTTTGTCAAGATTACAATATTTGTGTGAGGAGAAATAGGATAATAATCACCTCCATTAGGCAAATTGTAAAAATTTATTATTGATACTATTATATTTTACTTTTTGCAACAATAGAAAGTTAAAATGGAACGTGTGTTTTTTATTCTCTCTGCCTTATTTTGAGCCAGGAAAAAAATTTTTTTTTTAGTCAAGTCACCTTTATTTCTATAGCGCTTTATTTAGTGCAGATTGTGTCAAAGCCACTTTACAAGATTGAAAAGGATAAAAAGACAGCATTTCAGAAATTTACAGTATATCAAACAGGTAGCAGAGTAGTGGTAGACTGCTGCTGTAGTTCTGGTCAGAATGTATTGAAAATTAATAACTTTAGAGTTCTTTAGTAATCAGAAAAATACAATTATTGCAGATAACCCATTGTGTTTAAATAGTCACATACTTTGTGCATACTAGGCATGCAAGTCAAACATTTTTATATAATAAGAGCAGTAAATTCACTTATTGTAATTCAACTTTTGTATTTGACACACAGTAAATAGTATGGGGTTCATGTAGTTAACAATCTCAAATGATCTCTTTTGCATTTCAGAAGGAGTTTGCTGCATTCATGGAGCTGTTGAGTAAAGCCACGGTAGAGACGATGGTGAAACTGATCCACGATCGCATCTCAGCTCAAGTACTGAAAGTTACAGCAAAGTCTCAACTCTCACAGGAAGACAAGCTAGATGGTATGTTTTAAAGAGCCCCTATTATGCATTAAAAAAGGTCATATTTTAGTTTTGAGGGTCTCCAACAACAGTCTGATTAGCATGCAAGGTCAAAAAACACCTTTATTGTCTTAAAATGCATTAATTTTTACCTAATTATCCAAACGATTCCAATATGATTCGTTCAGTGATTCATTTGTTCCCAAATCCCTCCTTAGCGCAATGGTAATCTGCAATCAGTTCTTAGGATTCACGCTTGTAAAGTCTTATAGTAATAGTATTGTTTTAATATTATATCGTCTTTTGTTGCATTTACAAAAATAAACAATAATTTGAATCTCGTTGCATTTTCACAGAGGGTCAAGCAGCCACATCTGAGCCTGAAAACGGTGTGCTTCTTGAGCCTGGACAGAATAAAGACTATGAAATGGGATTAGAACATCATGAAAACTCTGGACCAGCAGCAAACAATCAGTACCAACAACTCTCATCCGCACCCACAGACATTCTGGCAAGCGCTTTAGTTTTGAGTGAAAGCCAGCCTTCCACAAGCACAAATGGAGCTGCAGAGGGGAGACGGGAACCTTTTGTTTGCGAGTCCTGTGGAGTGTCTTTTAGTGATGGAGCTCTCTTGAACATTCACAATGCTTTACACAAAGAAAGACCTTTCAATTGTTTGATATGTGGGAATACTTTCAAAATGATGAAGTGCTTGATGAAACACCAGAGATTTCACACTGCTCCAAATATGAGTATTGAGTTCGAAGGCCCACTGCATGAGGAAGAATTCATTGTGCAGCTGGAAACCTGTGACAGTACATCACTGGAAACACTAGAGGTCACCACTCAAGGTAAGACACCACTTAAAGAAATAGTTCACCCAAAAATGAAAAGTTGTCTTCCTCAAGTGCAGTGATGCTCAAAGTTGGCTCATGGCAACCTTTGATTTGGCCTGCTGTTCCTCTGAGAAGAGAATAAGAATGATGGGGATAGTTTCAAGATTGTCATTGCAAATTTAATGTAACCCTTTGTTTGTTTTATTGATAAAAGCTAACTGAAATTAAATGTTTGAATTAAATGGCGTAAATTATTCCAATTTTGTTTAAATGTACATACTGTTACCCGACAATGCAGAGACTTTGGTGAGCTAATCCAGTCCAAGTCCAAGGCAGATTCTGCTAGGTTAGAGTATTCAGCATTTAACTCTACTGTGGTATTAATGTGATTGTTTGTTTTTATTTGCAGTATGTTATCATTTAAAAAGTTATAGTGCACTAGCTAATACGATTTAAAGAAATGTTTTCTGTTTATTTTGAAATATTAGGAAATTACCCATAGCAACTTTAATGTAATATAGCTTGGTAAATTTACCCTCGGCCCATGGCAAATATTGATATTAGGTTTTTGGCCCTTTATACAAAAAAGTTTAGGCATCACTGATCAAGTGGTTCCAAACCGTTATGAGCTTCTTTCTTCTACTAAATAAGATGTTTAAAAGAAAACCGAAAACCTGTAGCTGTTATGTAGGACAAATAAATACTATGGAAGTCAATGGTCAAAGGTTTCCAGGTTTTTTCAAAATATCTTCCTTTATATTTAACATATGACAGAAACTCATAAAGATTTGAAACAAGTATAGAGTGAGTAAATGATGACAGAATTTACATTTTTGGGTGAACTGTCCCTTTAAAATGCCATTCCTAAAGGTGCTTTCCGTAATACATGGTTCTGGACTGTATATTACTGACTGACAGTTATATATGCTATTTTTTATTGTAATAATATGCATTTACAATATTCATTATTTAGTGCTTAAGAAATATTTGCTAATATTATTATTTGTAATTAGTAATATTTATAGTTATTAATGTTGAATTTTAATGCTTTATTATTATTATAATCATTATAATATTATTTTGTTGATGAATACGTTTAAAAGAACAGTATGTATTAGACATGGAAATAGGGCTGCACGATATTGGAAAAATCTAGCATTGTGACATTTTTTATCTTGCAATATATATTGTGATATGAATACAATTTCACCAGACAACCTAATATCTCTATTTGGAAAGAATTCATAATGGTAGATCGATTGGGATGATTCTGCAGCAGAAGTGCATCTTTGTAAAATTGAATAAACTTGTTGGGGTCCCCCAACACATTTTCGATGTGGTCTGTGCTATTTGCAGTGCATTTCTGTATTTGCATGTGTTGTGAGTATTTTCATGCATAACTATCTATAAATACAATCAAGAAAAAGATGCAATTAAAAAAGTGATTTATCGTTTCCTGAGTCTAACAGTATTGAAGTACAGTAACTGAAGGATAAAAATAAAAATAATTCAATAAAATTAATTGTTGTTAAAAGTTACAAATGGTACTATTTATTATGCCTGAATGTTTTTAAGGTCATTATACAATCACAGGCATCATGAGAAATGAGAAATTATAATACAAACTCACTCAACATTGCTTATTCTGCGATGTGACTATTGTGAAGGATCACATTGTGATATCGATGCTGAAACGATATATTGTGCAGCCCTACTTGCTAATCTTTTTTTAATATAAATCTATAAAGTCTTCATTATATAAAGTCTTCACTGCAGCTTAAAATTACTTACATTTAAAGTTGAATAAGTATTAAAAATGCTTACTGACCACAATGTTTTGAACAGTACCCATATATAAAATTGTATTTCATGTATATCTGTTATGTGAGTGTACATGATTTTTATTATCGCTTTCTATTTCCTATTTTGTGTTTGCTTTTCTATTTTACAAATATTTTGTGAATTAGTTTTATATATCATATATCTTATATATATATATTTATGTCAGCTATCATAGTTTTATTTATCATAGTATAATAAATATATTGGGTGCACCATTAATGACCAATATTTCTCCATAAAAAACTTTTAGTTTGTTAATCATACTTTGTGCTCTTCTCCTCACAGATATTCTCCAAAATAACCTGGATACCGAAGACGTGTCTTGCGCTGTCTTGGAAAGCAGTCAGTATGCTGCTGCATCACTCGTACAAACTTTAAACATTTCTATAGAGAACACAGATGACGGACAATCCAACGCCACACATGACATGAACATGATAAAGCAATCCAATGATGGTTTGTTCCGCTGCAAAACATGCGGGAAGTGTTTCGAGCTGAGGTGGAAGTTCATTAATCACGTTCGGGCTCACGTTAAACATTACAAATGCTCCCACTGCGATAAACGCTTTACCATGAGAAGCTGCCTCATCAGACACGCAGCGACGCACACTGGAGCTCAGCTCTTCAAATGTGACATATGCTCCAAATCTTTTGTATTTCAGGCCTCCCTAGAAAAGCACAAGCATCTTCACACTGCAGAAAAGACTGTTACATGCCCAAACTGCCAGAAGGTTTTTCCAGGCACACGTTCGTTTGGTAGACACCGATGCAGAGCAGTCGAAACGCTCTACAACTGTCCCGTCTGTGACAAACAGTTCAAAATCAAACAGAACATGCTAGATCACCAAACGCTGCACACCGGAGAAAAGCCCTATTGCTGCGAGATTTGTGGTGAGTTTTACAGCTGCGAAAGATATCTGAAAAATCACCAGAAGAGTCACATCGAGAAAACCTACGAGTTTTCCTGTGAAATTTGCGAGAAGAGGTTTAGCGCTCGCAAACACCTGCAGGCGCATATGCTTGTGCACACAAGGGAAAAGCGATACACGTGTGACGTATGCGACAAGAAGTTCGCAACCTCTGGAAATCTCAACAGACACAAAGCCGGTCACACAGGAGTGAAACTTTACGGTTGTCCGATATGCTTAAAGAGGTACACGACTGCATACGCCCTAAAGATGCACACACACAAACATACTTCAAGCAAACCGTTCCTTTGCGACGTTTGCGGTAAGGGATTCACCAGTTCGGACTACATGAAAAGGCACAAGAGAATCATTCACGCTGGCAGGAGGGATTGCGTGTGTTCCATCTGTAACAAGGCCTTCATATTCCCCAGTTCTCTTAATCAGCACATGCTTGTACATACAGGAGAGAAGCATCATGAAAGACTGGTCAGTCCTCTGCTGAAGAAGTTCGCTTGCGATCATTGTCAAAAGAAGTTCTACTCACAAGCCGCACTTACGGTACACCAAAGGGTTCACACTAAAGAAAAGCCGTATAGTTGTGAGATTTGCGGAAAGAGGTTTGGGTATTCCAGCAGTATTCAGATGCATATGAGAATACATACTGGAGAGAGACCTTTCGGCTGTGATGTTTGTGGTAAGACGTTCAATCAAGCTGTTCATCTGAGGACTCATCAGCGAGTGCACACCGGTCTCAAGTCTTTTAGCTGTGAGAGCTGCGGGAAGAAGTTTGTGGACCATAGAAATCTCAAGCAACATAAATGTAAATACACCATGTAAAAATTAAGGTTACACTGAATTATTGGGGTAGTTCAGCCCAAATATTTTATTTGCTTTTAATTTATTCACCCATCCAAGATGTAGGTGACTTTTTTTCAGGAGATTACTGAAGATTTTGAACTGAAACTTGGTTCTTGGTCAGTTATAACATGCAAGTAAAAAACAACCAAAGGCAAATGCAAATTATTATCTGTGGCTCCTGATGATACGTTGAGGTCTTATGAAGAGAACTGATTGATCTGTGTAAGAAAATTAACGTTACAGCATTGTCGTTATCCACAGCTTCTGCAAATGCAAGCTTCCTGTCGCATAATGACTTGAACAACTCAGATTTGAGTTTGCTGAGGTTGATTTAAATAAGGTTTAGTTTTTACACAGACTTGATTTTTCTGTTCATAAAACTTTAATCAGTGTTTTATTTTGTTCTACTGAAGAAAGAAACGTACATGTTAAATGGCCTGAGTCGGTACAAATCAACAGAACAATTTTTATTTTAATGGAGTTACTGTTGAACATTGCATCTCGTTTTCAATACTGTTTGAAACGGTAATGCATAGCCTTATGTTAATAATTGATGATCTGCAGTCATAATTGGCAAGTTGATTGGATAAGGTTTTGTATAGTTCTGTATTTTATTGTTTGGAAATATTATATTTATATCAAACCTGGACTGGCAATCAATGCTTGTGCGTAACTGCAATAAAAAACAACATGAGGAACCACTTCTGTCTTCCTTTCATTAATTGTATAAATTTGATGATTAAATCATTTTAATTTGATTGCATTAGTGATTAGTATTTGTCAACCCTCTCTTCTTAAATACCTTCACCTAGTCTGTTTTAGATATGTTCCTCAATCGTGTAATGTAACGTGAAACATTTTATTTCTATTGAAAAATATTTGAATAAAGTAATTATTGCCTTTAGAATTCTACAAAATAAATTATTTTCTTAATTTATTTATATATTTCATTAATGTATTTCCCACGTAAAAAAACTATTCAAAAAGCATGTAGGTCTGTGTGTTTTTGCGTATATATTTGTTTATAATATATAGCGTGGATTATAATATAATAAACCGGGAGAGTAAGTCTTTGTCATGGACCATATTTCTAAAAATAAGCTTGAAAAGTTGTTGAGCGCAGGGCGGTGCTGACGTCACAGGCGAGCTCCCCGAAAGCACTGTAGTCAGTTTATAGCCTAATGTTAACTTTGCATTTGCATTTAAGATCCAAAAGTGCTAAAAGTTGTATTTTCGTGTGAGGATTATCCGGCTGGACAAAACGTGTAAGTGTAATGAACTGTGTTTGAACACAGAGCTTTTTATTTGCAATCTTCGAAAAGCCAATGGGAAAATCCTATGGGGATTTTATCGAGGGAACCAGTTTAGTGCTATCTGCCGATTTGCCTACAATATGACGTCATAGTTCCCCCCACTCTATTCTCACTCCATGTGGAGGGCAGGTATAGTGACGTCGGAGCGCAAGGGCGGGGCAGGCTGTGAATTCTGGTATAATTACGCAGGTCAGCTGTTTATCCCAGTTTGCTAAGCTCTCCGCTAATAACGTCAAACAAACAAACGCTCCAAACACTCGATGGGATTCACGCCATTTACTGCCAAAAAGCTTTTTGGCCTGAATTCGACACGTCATCCTCAAAATCACTCTGAGTTTGAAACCCATCTGTAAAGCAGCTTACAAAAGGTTTACTATGTTCGTTTGCGTTATTGATCAACGTAGCGGTGATGCTAACCTTTTGCTCGGTTTGAATTGAGAAAAGTTTTGCTTGTGAAAAAATAATAGCTTTGCATTTTAATTTAATTGTGCTTAATGTTTAGCCTAAACGAGAAACTGTTATACTACAGTTTGCTTTGTTTCAAAGAGTTTATGTGATGCACTCAGTCGTTTTTATCGTCGTCATCCAGACAGTGATGGTGGAGTGATTGTTGAATTAAACATTTATTTATTTGTATATGCGGATGTGCCGCGTTTTGAATAAACTAGATTCAGTGTGTGTTTGTTAATATTTGGGGTGGTTTTTATGAGAGCAGGCCTCAGTTTGTTGTGCAGGGAGTGATGTTGAATTGAGGTAAAGTTGGTTTTATATTCGTGCATTCATTCAATTATATAGTACAGTATATATGACTAACGTACACTAACCGTATTCCGTACACACCGATGTTCCCTACAGATTACCTTTTAACACCAATCTCTGAGTAAATACTTACGGGTCGTAGACGAGTTATACATATCTGTGTCATCTTTGTGTCTCACTCTTAATCCTGATCACAGCAGAGACTCCCCTACCAAATGTTTCCGAAAAAAAATCTGTAAGTTTGCTACGTCCACCTAATGCGCTTGAAAATGAACAGTGTCATAAAAGGTCATTTAAGTTTGCGTTAACTTGCATGAATTTAATGTTTTAATATTTTAAATTGTCATGCTGTAATAAATGAGCATGATCTAAAACTTAAATGATTGTAAGGTTCTTTCATTACAAACTTTCATAAAAATATAGGAAAATTTAACATTAACTTCAAGTTTAATCGTAATACTATATTTATACTTATATATCGTAATTTATATATCTATATAGTTTTTAATAGGACTTCAAGCAGTGACCATTTTTGCCGGTGAATTGTTATGCGCCCTGCCTATCTTCCATACACATATGCGAAGGTGGTACTTTTCCCGTTTTCTTAAAAACCACTGGTCCAAATGTCAATGGATGGTTGTGTCCCAGTAATGGGTTGAGGCATCCGCTGCGTAAAACATATGCTGGAATAGTTGGCTGTTCTTTCCTGTTACATGTTCATGTATTTGTTTATTCATTTTTGCTATTTTGTCACCCTCTACAGTTTTGTACCCTCTTTGTTTTGATTAAATAGATTTCTTTGTATCTGCAGATCATTGACGCTGCAGCACTTTGAAGGTGGGGACTTGAGCGGCCCTCCAGATGTGGACTTGTGCTCCCTTTGTATTCAGCCATAGTTTTGTTGTGATTCCTTCCATACTTATTATTTTGTTTGTTTATCTTAATTCCCCTTGACCGATCCATTTGTTTTTTCTCTCATTTGTGTTATAGTTGTGGCTGTAACGATTCTGCTGTGGCAACCCCTGATTAATAAGGGACTTCTATATCTCTGCTTGTAATTTGTTCATTACAATTTAACTATAATTAACTTCCCCACAGAATTATCTCAATCAATTTAATTTAATATTTTTTTCCAAAGAGTCATTTTCAAGTTTTGTAGTAAACACATTGCAATACTCATCGCAGAAAACTAAATGTCAGATTTTTCCAATATCGTGCAGCCCTACTTTGCAATCAAAAAGTGTGGTTATAGTGGAAGTCGATGGGGCAAAAACCAAATGAAAGGCTAGTTAATTTGACCAGTACACAAGGGTTAAAGGAACAGTTCACCCCAAAATGAAAATACAGCAGTCATCATTTATTCATCCTCCTGTTTTTTTTTTTTTTTTTTTTTCAAACTTGTTAAAGTTTTATCATTATGTTGAGCTCAAAGTAGTTCAGTTCATTTATGGTGAGCGCTGTAAGATGGCATGATGTTGATGGGTTTGTGAGTGTTTTTTTTTCTCAGCAGGTGTGCGTTTCATTGGGGAATGTCCACTATGGTTTGCCCTCGTGACGAGGCTCTAGAGTGGATGATGCAGGATGATATCGTACTGACTACAACACTAAATCGGTGATACGGTGTTTGGAGACGCTGAGAGGGGAACATGCTCAACTCCTCAACACCATTCTGGACTGCAGTTAACCAGCCGGAGTGCAGGAGAAATCCAGACTGCTGCTGGAGGACCTGGAGGACATTGAGCTGGGGCTGGGAGAAGCACTGGTGAAACAGGAGTGCAGGAGAAATCCAGACTGCTGCTGGAGAACCTGGAGGACATTGAGCTGAGCCTGGGGGAAGTACAGGTGAAACATACGCGCACACACACACAGAGCTCTCCCGGCTATGAAATTTGGCTGATGATTAATTCATAAAATTTTGCATTGACAATTAATTGTCTATTTTGAGGCCCATCCATAAATTCAATATACTGTTAGGTCCATAAATATTTGAACATCGACACAATTCTAACATTTTTGGCTCTATACACCATGGATTTAAAATTAAACGAACAAGATGTGCTTTAACTGCAGACTGTCAGCTTTAATAGGAGGGTATTTACATCCAAATCAGGTGAACGCTGTAGGAATTCCATCAGTTTGCATATGCCTCCCACTTTTCAAGGGACCAAAAGTAATTGGACAGAATAATTATCATAAACCAAACTTTCACTTTTTAATACATGGTTGCAAATCCTTCGCAGTCAAATATAACATGAAGTCTGCAATGCATAGACATCACCAGACGCTGGGTTTCATTACTGGTGGTGCTCTGCCAGGCCTCTACTGCAACTGTGTAGTGATAATTGGATTTATAACAAATATTAACATCAATATTTTGGTATTGATATTAATATTGATATTTTAGCCTCACACCGGGCACCATTTAATGTAGTGATATTTGGATTAATCAAATATTGACATCAATATTTTTGTATTAAGGTTAATATTGGTATTTTAGTCTTGCACAAGGGTTCAATTAATGTAGAAACAACAGATAAATAACTCCTTTTAAAGGTCCACCAGACAGCTTTCCACTGTCAAAATAATTAACAATAAAATATTGTAATGAAAATATACAAATTAGGAGTTTATTATCTGGCCAAATTTGAAGGATAATGAGATCGTCTGACTTGTAGAGCCTTTTACTGTATTGTCAACACAAGGAAGACATAATTGTAATAAATGTGTATTTATTAACAAAAGGGTAAACAAGAGTAACTAAAATGACTAAGTGTACAATAAATGAAGTGTATAGACGAGTCATGAAGGTTATTTAAGTTAAGGTAAGGTAAACCTTACTCTACAATAACAAAGAACTGAGGAAGTTTTTGTTATTAATAAATATCAGTTATAAACATCTAATTAATTAGAATATTTCTTAGAGGGTTGGAAAGTGGTATATTTACATTTCTGCCGTTGATGCAGTGGTTGGAAGAAGTTGGATCTTCTTGCAGGTCTTGACGCATAGAAACGAGCAGACTTAGCTGTCTTGAGCTTTGAAAAGAAGAAATCCAGAAATCTGTAGATTCTGGAACACACAGAACTGGAGATTTCTGGAGGTAGTGGTTCTGATGTTGGTGACACGCCGACGTCTTTATCCTTGAACTTAGAGTTCCTGGAAATCTGGGACATGCAAATTTCTGGAGGAGGTAGCAAATGTTCTAAACATCATGTTGATAATAAATATAAACATTAATAAGCAAAGTTTTATACAGAGAAATTTAAACTGTCCATATTTAATATATACATGATCATTTGAATCTACAGGTATTTGAAGTGAAATATTCCATTTGTGTCTCTTTTGTGCGATGGAGGTATTGTGATCCATGTGTCTCTGTGTCTGAGACGGTGTAGAATGTTGATTGGATCAAGAAGCTGTTTTGCAAGTTCAACACCTTTGTCTTTCAGATAAACAAAATACAGATGGTCACTGTCTCAATTGCTACTTTCTGATAAGCTTACGAAAAGGGCCAGAGTTTAGTGTTAACTCTGCAGCAGTGGAAAAGTTAATTTCCACAAGTTCCTGGCTTTACCGCTGATCACCACAACTGTCTTCAGTTCCTGCTTGTTCTTGGGGCAAATGTTAGAGCTGTAAACCTACACTGGTCTCAAGGTTCAGTTCGGTTATGATTATGCCATCGATTCAGTTCAATCCGATATCTCGGTGCATCACGGTGCATTGACAATGCTTTCCATACACAGTTTTATATTTTCTTCTCAGCAGCAATTCTTGTATTAAAAAATATATGTAAATTTATATTTATGAACTATTTGTAATACAATTTTGTCCTTTAATTCAAACAGTCAGATATATAAACTGTACCTTTCAATAACACAAGCATTTATAGTAAATAATATAAACAATTATAAATATCCCGTTCTCTTTCTGATCCTTGTCTACCAAGTTTTCTTACACCCCTTTGATTGGTCACACGCTCAACAGAAAGAGCTGCGATTGGCTCTTGTGTCCTGCGCTCTTCTCAGATGAGTCACACTGATAAACGGAAGTGGCGATCGCAGCTGATCCATGATAGACATGGTGGAGAAAACTCTGAAGGCACGCACTCATGTCTGTCTCCAGAAGTATCGCTGTAACAGTCGAGAGGTGAGGAAAAGTCAGGCCAGCACGCCAAATGGGCCACAGTGAGAGAGAGTTTACTTTCATTCTCTCAATCGCAGTGAAATAGGGGCTTCTGCTGTAAGTGTCAGTGAAAGTCTGTCCAGCAAATACACACACAGTGAATTGTGCACAGTTTCTGCGTTATTAAGTAGTTGGAGCTTTGTAAATACTCGCGCTCGCCTCCCTCGCCATTGTAAGCTACGGCGACATAGCGCATATGAGATAAATGACGTCAGTACATAATAACCGGTTATGATTATTACTGAACCGATACTGATTTGTTCGCGTCTGCATCGCGGTGCACTGAAGAAACAATTAATTTTGGCACCCCTAATAAATGTCATGTAAATCGACATTCAAACTCACACTATTAGCATTTATCACTTAATAAAGCAACTAAAGTGTACCTGAGGTGGTCATTGTCACAGTTTTCTCTTGTTCAGCGACAAGTAGAAGCCATTTCTGAAATAGAATTTTTAGGTTTTGGCTTGGACAAACTCTTTTAATAACTTAATATGGAAAAGGTTCCTTCTATCACGTGCCATTGCTTTTAGTTAGAACACTGTTTAAATTAGCCTATGAGCTCTATAATCAGACATGCTCCTTTTGGTGTCATCATTCTGGCAACCTGCACTTGTGTGGAGTCATCAGAGGAGCCGAGTGAAAATGTGTTTTGATTCTAGAGTGCAATACCTAGTTCAACCACTGGATGTCAAACTTGCGTACTGCACCTTTTAAAGTAGAGCCCATAGCCCTGTTTCCTTTTTCTGGTATAGTTTTTCTGGCATTCACTTCAAATTAAAAGCTTTAGAAAAGTTGAAAGAGTGAGGTCATCTTTTTTAAAAACTTTTTTATCGAATTACTATCACAGTTGTCACTTATTTTTTAAAGATTTTTTTTAGGCGGAACATCAGTTTCTAAACCATCTGGACAAAACCTTCATCCGCTCCCTGTGTGTCAGTCTTGGGTTGACATTGCTGATTCAGATCAGTGGGTTCAGCTGGAGCCGTCAGTCTGTAGAGATGGAGGCTCAGGGTTCAAGATCAGCACTCCAGCGGGTCAATTCCAGAGCAGCAGGACCAGACTGCGATGAGTCCGATGGAGATGTCACTCTCCACTAGTGGATGGAAATTTTCTCAACGCAGAGCTGGAGAGACCGTCAAGCTCCTCAGCTAGACAGATGAAGGAATATCTTTACAATCTGTAAAGCTCAGCCGTTATCATGCCTCTACATGTGCTGTCATGTAAAATGACATTCAAGCTCACATTATTAGCATTCAACAGTAAGTAAAGCACATGATCTGTACCTGAGGTGATTATTGTCATAGTTTACCCTGTTGTTCAGCTGTAAGAAATAGAAGCGGTTTCTAAAATAGAAATTTGAGGTTGGTCAGGACAAAAACTCATGCCTGTTAATGTGGGGATGTCCTCAATCTTGCAACCTATTCCTAGTTAAACCACTGGGTGTCAAACTTACATACTATGTAAAGGTGCTGGTCATATAATTAGAATATCTTCATAAAGATTCTATTCTGGAAGTGAGACTTGTATATCTGTGGCACTGCTCAGGTGTTATGAAAGCCCAGGTTGTTCTGACAGTGGTCTTCAGCATTGTGGGTCTGGCATATTGCATCTTCCTTTACGCACAGTTTGAAACATTTAGCAGAGTGTTTAACTGATTAAAATAAAAATGTCTTATTTATAATGTCTTCTCTGTTTTATAACATTATACTGACTTTTGAAGATGTTTGGTACAGGTTACACTTCAAATAATCAGGCAAAACCATATCACTGTCACATCAAAGTAAAAAGCATTTCAAGTAGTCATCTTGCACTTTGTGAATGATTTTCTGCTACTTAACTGGTTGAGCTCAAGTGCATCAAATGAGAGGTGATTTAAAAGGGGGTGGGACATGTAATGCTGGAGAGTATATGATTGGTCAAGATTTGATGAGTAACCAGTATGAGTTGATGTGAAAAAAGTCAAGCGATTTTGGTGGAAGTAACAAACTGCTAGCATTAAATGTTTCTATCAATTTTATATCTTATAAATGTAAATTGTCAAACTCTTTGGAGCACACTAGCTCAGGGGTTCCCAAACTTTTCAGTCCACGGCCACTAAAATAATGCCAATGACTCATGACCCCCACTATTTTTCAGAGGTGGTTAGAAACATAAATGTTATATGCAAGGACACACACACACACACACACAAAAAAAGTGTAATCTAACAACTATCAAATTTTTTTATAGTTATTTATTCAATTTAATATGAACCTCACCTAATGAGACTGGTCGGCACATCATTTGCAGCACAAGTCTATTCTTGTCTTGTTTATCCGTCTGACTTTACGGTGGCTTTCTTTTGACTGCCCCTGTTGTTTTAAAGAGCCTTGTCCAAGTTGAGCGCAGTCAGCGAAGGTGCATGATGCGGCACCAGGCAAAAGTATGAATCAGCCTTAAGATGTTTTTGTTTTTTTCATGTAGTTCAATGATGCATCTAACCTGTCTTCAGTACTGTTCAATTTAATTACATTTATTTTGCCACAAATTTTGTGATTTTTGCATTTTCTCTTTATGTTTTTGATATTGTGTTATAGGTCTTAAATTTAATACTTAATGGCCTTAAAAAGCTTTTAAAAAGTCTTAAATTTGACATTAGGATATCTGTAAAAACCCTGCTTCAGAGCTGTCTTAGTACTTCATGGCATACATTCAACGAGGTACTAGAAATATTCCCCAGAGATTTTGGTCCATATTAACACGATAGCATCACGCAGTTTGTCAGCTGCACATCCATGATGCAAATCTCCCGATCCACCACATCCCAAAGGTGCTCTTGGATTGAGAACTGGTGACTTTGGAGGTCATTTGAGTACAGTGAATCAATGTCATGTTCAAGAAACCAGTCTGAGATGATTCACGCTTTATGACATGGCTATTATCCTGCTGGAATAGCCATCAGAAGATGGGTACACTGGGGTCATAAAGGGATGGACATGGTCAGCAACAATACTCAGGTAGGCTGTGGCAGACACGATGCTCAATTGGAACTAATGGGCCCAAAGTGTGCCAAGAAAATATCCCCTACACCATTACACCACCACCACGCCTGAACCTTTGATAAAAGGCAGGATGGATCCATGCTTTCATGTTGTTGACGCCAAATTCTAACCCTACCATCTGAATGTCGGAGCAGAAATCGAGACTCATCAGACCAGACAACGTTTTTCCAATCTTCTATTGTCCAATTTTGGTGAGCCTGTGCGAACTGTAGCCTCAGTTTCCTGTTCTTAGCTGACAGGAGTGGCACCCAGTGTGGTCTTCTGCTGCTGTAGTCCATCCGCCTCAAGGTTGGACGTGTTGTGCATTCAGAGATACTCTTCTGCATACCTTAGTTGTAACGAGTGGATATTTGAGTTACTGTTGCTTTTCTATCAGCTCGAACCACTCTGGCCATTCTAGAAATACTCTGACCACTCCATCTGGCACCAATAATGTAAAGTAATTAATAGCAAATATGTATTATATTAATTAAAAATGAGAGCAAAGACATTTGTTACAAAATGCTTATTTTTCAATTAATACTGTTCTTTCTAACGTTAAATTAATCAAAAATTCATCCATTTGCATATTAATGTGTATTTAAATGCACATATACATATTAAATGATCAGTGTTGACAAAAGTAATGAATTCTAAAAAATATATATAATAGTTTAATCTTATAAAATAGTAATATGTATTATAATACAATAATAACATTATAACATTCAAATGATTAATAAAAGATTTTCATGAGCACCAAGCATCTTATGAGGATTTACTTTTAACATTTGTAATAATAATCCATAATATTACTGTGTTACTATATTTAATTTGGTGTTTGGCCACAAATGAAGCCTTAAAGAAAATAAGAAACGTCTTAAATAGTTCAGACTTTTGCAGTAGTTGAATCAATGACTTCAGTCAAAATAAAGGTTTTCAAAGTGCCTTCCTTTGTACAGGCAGCTAATTTCTAATCCCCCTCCTTCTGCTCAGCTATTTAGCCTGTCGATAAACTGACCCCATTAACGCTAACCTCTGCTGACCTCATCCCCAAACAGAAAGAGGAGACATACGAGGGTTATAAATCTTAAAGGGGAAAGTGCTGGTCAGAGTGTGCCACGCTTAAACAGGAGAGAGTGTGCTAAAACCAACACTTCAAAGACTTTTAGCTCAGTCAGTGCTTAGTCTACATTTCATTGAAATAAGTTTGAGAATAATTTCAGAAGATATTCATGGTGTTTGATCATTATTGCTCATGTAAGGTATATTGTGGTTGTTGTCATGTATTTAAAAATAATTCCTTGCACAATGTTGAAGGATCCATTCCAACGACTGTCTAAAGAGTTCTGACTTCAGAGGAAAGAATGCAGGTAAAGGTTTTCCTGGGGCTCACAGATGTTGACATTTTCTCTATAGAGCTTCATGGGATCCTTCGTCTCAGGACCATCAGCACTGTGCCGGAAGGCTTCGCTCCACAATGGGAGTAAGAACTTATCTGATATTTCAATACAGTCTCACAGCAATTCACTAATTTTTCCTTTAGTGGCTAATTTGTTAGTACGATCATGCTCTTACATTTTATTACCAACTGTTCACCTCTAAATGAAGGCTGGGTTTAGGGGTACAACGTACTCATCGTACGTTTTAATACAAATTAAATCGTATGAATTTGTATCAGTTCATAATACAGATACATTTCCTTGTAAAATCAGGCTGCATATTTTCCTTATTATTATTGTTATCATTTAATCAGTAGTCAAGCCATTTGGGTTGCTGTCTTTTGAATTTGCCATTTGTAAGAGTGCATTTTGACAAAGCAAACTGGCCACAAAAAGCAAAGTAGGCCTGACCATTTTTCACAGATGTCAGGGTTTTGTTTACCATACAATTAAACTAATATTTAACATATATATAATGCATTCAAAATCTGTATGTTATTCATTTTCCGGTTCTGTTTGGACCTGATAAATATTAGTTAATGTGGGGGTATCACTTTATTTTATTTTATTAGCTACATTGCATCTACATTACTTCATTAATCATTAAAAAATTATAACAAGCTTTATTATTATTGTAAACTTGTTAAGTGCAATGAGGATTCATTTTTTAAATTAAACTGTAGTTGCAATGAAACAAAATTTCAACAAAATGTGCAATAGGGACCATCAAAATAAAGTCTTACCAATTTGGAAAACATCTTATGAATGCTTTTACAATGTTATTAAATTATTTACACTTTTGTGAAAAAGGATGAGATATGAACAAAAGAAATTATATGAGTCAACTATATATGGCAAAATATCTGCTCTTCATTCTCTTCATTTATTGGGTTTTACTTTGCTCAAATTGCTTCGTTTACTTTAATGGATTAAGTTCACAGTACTCATTAGGATTAGTTTTTGAACTCAAATGGTTTGTAGCAATCGGTTTCCTCAAATGTTTTGAGTTACCTTAACTTTTTGGGTTTTACAGTGATAGGGGGTCAATTTCAGTTCCTGTTACAATTCTAATTATATATGAGCAAATCCAGCGTTATGGATGTGACAAAAACTCAAAACATAAATGCACATAGAAAGTATATGTTAGAGTTATATTGAAACATCTGTTATATTTTTAAAAACAACTAACCACAGAGTAATGGGATCAGAAAAATATCAATCTGTAAACATTTTTAGACTTTAAATGAGTGAAATAAACATGCGTTATGAATGTGACCAAAAAATGTCTGCAAGTTTACAGTATACAACATACTTTCAGAAATTCTGTGACTTAAACTGCACAACCCTAAAGAAATAATGCTAATCAAAAGGACAAGAGTGGGCTCTCTGTAGAACAAAATTGATTGATTTTATTTTATTTTTCATTTTTTGCATTAATGGGAAAAAGCTTTGTTATGGATGTGACATCTCTCCGTTATGGATCTGACAGATGTGAAATGTCTTGTGTGATTTTGATAAATTAAATATAATAGTTTGAAAACATTGACCAAGACATTTTTAACTATTTTTAAAGTACCGTAAAATACTTGCTTATGCAAAAAAATGTAGAAACAGTTTTGCTATTTTGTTGAAAACTAAATTTTTTTTCATGGCAAGGTTGACATTTGCATGGAATTGCTCATATATAAAAAAGCAACATAAAAATACACTTCTATTATTAGTGTATATATGTCACGTTTCAGACCCGTAGCCAGGTCAGGTTTGGGTGGTTTGGTAGACCCAACCTCACTGACAAATGTCTAGAATTTGTCCCATTCATGAGCTCATTTGTCCTATATTGACTGCTATGCTATCATAAATAGAAAAAATAATCCATCGAAAAATGCTTTAAGAGTTAATTAGTTGAAGAAAATACAACATCCAACATCCAGCTGTGCAAGAAAATATATGACATAAGCAAAGTCATCTTTCGCTACTGTTTTTTTATTCTTGAAAGAAAACATGAGCACTAAAAAAGTGTAAAACACCAGAAGCGGCCCATATTAAAATCTATTTGAATACTATTTTGGCTATTGTTGTTATCCGTTAATTTTCAAATGTACTTTTTTTTTAACAAGAGAGGCTAGGAAAATTGTAAAGCTCTAAATTATTATTATTATTATTATTATTATTATTATTATTATTATTATTATTATTATGTTTACATTTTTACTATTTAAATGGTCAAATTCTCACTGAGGAAAGTGATTTGTCTAATAAATTATAATAGGCTACAGTTTTGAATTAAATTTTGTTTTCTAATGATATATGATGTTATAAATTTGATTTTAAAAATAAATATGTCATATTTCTTTATTCTAAATATTTACGAAATATATTTGGTACATCAAAAAGTGTGGTAACCATTTAACAAACTAATTCAGCTAAAAATTGTGCTTTAAATGTCACTTAACATTAAATTCAGTATTTAAATCTCATAATTAAATAGAAAATTTTGCGAATAATTCTGCAAAAAGTTCCAGAACCCCACTACCCCTATTACCAGGCTGGTTACAGGCCTGCGTTTAAACTTCACTATAACACGTAATCTAAGGAGCGCGTTCTAGAAACTTCCGGGGCGGAGACTGATTACTTTTATATGAACCTGAATTCAATTATCTAAACGTCATACTTGACGGTTGTTTTGTTTGGTGCTCGGCGGCTTGAATCGATGGGAGCTGCATAAATCTATATTTTCTATTTTTCTATCATTCTTCGATGATAGCGCGTCGATTATTTCATTTCCCTTGTAGCACTGGATAAAAATGAAGGAGTTGGTGGAAGAGATGCCTGATGAGGGATATGGATGCACCGTGGCTAATCGTTTTGGTCAGCTTCTGGGCGACGAGTCCGACCCTTTCGACATCCTATATGCTGCGGGGACTGAAAAAAAGCAGAAGAAGAAGAAAGAGGAGCCAAAGAAAACTTCAACCACGACTAAATCTGGAAAGAAAGAGTCTCAGAGGGACAGGAAAACCATCCTTCCCGCAGGTGGGGGTGGACAAGGTAGGTGAAGGACAGGACAATTTTACTCTACGCAACGTGAAAGACTTCGTTTACATCTAACTTTATAGTGCTTTGTTTGATATAAGTTGAGTTGTTTTTCTATGACAAGTTCGTCCTGGTCGTGAAGACGTTGAGGAGCGAATACAAAAACGCGTAACTTTTGACCGCAAATTCAACGATGCCGAAAAAACCCCCCTCAGTTTCTCTGTTGAAAGGTAACGTTAAACTTCTCGAGTTAGGTTACATGCTTGCTTTATTATTATTTTTTTATATTTATAATAATAATAATAATAATAATAATAATAATAATAATAATTATTATTATTATTATTATTATTATTATTGTCATTATTATTTTTAATGTATTTATTAATAGACCTGAGTTATTTTGTCTGCCTAACCTGGTCTGTTTGTAGGCCCGTGGATGTGCTGGACAGGCCTGCCAGGGGAAGAGGTACTGGAAGAGGAAGAGGAGCCCGAGGCCCAGGATTTCCAAGATCCAATGATGGATTTGATCAGAGAGGAAAGCGAGAGTTTGAAAGACACAGTGGCAGTGACCGATCGTGAGTAGATGTTCGTTACTGTCATACTGTCACAAGAGTGGTTAGCAGCTGTTAAGAGCTATTAGCAGTTTAAAGTTCACACAAACCTAAACGTATAGTTTTAAAAAAGGGTTTTAGGATGTACGCAGGGGTGGACTTAGTGGTTTGGGGGCCCAAAGCAATTGTTTTGTTGTTGTTTTTTTAAATAGTAATATAAACTGCATGTTAAATATATTTTAAGTGGAACTTTTTTTATTTTCATGATGTAAAATAAAATCACACACAAAAAAGCAGCTTTATAAACTAACTGTATGTACAATTAATAAGCCATATTTGTGATTTAGATTTTATTACTATTTGGAACCCGCTGATAAAAACGTTTCTGGAAAACTAATGTTTTTTTAATGCTTGAAACATTTTGTACACAATTCTTGAAAGTAGGAGTGTCCGATCTGAGGAGAAGCGCAGTGGCAGCGGATCTCGCAACTGGGGTTCCATGAGAGACCATATGAGGTGAGTGTTCATGCTTTATATAGTCATTTCATTTTGGAATGCTTTTTCTCTTAATGCTTTGAGATGGTTGTAATTTATTCATCTGTCCTGTAGTGTAATTGAAGTAGCTTTACCTAGTGAAGAGGTCACTGAAAATGAAGAGACCCAGGAGGCAGTTGAGACTGATGGAGAAAACAGGTCCGTTTCTCACAGCTGCAGGAAATATCTTGCAACTCGCTTGATGCTTGAAAGTGTGAATACAATTATGTGCTGGCTTTATGAACTTAAATTTCGTAACAGATTTCTAACTAATTTGTTATTGTATGCTTTCTCCTCCAGACCATCTGAGACTGAGGAAGTGATTGAGGTTGCCATAGAGATGACACTAGATGAGTGGAAAGCGCTGCAAGAGCAAAGCAGGCCCAAAGTAGAGCTGAATATCCGTAAAACTGAGTCATCTGTGCCATCCAAGGCTGTGGTGATCCACAAGTCCAAATTTCTTCAGGTAAAGTCTCCTATTATTTGTACAAAGTCTGTTAGGCACAGAGTTGCTCTTACTTTATCATATTACACATGCACACTACTGTCCAGAAGTTTTAGGTCACTAGTATTTTCGCCAAAAAAAAAAAACCCTGATCAGACCATCATCCAGTTCGTCTCGAATGACATGAAGAAACGGAACAAACTGAGACTAACTAAATCCAGAAGAACTTTGACAGTATCTCTAATAGGGATGCAACGATTATAGTCTGAGAATTTTTTTATTTTTTATCTGGAGAGACTTTAAATAAAATATTTTTATATGTGAATCTTTTTAAAATTGGACAGTTTTCATCAAAAGTAAACCTTAAACTGTTTTCTTTTTATTATTATTATTATTATTATTATTATTATTATTATTATTAATAATAACGTATTTTACCTTGTGTATTATTTATTGCTGTTGATGACTTAATTGTTAGAATATTTTTATAATTGGAGAAAGGTGTTATTTATAAAATGTGGTAAATTTTATTTAATAACAAAAAACAAACAATAGTTCATTTCTCTTTGGACTTAAATAAGTGCAATTTTTTTGCCATTTTAAACAATTTTACACTGAAAATAAATGACTGAACAATTTATTCGTTTACTTTTCGGCTTAGTCCCTTTATTACTCTGTGGTCGCCACAGCGGAATGAACCGCCAACTTATCCAGCATTTGTTTTATGCAGCGGATGCCCTTCCAGCAGCAACCCATCACTGGGAAACATACACACTTATTCACACACGCATACACTATGGACAATTTAGCATACCCAATTCACCTGTACCACATGTCTTTGGACTATGGGGGAAACCGGAGCACCCGGAGGAAATCCATGCAAACGCAGGGAGAACATGCAAACTCCACACAGAAACGCCAACTGACCCAGCCGCTCGAACCAGCGACCTTCTTGCTGCGAGGCAACCGCACTACCTACTGCGCCACTGCGTTGCCCCATGACAGAACAACGAATAAATAAAAATAGTATTAGTTAATCCAGTGTGTGTGTGCGTGCACTTATATTAGCCTCTGTGTTCAAGCTTGGAATTTTAAACTAGCGCACAGTTGGCATTACTGCAATTAGTTGCAGCAGTTTTGTTCTGTGCTGAAAGTGTTGAGAATCCTTTACAATTAATAAACTGTGGCAAATTATAGCGCGGTTGATGGTAAAAAAAAACAAACAGTTAATCGTTGCATCCCTAATGTCTAAGATGCTTTAAATAAACCTACCTGTAAATCTACAGTACTGTTCAATGTTTTAGGCACTTGTGTAAAATATTGCAAAATGAGGATCAAAAAAAAAAAAAGCATACTTTTTAAAAATAAATTAATTTATCAATTAACTTATATTAACTAAATCAAATCCACATGTGGTATGACCACACTTTTTTTTTTTATTTAAAACACTTGGTACACTTGCCCATAGTTTTTCAGGTAGCTTTGCAGGTAGGTTTTTTTTTTTTTAGGGATGATTTTTCGACTTAGGTATGATTCTTCTGGATTTTCTCATTTTCTTTTGTTTTAATGTCATTCCAGACAGACTGGATGATCAGCTAGTGCTCCACACAGATCTGTTGTCAAACTCCTTGTGCAGGCTATAGTCCCTTTTACACAAACAATCCTTTCCGGAAAATTACTGGCAATTTTCCGGAAGGGGGTGTATGTGTGAACAGGTCTTATTTATTTATTTTTTTTAAATACCGGTAAATTCGTTCCAGCTATTTTCCTGTAAAGAGAAGTTGTAACATTACCAGGAATTTGCTGAAATGCTGCGCTGTGTGAACGCAGAAGGAAAATTTCTGGAAAGAGCATTCACGATTGGAACATGCTGACGTGAAAGATAATGTTTTCATGTTTCATTCTTAATGCCAACTGTGTAAAAATTATTAATAAAATGCTTATGATAAGCCGTTGTTTGTTTACCTTCAAGCTCTGCTTCAGTTGCTTGACGCGTGTGCACATGAAGCAGCTGGTGAGCGTCAGCATATGTACATCTTGACACGCGAAAGTATTCCTCCATATGTTTTCATGAAAGTTGTTCACAATACAATCATAATCCGTCTACAGAGTTTGTAATGTAGTCTAATGTTCACAAATACAATCGCAGCTATTTAGAGGCCATTTCTGGTTAATGATGTCAGAATTTACCTGTATTTTGGAATGGACGTGTGAATGGTCCTTTCCTGGAAAATTCTGTGTGAACAGTGCTTTTGAACTTATCGGTAAAGTAGTTCCGGTAATTTTCCGGATATTTACCGGTATCGCTGTGTGAAAGGGGCTTATAATCTAATTGTATAATTGCAATTAATGACAAAAAAATTATGTTTGGAAATGTAAATTGGTCATTTGAATCGACATGCTACAGAAACGTATAAAGAACCAACTTTAAACCTTTTACTTGGTGAAAATACTAGTGGTCTAAGACTTTTGCACAGTACTGGATATAATATTTATTTCAAAAAAATATTTATAGAAACAAGATGGCATGGATGAGGATGTGGTTTTCCGCCGCCCAGCCAATGACATCACCTGTCAACTGGAGTTCAACTTTGGCAGTCTGGATCGGTCCACTCGTGGTGGAAGAGGTGGACGAGGTGGTCGTGGCCGTGGGGCTCCATTTATGCCGACCCTACGATCTCCACAAAAATTCGATTCTGTAAGTCAGTTTTGCGTTAGAAACCAGTCATATGCCTGACAGACACAGTGCTGGGAATTGCAAGACTTTAATGCACTTTACAATCCAGCTTTATTTTCATGCTGTGTGAGCCTTTAGATGGTTTGGGTCTAAATCATGTTTTATTTTTAGGCTCCAAACCCAGATGATCCGGAAGATTTCCCTGCACTGGCTTAATGCCCTTTTGGAGGAAGTGTGTGATGATCAAACATATGTTGGTAACACTGAAATGGGCAATATGCACTTGAAATTATTAAAAAAATCAATGCACAAATTTGGTTCTTTGCATTTTCTGTAACTCTCATTGTAAATAGTTTTGAAACTTTTGCTTTTGTTTAGAATGAATATTTTAAGAGGCTGTAGTGGTTTGTTCTAAAATAAAGCAGCCTGTTAATGGCACATACTGGTGCTGACTGAACACTTTATTTCTTGGATATATTCATGGTTCTATGTTTTGCACCATGTAATAATGTGAAGGGATTTTCATTGTTTTTCTTGACTAGCAAAAGCAAAGACCCTTCAGTTCAGACACTGGCAAAAACTTCAGCAGCAGCCAGTACATAAACCATGTTATATTAGCGAGAAAGCTCACTTGATGTGTCCGAATAAAGTTTTCTTTTATTCTGGATATCAAGGGCAGTGATTGAGCACTAACATTGAGGCTATTTTGGATTATTAAATACATTTATACTGATTTTGACAGGCTCTGAGAATTCTTCAAAATTGACACTGAATGGACTTCTCTGCAACTCTTTTCATCAGAATAGATTGTTCAACTTGCCTCCATTTAGTTAAAAAAAACATTTTGCAATAACTTATGAATTTTTCATTTTGGCCAGTTAATGTTCTTGTAATTTTCCTTTGTGGAATCCACAAGAGAGTATGTTTTCTATAAATGTTAAGCAGCTTTATTTATTTGAGAACCAAATAATCCTGAATGCTAATGTGACATGGAAGACTGGGGTCATGGTGCTAAAATTCAACTTCTCACGGAAGCTAGTAGTGTGATTTTATAGATTAATATTTTACATTAGTAATATTTCCAGGGACATGGAATTTTAAAAGGTTCGTTCTTGATATTAAAAGTCAGGGATTTTATATATATCAGGGATTTTTGTTTTACGCTTTTAAATTTTTTACATTTAATCAGTCAATTATTATAATTAGTTTTTTCTATATCGTTTGATTATTATTTATTTTTTTCATTATGGTGTTTTTATTCCTATTAGGTTATTTTACAGCTCCATTTTTACTTCATGCTTTTCACAACTGGCGGTCACTGAAGTCAAACACAATAATATACATTTTAAGACTTCAAAATGAGCAATTCAAAAACTAAGTGTTAAAGTAGATGACAAAAAAGCTAAATTTAAAGTTTGGAAAACTAATAAGGCTATCACGCATGGAACACCTAAGCCCTTCACAACCACACAAACAGTATGTACCTCAGATTTTTAAAATTTATTTTTTCCCCAAAACCTAAGATAAAATATTTAGTGTTCTCTGTCGTGTTAACTAAAACCATCTTAATTTTGTTATTACTTTAACATATTTCAATATTACTTATATAAGCACAGCAGCCTGGTTTTTTTTTTTTTTTTTTTTCTCTTTCTTTCTTGATTAGAGGTCATGGAAATGCAGCTTTTTAGTCTATAGAAGTTATTGAGAATAAAGTGGGAATCCTGTGTTTCAAAATAGTTTTCTCAGGGTGTCTGGGGCCTTAAATATCTGTGAATTGATTAATCAATTTAATACTTTAAGGCTGTTAAATTATATGTAATGCCTATTTTACAAGGTTTACATTTTGTAACCTTTTGGATAATGCAATGTTTGGTAAATTTGGCTACATTTAAAATATTGAGGTTTTGTGTAGAAATCGATTAAATCCTGCTAGATGTGATCGACATCTTTTGTGTTTACTGCAGTCACCAAGGATTGTTTTTAAAAATCTGTGACATACTAACAGTCACATGCATTTGTATTTTTTTTCTGGCTTCTAAATAGGGAGTCGGATGATTTTTTTTTTTTAGTAAAAATTGCAGTTGGTCATATAAAATAAGATCAGTGCATCAATGTCTTTAATAGATAAATGTGTTGAGTTGTACTAAATGGCAGACTAAAACTTAAATTAATTTTAAATGTCAGTTAGTTAAGGCCCCACAAGTATTTATTTGTTTATTTATTTTTGCTGGTCTAATTATTTTTTTGTAGTTCTCTTTCTTCTGGACCTAAAATATAGGTAGTCAGGTAAATAAATTCTCTTGTGCTTCATTATACAGCCAGTTAAAATGTCGCCTATTACTGGTAGAAACCTAAAGTGGCGATAAGGTCTTAATGTATGTTTTAAAAGGATTTGAATTTCACTCTGATTCCTGTAGCCTACCCTAATTAAACTTTTGAGATCGATTCAATATAATGGTGAGCATGAAAGATAAATAGAATGAAAGAAATGTATATGCAGCCTATGAAGATGAAATTTACGTTGAGTTCCTCTTATGGAGTAGGAAAGAGATTCTGAATAAACTTTGAATTCAGCCTCTTCTTGGAGCAGTGATTTAAAGTTCCACCAGGGGGAGTAATACCCCAGAGAATAAGTTGTATGTGCTCCTGCTGCCGGTAGAATGTTCCAGCCCCAAAACCCCCACCCCTCCTATGTTCTTCGTCTCCTTTTTTTAATGCATGTACACTATTTCTCTTGTGCAGTGAGCAGTGGTGATTCTCCAAGCAGAACTAGATCATGTATTGCATACGGTCACCCTCTGTTTTGAACAAAGTTCTGATGTCTGGAAATACTACTACTACTACTATTGTGGGTTGACAAGTTTCCTCTAAGCTCGCCGTGCTCTGGCTGCTGATGGAATGTCACACTGCTAGTCATACAGTGAAGGGAAATTAAATTTACAATGGGCTGTTTCCTCCAACTCACCATGTATCACTATAGGTTTTGGCAGTTTGCAAGACAACACTGCCAATCTTGCTGAAAAGACCCGGGTAGCTCTGTCCTGCAATCCTGCCAGCAGCCAACTCTGGAAATCAGATTCGTCATTGAGGAAATGGACAGTAGTGAAAGAGCCTCACATCTGCAGATATCACTTTTTTTTTTTCCAGCTCCGCCGTCCCTCTTGATTGCTCTGACACTCTTATCTTTGAGCTATAAGAGTCTTGTCTTGGCGTAGTCATACGATACACACTGTTTTAGTCTTTGAAGAGAGTCTGTTTTTTTTTTTTTTTTTTTGGAGGGATTGGGCCAGATTCCCGTGGCTAAGGTGATTGTAAATGTTAGGCTTAAGTGTTCGTTCTTCATTCTCATGGCTGTTTTTGTTTCTGTGGATAGTGTTGAGCTGCTGAAACACACACAGGCATGAGCTCATTGTACTTGACAGAGTGAATCCAGATGGATAAAGCAGTGATACTGGAAGGATGTGTGTACACTATTTTTCTGCACCCAAATCCAAAGTTTTCTTTGTCTTGGCATCTTATGTTTTTCCCCATCCTCTGTATATCTATTTGGGCGATCATGAACGGTGCGTGTCTGTAATTAACTGTCAAATGTTTTGAATTAATATAGATCCATTGGGGAGTAGAAACAAATGGTGATTGATCATTGGCCTCTGGACCTAAAGAGTGATTGATTCGGTGTGGTGTTGAGTTTGGTATAACCCCAAAAAAGCATTTGTACCTTTTGCGGTTTATTTTTCCCTGAACAAATGTTAGGGTAAATCTTAAACAAGTGAGATCTTGTTTTCCTTCAGATTATTGTAAGACTGTTTGCTTGGTGTTGCTGCAGATGCAGTAGAGCGGTTGGTCCTATAAGCAAAGCGAGATGATCTGAGCTCAGCTGACATTCAAAGTCTTGGATTCGCTTGTGTTTCATCTGCTTTGGATTTGTTCGTTATCCTTCTGGGATTCAGGAAAAAAAGAACATTTGGAGTTTGTGTTTTTTCCTCCTTGACATTTATAGAGTTTAAAGAAATATGACCGTTTGAAGAAATCTCTTAAGAATTTAGGACTACTAAAGAAATAATAATGGTAAGAGATTAATGACAAATGTGTTGATTTATGCTCCTTTTATAACTGAACTCTTCACTGATTATATAAAGTTTGAAGATGTTTAGATTTCATATTTGTGCATAAACACTGGTGTATGTATTAATTAGCTGTGTTTAATCTAAATGGGTGTTTTTCATCACTTTGGCGGAGAAATTTAAACATTTGCACATAGTTTCTTAACCATGTTATGAAATATTACAGACTGATTTAATTTACATGGTGATTTGTTAAATAATTTTGTAAATATTTCCAACTGTATACACAGGATCTAAATTGTAGCAGTTTGCACCATGCAAATGTTATGGAACTATAAAAGTAAAATGATAAATTTGACTTATTTTAATGTTCCCTGAATAAGTAAAATGGGTAATAAAAATCTTTTTTTTTTTTATGAGCTAGTTGAAACGCACTCAGATTCAGGGTTCCAAATATACTATTTAAATAAATCAGGGCTGCCCAAACGTTTTTTGTATAAACCAAAAAACAAAATATCATTATGAGCTGTGGGCTGAAGGTAAATGCACCAAACTATATTACATTAAATTTGCCATGGGTAAATTCCTAATTTATTTCATATTTAAAAAAACAAACAAAAAAAGTTACTAATCGTATTAACTAATTCAGTATAACTTCAAAAAATGATAACTTATTGCAATAAAAACATCAGTGGAGTTCAATGTTGAATACACTGGTCAAGCAGAATCTGCCTTTGCCTTGATTTGCTCACCAAGTCTGCATTGTCTCTGTCCATCAGGTATGTACATTTAAACTAAATCTGATTTATTAACAATATTTGATTGATACATTTAACTTCAATTAGGTTTTTAAAATAAAACAGACAAAAGATAACATTAGATTTGAAAAGACAGTCCCCAAACAGATCTCTAAACAGCCAACATCATACTTTCTCTCGTCTCAAATAGGATGGTGGGACAAATCAAAGGTTACCGTGGGCCTAGTTTGGTCATCTCTGATATAGATGATGTTATTTTAAATGAAAATGTATTTCAACTTTAAATGGATAGTTCAGGTGATGAAGTGGCGCAGTAGGTAGTGCCTCACAGCAAGATGGTCGCTGGTTCGAGCCTTGGCTGGGTCAGTTGGCGTTTCTGTGTGGAGTTTGCATGTTCTCCCTGCGTTCGCGTGGGTTTCCTTCGGGTGCTCCGGTTTATCCCACAGTCCAAAGACATGCAGTACAGGTGAATTGGGAAGGCTAAATTGTCCGTAGTGTATGTGTGTGAATGAGTGTGTGTGGATGTTTCCCAGAGATGGGTTGTGGCTGGAAGGGCATCCGCTGCGTAAAACAAATGCTGGGTAAGTTGGCGGTTCATTCCGCTGTGGCGACCCCAGATTAATAAAGGGACTAAGCCGACAAGAAAATGAATGAATGAATGAATGGTTTACCCAAAAATGAGAATTACCTCATCACACTCCCTCGTGTGCTTTAAAACATTTGATTTTTTTTTTCTGTTGGACAACATATTCTGAAAAATGCTGTTAGCTGGTTGTCATCAACTTCCATGGTTTCCTACAATGGAAGTCGATGGCTTTCATCATTCTTCAAAATATCTTTCATTAAACTGGCTTAACCACATGAGGTAGAGTAAATGATAAGGTACATCTCATCATCTTTGATTATTTAGGTAGATATTCTACATTGATGGAACATCAAGAGCTTACAAAATCACATTAATAATCTCACTTGCCAAACAGCAGCAAGAATTGCGTTCACCATTCCCGTCTCTCTCTAGCTCATTAAAATTCCTGTCCTCCCTTGGGTTCTGCTCTATGATTGGACAGCTGTACTAGAAGCCTAAATTCCCCCTTTCACTCCCTTGTTTTTCATGCTGTCTCAAGGTTGTGCACTATGGTAAATGGGTGTGGAGCTCAAGGAGGCAAACCCATATTGATTAGAGCTTTAAGGCTAGAGCCGTTAACAACCTTGAATCCTGAAGAGCAAGTCCTACAGAGACTTATTTGACCACGGAAATGTAGTCTGATAAACTACATGCCACTTTCAGGACTCTCTTTCATTCATCTCAAACAAAGAAATTCTACCTCACGGAGTGATCGTTTACTCCAAGACGAACTGCACAAACTTTCTATTTGATCTGAGTAATGCATGCAGGGATATGCATGTATTTGTACCGTTTTCATGCACATTTGATGTATTTTCAAACAGGCCGGTCATATCAAAGTCTTAACCCGTATCTATTAATAATAAGCTGCTAATCAATCGAGGCCTTAGAGACACAGGCTGCTTTTGCCCTGTAGGGAGAGCTGCGGCCAATCAGCGGTGCCCATGCTCATTATTAATTCAGTAGCTGTGGGACCTCTTAGCTCTCTACCCCTCTGAGTTTAGAGCTCTGTGTCAGCACAAAATGCATCTATCACAATTTGGCCTTCTTGGTGTATTGATTTAGGTCTACTACGTTAAATGTATTCAAGCAACAAGTTATTTTAGTCATCGCTGTGGGAAATTAACATCCGTGAGATGTTATAGAATTATTGGCATTAAATATTCTGTTTAGGATGCAGTACTGGTTTATTTAATTATTTATTTATTTAATTTTTATCAGTATAAGATGAGTATCAAACTTGAATGGTGAAATCACAGGAGCTTATAATACTAGTGGTTGAACCAGCTTCCATCTTAAAGCGAAACTATTTCTAATTTATAATGTTTATTTCAAAATTTATTTATTTCTATAGTATATTTCTGATGTTTATCAGAGCCGTCTTGTGTCATTGGTTGAGATTTTTCTGTGACTGAATGGCAAGGGTGTCATTATATTGTTCATTATAGCGATTTATTTGAAACACATTATTTTTTAAAACTCAACAGCAGCTGCGTTCCGTTCCTAAGAGCTCATCCTTATGACCTAATCTCTTCGAAAGGCTTACTCTCCAAAATGAGTGCTTTCAAGGGATGCTGGGTGCGCATTATCTGTGTCATAAATTAAACATGCACGGAAAAAAATCATGAGAGATAAAAGCATTCATCACTTGTACCCTTCGAAGTCCTTCGTTCTGAAGGATTGTTTGAAGTGGCCAGTGTTGAGCACTGGTTTGAAACGCTTGTTCAATGTTCTCACTCTCACAAGTGTGGATTCATCCGATTTGGAATGAAGAGAGTCATTTTGAGTGAGTCACTGAATCATCTAACTGATAGGTATAAAACAGTGTCAACAAATTATTCATTCAACTAGTTCGGCTAGTTCATAGAAGAATAAAAACATTCATTTATACAAGAACAAACCAGGCAAGCTTTTAAATCAATTGATTACTTTTTTCAGAACAAACCGAGGGAGTCATTGAATTACTTTGCAAATACAAACCTTGAGAGTGAGTCATTAACTATTCCTTCAACTGATTCACTCAAAACACTCATTCATAGATTAAATGAAGGACAAACCGACTGAGTCATTAAATGATTCAATCAGCTGATTAGCTCATTCACCAGCTGATTCATTAAGAAATAAACCAAATGTCATTCAATGCATTCAACTGATTCGTTCAAAACACTGTTTCCTACTGGAACAAACCATGTTAATGAGTCGTTTAAATAATTAATGTACTGGTGCTGTATGTATGTTTTGTCTTTTCTAAAGCATAAAAATAGCATATGTTTGCAGATATTGAAGAAACGTGCTCCGTGAACATTCTTGTTGATCTGAAAAACAATGCTGAAGTCAGTTATTCTGCTTTTGTTCTTTTTACCCGCCCAATGCCAGTTTAGCCAATTATATTTCAGCACCCCAAGGTTGCTTTGATGGAAAACCGCATGTTGCTTTCATTCAGAAAGAAAGGCTCTCAAAGTATCCGTCTGTGACCGAAATGAGATATCCGGTGGACAATAGCAGACTCCAAAATGAGACGCAGATTTAATGTTCCACATGATGTTATTAGCAAATAATATATTACTATTGTAAACGTTAGTTGAGCAGGTTACATTGTTGCCCTGTGTCCTAACAACACGGTACGTGGGGAGCTTTGCATTAAGCAATTTGGCTGTTTGCGCCAGACGAAACATGGCAGAAAATTAAGTACAGCCATTCAGAAGCACAGAATATGCACCGACTCACGAATTGGTAAGGTTTATAATCTAATAATAGATATTAAATCTCTTTAACATTATAAAAATGTACATGCTGAATCACTCGTGTTGGTTTTGAATCACACCTCTGAAGTTCAGTTTCAAACTGTTTATTTGAACTTTTTTTTTTTTAAGGTAAACTATCTGCTGCTGCTGCTTTCAGTATATGGCAATACATGTCACGTAAAGTGGCATTCAAACTCACATTGCTAGCATTTAACACTGAATAAAGCATGTGAGGTGTACCTGAGGTGATCATTGTCAGTTTTCTGTTGTTGAGCAGCAAGAAATAGAAGCAGTTTCTAAAATAAATATTTCAGATGTTGGTTGGAACAATAACCCAAAAAATTCTACCAATCAGGTTGCTTCGAGAAAAAGCATGCCCATAGCACACCTAAACCGCAATGCTTTATTGGTTTACCAGTTTCATTGCAGTCATGACAAACAAACATTGGGCCCAATTCAGGCCCAGTTATGGTTTATAAACTTGGCTGAGGCTTGGCCCAGATATGGTACATGTTTGGCCCTTGACTGGAAGCCAAACTTGGTTTAGTCATGTACCGTAATTCACTACGGCATCTGGGCCAAGCAAAAGCTGAATTTGTGGGCCAGAGAAATTGAGCTATTTGGGTATTTTCAATTTCACAATGTTTCTATTACAGCATCGATGTTGTAATGTAATTGAAATTTAATCAGTTAAATAGACTTAAGCATCCATTTGGTTGTTAAAGTGTAAAAAGAGATAAAAGACTCTGTAAACGCTAGCGCTGTCATTTAGTCGCAGGCTAACCCAGAAACTCCATTGATAATACTGGGGTAAAATGAATCTCCATATTGTAAAGACATGGTGCGGAAAAATAGAATGTAATGCAGTACTTCTTGTTTGGTCTGACACCCACTTTATATCGAATCTCAGCCTAGCAGTGAAGATCACTATTTATTTATTTTTTTATTAATTTTTTTTTATTTTTTATAAAGAAATCAGATCTGAAATGCGGCGATTTTGTAGGAGATGACAATTCATCAGAATCCCTGGGCCTGGCTGACTGAAATAAAATTTTGTGTGCATATACCCTATTAATGGCTAATTTATGCGAACTTGTGTAATTTCATTCTTGTGTTTTCACACAATCTGCTCATGTTTAGTGCTGGCTAAGATCATGATGTTTTGAAATAAACAGGCGGGCTTAGTGATTTGGAAGCCCTAAGCAATTCAAGGTATGGGGCCCTTTCTCTGTGGAGATATATATATATATATATATATATATATATATATATATATATATATATATATATATATATATATATATATATATATATAATTTATTTATTTATTTATTTTTTTATTTATTTATTTTTTTGTATTTTTTGTAAATGAACTAAGTGGAACCTTTATCTTCTCAATGTAAAATTACATACAATAAAAAATTAACAAATAGAAATCAAGTTCACAAGCGATGTACAGTTAATCGGCCATATTTCTGGTTAGATTTTAATATTTGCATGTACAGTACAGAAGGCACATTCCACTATTCATGGGGCCCCAAGTTTTGAAAAGTAATAACATTAAAAACTTAATGGTTGTTGAAAGATTTTACAACATATGATAGAAAATTTACAAAAGAGCTGTATGATTAAATATAGGCTTCTTGGCATTGTTCGAGGCCCTAAGCAGCTGCCTTCCTCACTTGGTTAAGTCCACCTCTGCAAATGAGATTGCAAAACCATTAAAAGTTTGTTTCCTATGAGAATGGGTTAAAATGAACTGTATATTAAAAAAAAAAAAATTTGACAGCAAGAGTGAATTTTGAGCTACTCAGAATGAGTTTTCTAGTTTTACAGACAAATGTACCAGGTCTGGTTTCCATGGCTGTATTTGAATTAATTATTTAAAACCTTTTTTTGTACACTTCTTACCGTTTCTGTTATTGTGATGAAGGTGGCTAACCTTGTCTGAAAAAATTCAAGACATGACTAATCAAAACAATAATATTCCTGCACCACAGAGTTGGGACTGTTTGAAAATGTTCAAATTACTTATTCCTTTTTATTAAAACACAAGCAGGTCACTGGAGATTGTCTGTATTCTGCTCAGTTTCTGTCTTTTTAGGGCACTAGACATTGTGTGGTCTGACCTACCCCGACCTAAACATGTCATGTAGGCTATTGAACGTGGATAAATGCCCTCAGGTGATTCTCTTTTAGTCCGCTGCTGTTCTCCCTGTGGTGTGATACAACACGGCCCTGACAGGTTATGGAAGTGCAGTCCAAACACAGCACTGTAGAGCTGTTTAATTAGTTCACACTCTCCACGGTAGACACCCAGAAGGCCCTTCAGCATGCTTACTTTATCTTAATGTGTTTACCGTCACAAATAACCTGTGTCACATTTATCAGCAGGCTCTGACCTCTTTGGTTTCTTTGAGAGTCGAGGCGGTACTGGCGATGCTGTTCTTCTCTATGCTCCTTTTTTTGTGAGCATGTACATCTCGGCTATGCATTGGCAGGGTTGTGCAAAAGTAAGATATGTGTAGGCATGTGACTGCTATGAATATTTCATTTGAGATGTGATTTTTAGCAACAAACAATCTGTGAGCTGTAGGTCAAGGACTATTTGTTTTGCATGCATATGTATGACCGCTGCGGCCTGAGGGATGCGAATATCTGCCTTATATTATTATGTTATTATTAATATCCCAGACTGTGCCAGAACTGTTTCCATGACTGTGTAAAGGTTATTGTAATGGTGCAAGTGGGTGGCGAGGTGGGCATCTGCCCTATAAACCCCTCCTGGGGTGCACAGAAGGGCATTTGTTGGTTTTCATTTGATTTGTGAAAACTTGTAAAGAGATGTGCAATTCCTTATTTATATGGAAACTTGGAATATTTGACAAGGCGTTTTTTTTAAGTGCAAGAGATTTTCTCAATGTAAACAAGTTTATGTTATGAGAAAGTCAGAATGGTAAGGTGTAATTTCAGACTTGTGAATCAATCTTAGAATTGCAAAGTATAAACTTGGAGTGTAGATGTGAGAAATTGGAGACACTACTCGCTGCAGAGCCATTTGAGCTCCAGCGAGGGGGAGCTTGAGCTCTCGCTCCTCCTCCTGTAAGCTGTTTTAATGCGTACACCCACCCCACCCCTAACCCCAGCCCCCCATAACATCACTTGCCCCTTGCAGGAGCTCAGTTCTGCCCAAGTGGCTCTGCAGTGAGCACCACTTGGGTCAGGAGAGAAATTTCGCAATTTTGAAGGTTAAAGGTTAATATCTTCTATCAGTTCTTTTTTTTCCCTTAATTTAATGTATTTTTAATCACAACTTTTTAACATTTTCAATTTTGAATCTTTTGGGTCACTTTTAATCCTTAGAATGTTGTCTAGAGCAAAAGGACAGAAAACAATGAAGCGAAACAAAATACTTACCCCATTTGGTCTACACAATTTTTTTAATTGTCTGTTATTACAGTCGCTGTGTCGGATTATGTTTTTTTTTATTTTTGTCTAGATAAAATCTTGATGTGCTGTAGGTACCAAATATGCATTGTGTGTCTATGATGCTCATGTGCCCTGCGCACCTTGCATTTTAACTGCCTGCTGCACCTTGCATTTTTGCCGTTGCGCATTGTGCGCTCGTAGTTGAAAGTCAACCCTGAGTGGAAAATACGCACTACGTCACTTGCGTCTTTTTCATTCGCCAATCAAATAAAAGCAGAGGCAGGGTTTTGTTGAGATGACGGCAGTGTTTGTGTTTGTTGCGTCAAGAAATGTGAAGTCATACAGCTCTGGATAACTTGAAACAGTGACCACTAGTCCCTCCTCGATCTTTTAAAGTCTCCATAGTCATCTTCACAACACAAACACTGCTGTCACCTCAACGGCAACCCTGACCCTGCTTTCATTTGATTGGAGAATAAATAAGAAGCGACTGATGTAGCGCTTTTTTTTTTCTCGGTTGACTTCACCTGCGAACGCACACTGCGGTTCGACAAAAACACGAGGCGCAGCAGGCAGTTAAAATTTGTCACGTTAACAAACCTTGCACACTGAGTCCGATGCAAATTAATCCATTACGAAAAAAACGCAAACCATTTCGGAGTCAGTTCAAGAAGTGATACTTTGTTCTTCTCGCTTCTCCAAAGTAGAAAAAGAGAGGAATAGGCTACATATTGTGTTCATCCAATACTGCATAGAGAGGAAGGAGAGTTCAAATATCAAAAAGTTGCACTGGATTATCTCCAAATGCAAAGTTTATTTCAGGAAATCAGTGGAATTTTGATACATTGCTTTAGACACTTCACACAAACAAATCTTGGACAGAGACTAGCAGTACCTATAGACATTTACAATAGATGGCGTTGATGTGTCGAAGCAATGGACTGAAAGCAGACCATGCTTTCTATTATAATGTCTATGGGCAATACATCAAATGCATGGACACACACACAGCAGCAGCAGGGAAGAGGTGCCCATTTCACTGAATCCAGTCACGGGTTCTAAACTGTCCGCCACATTCTGTCTTTATGTTATGCACTGTGTTTGTCATAAAGTTATCTGTGGCTCAAATAATGGCATTTTGTATTTAGCTTTTCGTTTGTACAGTGGCTCTGAACTGTCAAACTCTCAAAGCACTTTTTCGGATACAAAAAGCGGAAAAAAGGGAACCTGGTTCAATTTTATTTTATTTCTTAATTTTTTTATTTATGACGGATAAATGTTGCGGAGACAGTGTGTCAATATGATTGACACAACATGAGGTCAAATAAATTTTTTAACATGTGAAAATTATGGACGAAATTTCGTATTCAGATTGTAATGACCTTTAGAGTGGACAAAATAACTCTGAGATATTTGCACATCAACAAGTTTTTAGCATGCTTCTCTAAAAGTGTATGTTTAAAGGGTGTTTTTTTTATTTTTTTTACCTTGCTTACTGACATGGTAAATGAGTAGTGGGCGAGAACGATTTGTCCAGGTGGGAGCTTTTGATATGTGGACCCTCAAGGGTGGTCACGCAGATCTCCATATCACAGTGGGCCATGCTGACTTTGGAGATTTGTATTTGTTGCTTCCCTACTGTTTTAGAAATGAAAACTGCAACATGTTTTTACCTCGCAAAAAAAGGTGCCGCCCATTGACTTATATAAGTGTGTTGACCTGAAAATGTGGCAGAAAATGAAAGCTTGAGTAATAATCATCGCAGGTTAAATACGCACTTATGCTAGTACGTGAACTAGCTGTGAATGAGTTAAAGCGAAGTATACACCGTGCTTGTCGGTGTGTATCTGTTTGTGTGTGTCTGCAGATAAACAAAGTAAATGGGAATCCACAGGAGAGCATGGCTCATGCTAATGATGACTATTTAATTGAAATTAGTAGAGAGACAGCAGCTCGTATTACAGCTCCCTGCCTCTCTCTTCACCTCTTTCTCTCTCGGTTTTGCCTGGGATGTGGCATGGGCTGCAATAGTAATTACCTCTCAGTCCGAGGGGGAAAAGCGAGTCGTGTTGCTGCTTTTGACGAACGCCTTTGACTCGTTGGGAAGTTTTCAAGTCAAACAAGACTGTGCAAAATCACAGCTGCTCAACGCCATCATTATTCCCCATCAAATGGAGGCTCAGAGGCTGTTTGCACATCCATGCTTGGCATCACCACAAACATTTTAACAGGGAACTATGAAAATCATATTCATTGAGTTCCTTCGGTCGAGCCTTTAGTGTTTGAGTTATGGTTGAAGAAATACGCCTGCTTTACAATGATACTAATGCACAGAGAAGTTCTAGCAAAAACAGTTTACTCAACATCTGTTGGTTCTTTTTCTGAAATTATGAAGTCATATTAGCTAGATATCAATATACATACGCATTGATGTCGCAATGTGCGAGTCATATTTTAAACTTCGCCGCCTAGCCTACAGCTCCACACAAGAAGTTTGGCCAAAGGAGAAATGGTCGTGCCCAACTGTTTCTCAAGTTTTTTTTTTTTTTTCCTTCACTTTAGTCAATTGGTGAAGTTTGTTCCTCGCCACTTTCAGCAGTGTAATTTAAACCACAATGAACTGAACTGAACTGATCTTCAACTCTGAAAACTGGACTGACACATTTTCAATGCACTAGAGCTTCTATGTTAAGCTGCTATGACACAGTCTACATTGTAAAAGGGCTATAGAAATAAACATGAATTGAATTGAACTTAAAGTTTATTATTTGCATGTGTTTTTAAGATCTGACTGTAAGAATTTGAATCAAATTGAAGCCATTAGAGCACAATAAATGAAATGTTTGTAGCTTAAAGATGAATTGTACATTTTATATATATTTTTTACTCAATTGAAGCTAGTGTTATTATTATAATTATATGGTGCTTATTTAATTTCTGCTTCTAAATCCTGTTTGATTTGCCCGAAAATCACAAATCATTGTTTATTTGCATATTTTTTCAGTTGTAATTAACTTTGCTTGTCATTTTTTAAATGATATTTTATGCAGATAAACTCCCCTACAGATTCAACCCAATTGATCTAAAATTACAAATTCTTTATAAGCTATTCAAGTCATCTGCTGAAATTGCATTTATATCGCAATATATATTGCAGTGAATGAAAATATTGCAATGTCAGTTTTTTCCAATATCGTGCATCCTTAATATACAGTATTTAGGTATGCTTCGATCGATTGGCTGAAATCGGTATTGGCCGATAATCACATTTAACGACTCGATCGGTACTCTGATCTGGCCGGTCTCATGTTTACAACCCTGAGTTTTCAACCCTGGTTATACATCCACAGCGCTACAACACATGATCATTGTTTTCAAATTGCATTGTCAGTAATTTTTCTTTAAATCTGTTTTTTTTCTCTATAATTTTTTTTGTAAAGCTGCTTCTTACCATTACATGAATGCAACATCCTTAATTTATTCTTTTAGGTGAGGTGAGAGCTCATACAAAGAGGAAAAATGTGCTTATGCAGTTGCAAAGTTAAAAAGTTTGAAGCATCAGAATCGGTATTTGGTATCGGCTGATCACAATGATGAGGAATCAGTACTCTGTATCGGCTGCAAAAATCTTGATTGGAGCATCCCTAACAGTATTCAATATTATTGCATTCCTGTTTACTGATTTAAAGGGATAATTCACTCAAGTGAAAATTCTGTCACTTACTCATTGTCCACTTGTTTCCAAAACCCTCTTCAAATGGGGGAGCCATTGACTTCAATAACACTTATGTTTCTATTATGGATGACAAAAGCCTTTTTTTTCTCCAACATTCTTTAGAGTATATTGTTTTGTGTTCAACAGAAGGAAAAAAAAAAATTTAGTTCACTCAAATTACGTTTGCTGCTTGTTCAAACTACTTATTACAAATGTGTTGAAACGACACAATTCTTAAAGTTTTTTTTTTAATGTAATTGTTATGTTCAACCCACATAACTTAGTCAACTATTAAGTTAACTGAATTGATTTGTGTTGGGACAACATGAAGGAATTGTTTGGAACCTGCATTTTTTTTACTGCACTGTAAAAAATGCTGGGTTCCACACAATAATTCATGTTTTCCCAACACAAATCGATTAAGTTAACAGTTTTAGCAAATTTATGTGGATTAAACATAAAACAATTAAGTTGTCCCAATGAAATCTCAAGAATTGTGTTTGAGCTCATTTTAATCAAGTAGTTTGAACAAGCAAAAAACATTTTTTTTTAAAGTGTCGGTTGTGACTGGAGTGTAAGTAAATAAGGATTTTTTTTGTTAACTATCCCTTTAATTTGTATCAATTATTACAATAAGATCAATATTTAAACTCTTAAAGAGCAAACTTTAAAACACTAAAACCCTAAAAATCCCCAGTTTTATACAGTGAACTCAAACATAATGAAAAGCTTCAATAAAGAATAATGGATGTTGTGTGTGACTCAATGTTTTGAATGATGCCATTACAGTGATTTGTCCACATAAAACAATTCAGAACAATGACTTCCACCTGAGATAATGAAGTCGTAAACAAAAGAGAGAATACAATATAGTTAACTCACAGCTACTGTATGCCGTTCTATTACTAAAATAATTTGTTTTTCACTCAACAGTAAATATATGAAAACCAGATGGATTGGAAGCCTGTAGCTGTCAATTTTTGGAGCAAATGGAAGTATTTGTGAAAGAGGCACTTGACTGTTGAATGGAGAATATGTGCATAGTGGCACCATCAGACACTGTTAGTTTCAATTTACATAACAAACGCGCATGTTTGAAAGGGATGTTTCAGGTCTGTTGGCTTACATTGTTTGTGTGAAGAGAGATTCTGCAGATGAATATTGACGAGAAGCACATCTTCTCAAATGATTCATTTGCTGAAATGAGAAAAATCACAGGACAGGTTTGACTCTGTAATGAGGAAGAGATGAACTTTGGCAAGAGTGGTTTCTTTGATGTCTGTATATGAAGCTTTGTGGGTGCGTAATTGGTCATTTTCTTTTAATGACTGATGATTTTGTGTTACTTCAGCCTGTCATTCATAGTATTTAGCAAAACGAAACAGATGTAGTCTGTTTATGTTGCGGCTGCGTGTTTTTTTTCCTTGATTTTGTAGAGATCCCAGTCAAATTAAATTTTTTCTTTTGTTTGACATTTCCCTGCACAAACTATAAACTGTATATTCAATAAATCAGACATGACTAATTATGTCTACATTTTTTGTAATGCGCTACTTTGTCACACAAGTTCACATGCACGATCAAGATAAGAAACTTGTAAAGAAAATTTATCTCAAATTTACTCTATCTCAAAGTTTGCACTTTTATATGGCATATAACATCTTGACTCTTTCAACCTAATTTCATATATTGGCGGTTTATACAACATCAATAATGATAGGGAAGAATTTATGTAATTTGTTATTCAGTTCCATAGTGATGTGGCTGATTCAGTTACAGTATAATGCATTTACTTTATCAGCTATTACTTTTAATCTTCATGTTAAAATGACTAGTTTGATAATATTTAGGTGAAGTTATTTGAGGCTATTGATTAGATCTGACTTTAAACTATAGTCTGAATTAATCTTCTTACTTTAAACAATTCGATGATGTTATTCTGTACAGCAGTGTTTCCCAACCCTGTTCCTGGAGGCACACCAACAGTACATATTTTGGATGTCTCCATTATCTGACCCATTCATTTCAGGTTTTGGATTCTCTTCTGATGTTATGAGAAGATGATTCAGGTGTGTTTGATTAGGGAGAGGTTGAAAATTTGGACTGTTGGTGTGCCTTCAGGAACAGGGTTGGGAAACACTGCTGTACAGCATAGGTCTCAAACTCGATTCCTGGCGGGACACAGTTCTACACAGATTTGCTCCAATTGTAATCAAACACAGCTGATCAAAATTATCAAGGTGTTCAAGACTACTAGAGACTTTTAAGGTGGTGTGAGTTGGAGGTGGTTAAAGCTAAACTGTGCAGAGCTGCGGCCCTACATGAACTTAGTTTGAGACCATTGCTGTGCAGTATCTTTTTTAGCATTACCTTAACTTGACATTAAATAAGAATTTGTTTTGTGATGTATACTTTTGGTTGTTAACATGATTACCATATTATTTCTTATTATAAAATCGACATTATGGACAATATACATGCACTTTTAAATTTATATTATGCCTAAACATGTGATCACATTTAGTGATGCGCAAAATTAGATATTTTATTATATCAATTAAGCCAATTTATATGTGTATGTTTATATGTATATACATATTAAATTTCTGCATATTTGCTGATGTCATGTCTCATAAACTATAACTTCTGACCATTAAATCAGACTGTTTTTATGGTACCAATTGATGCTTTAGTCCTGAACAGAACTAACTTTATGTATGTTGAACTTACTGGCAGGCATTGGGAATTGAGTTGTTCACAATTATTAACGTCCACACCTAAACCCAAACATTAGTTATTAACATCTGTACCTACCACCACCCTAAACCCAACCGTCACAGTTATTAACATCTACACCTTCCCCAAACCTAAACCCAACCATCATAGTTATTAAAGGGCACTTAGGTTACCCCTTTTTTCAGATTTAATATAAGTCTTTTGTGTCCCCAGAGTGTGTCTGTAAAGTTTCAGCTCAAAACACCCATCAGATTATTTATTATAGCTGTCTGAAGTGTCTGTATTATAGCTGGTAAAACCTGGTTGCTGTTTTTTTGTACTGGGCCTTTAAGGCTAGTCCTCCCCGCCCACCGTTCCCACGTGCCTGTCAGCAACATGCCTCAATCGCCGCCCTCGGCTGACTTAGGGAGCAGATCTCACGTAACGTTTGTGAGAAAT